>NC_053433.1:20698359-21298359 GCF_007990345.1 Gossypium hirsutum | reverse complement strand
TAATAGGGAATAATCCTTAGAGAAAACCCGATAGGAGACCTTCTCCACCTTCTAAAAATGGGTATAGAACCAAGCTAAAAGAAGTTGTGCACAACCAATAAATCTTCCCTCGCCCGCTCTCCGACATGCATTCAAGGATCTGAAAGTTTCTGCTAGGATTGTCGGGACGGGTGTGGTACCTTTATCAAGTCGATCGAATAAATCTGAGACGGCTTCATCTATATGTCCGAGTGCCTTAGGAAAGATGATCAAACCGTAGAGGCTTAAGGCAAAAACGTCAACCGTTTTCATTGAATCCGAGTGTGCAAGGATCAAATCCATCAAATTCCTCCAAGGAATACACTTACTATCCCCTTTCTGCTTGATGCGGGCTGTAACCCATTGCTCGCTCATCCCCATGATATTCATCAATTTCCTCAAAAAGGGAGGGACGTTGACAGGTCTTGAATAGGCCCTATCGACCTGAATCTTCGAGTAATTAAGTAACGCCATGTATTCCTCCATAGTTGGTACTAAATCAACTCCTCCGAAGGTGAAGCAACTGTAAGCGGGGTTCCAAAACTGCGCGAGGGCCCGGAACAAGTACTTGTCCACCTTTACATCGAGCAAATAGTGTAGGTCACTGTAGTTACAGTAAAAGAGTTGCTTGACCTGGCTATTCCAACTATTCCATATATCCCTTAATTCTTGCAGGTCGTTCTGAGTCACACTGATGCGAGTGAAATCCCACAACTCTGATTCATATCCCTCGGTCAAACTATCTCCTTTCTCTTGTTGCATTCTCTTGGACCACACTCGAACGGCCGTATTATCCTCCACTCTATTAAGAAATCCTTTTTCCATGCTAAACTCTCCTATCTAGTAACCGAACATGAATCAACACCCTTTTATGATGAGATGCCATGCGATAACACAAAATACAACAGTAGTATATACAAATAATAGAATTCAAAGTAAATAAGGAATAATTAAGTACCTAATCGGGTAACCACTAGGGTTTAGTGTGGTTCTAGCTAGGGTAGGCTCTTAAGGCTCATTACATGTGGTTCAGTTCTAAAGTAAAGGTACCTGAACCAGCAGATTCCTTGATCTCCACCCATTATAGGCTCATACGGACCGAGTTCAATCCAGGGGAATACATTTCCCTATGGCTATACGGAGATGAAAACCTCACGAAGACGTAGGTACGGATGTATCCCAAAAGTGATCCACTATCCTATACGGAGGTGAAGACCTCACGAAGGAGTAGTTTCTCACTCCCACTTAAAGGGGTAAAATTGACCAACAATGCAATATGATGTGCAAAAGTATAGTTAAAAGAGTCAAACAAAAAGCCAATCGTATAAAGAGATAGAGACCACACAAAGGATATGCAATGAAATGATGTAATGAAATGATCGTAAGTTTAAAACAGATTTTCAAATTTCGACAAAGAACAAAAAATGATCAAATTTATGGCTCGACTCTCAAAAACTCTCCCCAGCGGAGTCGTCAAGCTGTCGAAACCATGTTTTGAGGAAATAGGAATTGACTTTGCTTGAAAGCAAAAATTAAAACGGGAGTTGCCACCGATCTTTATTAGGTGTGATCGAATCACCTTTGTTTTAATAAAACAATTTTAGTTTACTAAAACGACATTTTTGGTCTATGAAGTTCAAGAGAACAAGTTCGGGAGTCGGTTACGTGCGAGGAAGGATTAGCACCCTCGTCACGCCCAAAATTGGTACCAAATTGATTAATTATTGTCCTAAAGTCGAAAGTTGAAAATTGAGAATAGATTTAAAATACGATCCTTTTTTATTAACCTTAATTTTAAAAAGTTCGAATTAAATCAAAGTGATTGCTAAAGATTTCCTCGTCTTGAGATATCGATGTATCACATCCTATAAGTTAGGACACAATACCATAAACTCCCGAGCGCAAGTTTGTCTTTAATTTTAATTGGAAATCCGTGTGTTTTGAAACTCGAAAAGGATATTTGCTATTTTAGAAACATAGAGAAAAATCGAAACCCCGTAAGTTAGGGCACAATTCCTCGATGTTCCAAAATGCAAAACATTGCCTTATTTGCAAAATTTCGTTTTTGGATAGTAACGAATACGATATTTGAACGACGTGTATTTGTTTAGGTTAAAATAAAGCGATTTATTGGATAAACGTATTGGGGTTTAATTCATGAAGCAATGACATAAATACAATATAATAATGAGGGTGGACGTTAATACATGAATAACATCATGCGAACATACGACAATAATTGTGACAATACAAATGAACAATTTATGGTACATACAATGATGATAATGGCTCACATACATTATTCACATGCTAACATTAGCAATTAAGGAACAAAAACATATATAACAATTTAAAAAATAAATAGTACAAAGCAAGTCAAATTGAATAAAATATAAAAACTATTTAAAAGCTAATAGACAAGTTTAAAATAAATAAAGTAAAAAATAATTTTTTTTTTTAAAATCGATAATGTATGAAGCAATTTAAGAAAAGATAATATATAACTTTTTAGAACATATAATATACATACATGTACATAAAAGCATAGCATGAGTAACATAAAAATCCTATAATGAATAATAAATAAAATGTTTTTTTATTTAAAATGGAATTTTGAAAGGTATATGAAAACAATTTAAACTAATGAAATAAATTTTAAATAAATAATGCAAAAGATGATTTAAAAAAAAAAAAAAGCAAATGGTACTCTTAAAGTATAAATATGATGGTTTATAATTTGCTATGAATAATGTTTTCAACATAAGATAAAATAATATAAAATATATATAAAACAAAACACAATTTAACACATCATGTGAAAGACTTAAAATAAACATGCAAATTAAAGAAATATAAACAAGCGAACAGTTTATAAAAGAGAACATAAAATAAATAACATATATATATTTAACATTATTGACATATAACACTTGGAATAAACAAACAAATAAAATAAATTTAAGATAAATAAATAAATGAACAATATGACAAATCTTATAAGTAATACATGAAGTTTTAAACTAAATAAAATATAACATCTGAATGGGCAATAAATAAAACATATAATATAACATGATAAAATAATTTGAAATAAAAAAGGGTGAGGGCTAAATTAAAATCAAAATAAAAAAGGCATAAATCATAAAATAGAAAACTGCCAGGGACTGGATTGAAATATGCGCAAAAGAACAGGGGTCAACTGGGCAATTAGCTTGACCCCCTATGCGCAGCGTTTCAATGTAGGATTTAAGTGTAGCAACAGAGAAATTATACGGGTAAAATTTTAAAAAGGAATGGGGTTGGATTGAACACCACGAAAATGCGTAAGAACTCACCGCGTAAATAGCCCCAAGGCTACAAAACACGCGGATCCTGGCCTATGCGGGTCGAGTCGACCCGCCCCTTCCCCAAAACGACGCCGTTTTGGCGTATGGGGAAGGAAATGAAACGGTGTCGTTTCATGCAACATATTTAAGCCCAAATTTTTTTTTAATTCATTTGCAGCCAATTTTTGAAGAAAATTTAAAAAAACTTTTCTTTTTCTCTGTTAGGGTTTTAAACCCCCTCTTTGTGCCGTCGTCTGACCACCGCGCCACCATCGCATTCGGTGGCCAGTGATACACCAAAATGGGCTCTTTTAGCCCTCATTTTTTATATGCATTGGAGATTTGCTCCCAAAAACGAGAGACAAGGGCTCACCCCCCTTTTGAACTCGACCACGCCGAACGGAGAGGAGAGCTCCGACGACGCAGCCACAGGGTGGATCCGGTAAGTCACCCTTCTCCTCTTTCCTTTTATTCGTTTTATGCCCACTTTGTTTAACAGATTTGTATTAAAAGTTAAAAGAAATATTAAAGAAATAAAATGAAGTGAAAATAAAGAAAATAAAATCAGAGATCAACCTTTTTGTGTGTTTTTGCTTTGATTGCTAGTGTTCGTTGTTTTTTTGATTGCTTAATATGCGTAAAAAAAACAAAGGGAACGAAAATGGCTTTTATAGCCGAATACATGCTTGTTCTTATTTCTATTTTGTCTGTTTCTTCGTTGTTTCTTTTCTTTTGTTTGCTATCATTTTTGTCCTCTTGTTTGCTGTTTCTTTTTGTTTGCGTGCTAGTCTCGTTTTGCAGGTGAAGTGGGCGACCAGACGCGTGCGAAGAGGCGTGTACTGGTGGTGGTGTGCGCGGTGGCCATTGGTGAGGAGCGGCGGCTGAAAAGATGGGGGCTAGGGTTGCTGAGATGTTTTGGGTAGTTGGGTTAGAGTTTCTAAACTTTTGGGCTTGTTGGGCTTGTTGGGTTTGGGCTTTTTAACATTATAAATGGACTATTGGACTTTTATTTTATTTATTGTATTTTGGGTTTTGTTTTTTGGTTTATTGGTTTGGGTTTATTTTTGGTTTGTTGGTTTGGGCCAAAATTGGCTGCTACAATTATCATATTTGAAGGAGAGCCAATTTTTTTCTTGATCACCCAATGAGACAAAAATCCCTCTTTGCAACGATCTTTGCACATCCAAATTAACTCTAAACCAGCAGAACTTACCTTGGATTTCCAATCGAATTACTCCTCTAAAAGTGGAACCAACAACATGCGTCAAATCCTTTTTATCACACTCTGGCAGACACGAACCAATCTTGAGCCAAAAAGGTGAAAAGACAAGACGGATCTTATTCCATTTGATAGATTGTAACAATCGATCAAAAATAATTAATTGTTTTTGAAAGAACCATGGGTACCCTTCCAAAATCTGCTCTAAATCCTCTTCATTTTCAAGCGTTATCATGAATAAATTTTGTCCTACAACGTGAATCTCGAACTTCTTTTTAGTTTTCTATATACTTTTCATTTGTGCCCTCAAACTATCTGGGTTGTAAGTTTTCCTAGTCCAAACAGAGCAAATCAACATCAGATTTTCAGACGAAACTACTAACGAACTTTTCACCATTAGTTGAATCAATTCTTCTTCAAGGAGGGCTATCTCATTCCCCCCTTCCATACTCCAAAAGTCACCACTCGCCTCTTTCCCAACCACAGTACTTGTTTCTTCAGGAGAAGTAAGAGAGCACTCTCGATTTTTCTAAGTGACATATTTAAAACGATGATAAGTGAACAGTATTTATGTTTGACATTTTAACATTTTACATATTAAATTAACATGGGTCTTATAATTTAAATGAAAATTATTATTTATGACAATAAATATTATAAACAAATTTTTAAAATTTATTAATAGTATTAAAGCTATACAAAATTCTTATATCAAATAAAGAACATTACACATATTTTTAATTATAAAAATGCAATACGTATTTTAACTATTAAATGTAATACATACTGTTTAAACATCAAATAAATTTAAATATTCAAAAAAATAGTTTAAAATAATGAAATTTTTTTCGATTTTAAAAAATGTTAATTTTTAATTTTGAATATTCAAAAAAATTAATTAAATTATTTTAAAATATTGAAAAAATTAATATTTAAATTTGTTATATCCTACTTTACTGTGTTTCTTATTGATAGTTAATTTTTCATTTTTTACATTTAAATTAATATGAGAAGTAAAAATTTTATTAAAAATATTCTTTTGAATAAAATTAATATATAAATTAATGTATATTTAAAAATTATGCATTCATAACGAATAAATTTGTTATTTATCTTTTAAATTTTTTTAGAATAAAGCTGATATTTATTAATGAAAGAAATAACGGCACACGGCTCAAAAACTGACTCCAACATCTAATTAGAACAAGAAGAGAAAAGCATAGGAAACAAAATCAAACAAAATCGAAACAATCAACAAAACCAGATAAAAAGACGTACATAGAAAACAAGCAAACCATAAATGAGAAAATAAATCGCCACATGCCAAAACCCAAACGTCACAGAGCAAAGAAAATATCAGCCAAACTTTCTTCCAATCTTGCGAAACCCAAATCTGAGAGGAGTAAAGGAAGAAACTTGAAAGCTCTGAACATAATCACGGAGATTCGCAAAAACCTTTTCCAAAATCAGAGCATACTCTAAAACTCACTTATTCTGGAACCAAATCGTCCGATCCATAACAACCATCTTTTTTCACCGATTCGAGTACCCCATCAATCCAATTGCACGAGACTTACCATCTCCTTCCTTCCAAAGCAAGAGTGTGAACCGCCTTGTTAATCTCTCGAGGAACAAAAAGGTAAGAGACACTTTCAAAACTCTTCTCAGTAGAATGAATATTATGAATAATCGATCTGAGAATGGATTTATCTTTCGCAGATGTCTTAAGCTTTTTTATTACAGTCAGAGAGCCCTTCTCCAAGATAATTCGACAAAAACCCATGTCGACCGCAAAAAACAAAAGCCCTTTCGCGGGCTCATGCTTCGACCACAAAAGAATCGACCACATTTTCAACAACGTAAGTACCTGCCCCTACAACTTCACACTTGTAGTCTCTAACTAAAACTGCAGCAATAGAAGTTTAAGAGTCTCTTTGAAAAGATGCATCAAAGTTTATTTTGATAAACCCATTATTAGGTGGTCTCCATAACTTTTCTGTCATTGAACTGGAAAAACTCTTTATATTCTCATGACTTAAGCATATCTCTTGATGATATCCTCGGATGAAACTTAAAGTTTCCTGCAATGAGAACTTGACACCTTCATACATACATTTATTTCTATGGTACCATAGTGCCCATAAAGAGATAGATATAATCTGCTTATTATGTTCGTTACCTGCAAGAAATGTATTAACAAAATGAACTTTGTAATTCGAGGTATACCTAACCGGAGCCATCTTGATTTGAAGGCCACGTCGTAAGATAGAACACAACCACAACAGATGATCTGAGTCCTCCGGATCTTTCTTGTAAAGAGGAAAGATAACATCCGCAACTAATTTCCTCTAAGCAAGATTACAAAAATGTGGCACCAAGTTTTTAAACAACCTCCACACATGGATTTTTACTTTAGGAGGAATTTGTATAATCCATAGCGCCTTATAGAAAACCATGTAATTTTCTGCATTAGGAAGGTTGTAACTCTTATTTTAATCAAGCTCTGTAAGTAGAACTCGATAACCGCTCTTAACAGAGAACTCCCCAATAGCGCCATGCTTCCAGAACACCATATCCTCCAAACCATGGCTATTAATCGGGATGGCAAAGATACACTTTAATTGATCTTCATCAACAAAACTACCAAGAAGCTCCTGATTCTAGGTATCAGTTTCTGACTCAACTAATTGGTTCACAGTTTTCAATTGAGGAATAAAATTCTGGAATAGTAATCTACTATTTTCTAGACCAGGGAGCCACGAGTCATTCCAAATGTTAACACGGGTTCCATTGCCGATTCGCCAAATAATCTACTATTTTCTAGCCCACAAATATTCCTCCAAGTAAATGAAGGGTAAGAACTGACCTTTGTTGATTGAATATCTGAAAACAGAAAATAATGGGCTTTAAATACTTTAGCTAAAAGGTAATTGGGCTAGGATAAAATATGCCACACTTGTTTTGCTAATAACGCCTTATTAAAAAAACAAATTTCAAAAACCCAGCCCACCAGCACATTTCGGCTTACATAACAAGTCCCACGTACTCTAATGAATGCCTTTAGCAGTTTTAGAATTTGACCACCAGAATTTGTTCATAATACCTTCTAATTTACGATATAGCTCTTTCGGCAAAGTGAAACATTGCATGACATAAATCGGTATTACTTGAAGAACCAACTTTATAAAAGTCTTCTTACCACCCATAGAAAGATATTGCACATTTCAGTCATTGATTCTTTCCCTAAACCTGTCCACAAAATTAGAAAAAGCCCAATTCTTTTTCCTACAAACCATCATTGGTAAGCCTAAGTACTTTTCTGGATTTGAAGCCTCCCGAACACCCAAAAGATTAACAATTATCTCTTTGACGTTTGACTCCACATTGGCACCAAAGTAAATAAGGGATTTATCAAAATTTATTCTTTGTCCCGAAATCGCCTCATACTCCCGAATAGTATTACGAACCACATTAACTCCTTCACTCAAAGCGTCCCCAAAAAGAATGCAGTTGTCTACAAAGAAAAAATGGTTTATCAATAATCTTTCCCTACCGATAAGAGCACATCTCATCAACCCTTTTTGTTTGGCCTCATTAAGCAAACTAGAAAATCCTCAGCACAAATTAGAAATAGATAAGGGCTTAAAGGATCGCTCTGTCTTAACCCTCACGACGGCGTAAACCAATCACTCATATCCCCATTGAGGCACATAGTATAGCTGACATAACAAACGCATCTCATAATAAAAATAACCCAATCAGCATGGAAACCTAATTGAATCACCATTCCAGCTAAACAGTCTCATTCAACACGGTCATACGCTTTACTCATATCGAGTTTAAGCGTGAAATTACCTTTCTTCCCTTTTCTTCTTCATTTTAAAAGAGTGTAAGGCCTCATAAGCAATAAGCACGTTATCATAAATAAGTCTTCTTGGGATAAACGCTCATTAAGCTTCGTTAATGCAACATCCCAAAATTCTACTTATACAATTCACCAAGACTTTTGCAATGATCTTATAAATAACGCTACATAAACTTATATGTCTAAATTGAGAGAAATTCATTGGTTTTTCAACTTTAGGAATTAAGACAATATGTGTTTTATTAATCTCTCCCAATTCAGATTCACCACTTAAAATAGATAAACAAAATTTAGCAATATCAGGCCCAACAATGTGCCAATGCTTCTGGAAAAAAAAAGTAGAAAAATCGTCATTACCAAGAGCCTTTAATGGTGCCATATCTTTGACAGCAGCTCCAATCTCCTCCTTAGTGAATTGTTTGAGTAGTTCCACATTCATATCCGTAGAAATCCGTTTCTCCACAATCCCGAATAACTGATCATTTGCACCCGCCTCTTAAGTCGAGAATAAATTACCAAAGTACTTGACAGCAAGTTGAAGCATCTCTTCTGTTGTAGAAGCCCATTTACCATCGTCCCCTTCCAAACTGTTAATCCTTCCTTTATTATGTCGTTGCATAGTTATTTTATGAAAAAAAACTCGTATTCGAATCACCATTTTTTAGCCAATTAATATGGGCTCGCTGCTCACAAAATACTTCTTCTCGATCAACCTCCAAATTAAGACCCAGTTGAACATCCAGAATTTCAGCTAAAATCTTATCGATAGGATCCTGGCTATACAAGTTGTTTAACCTTTCTTCTAAACCAATCCGACTTTTCTTTTTCTCCCTATTTCTGGCCCGGTCCCATTGATAAAGCTGCTAGCCCAAAATCTCAAGCTTGTTCGACACACTTCCTAATAATGAGTCTCATTTTCTTTTAACCACCTCCTCAAAAGAGTTTTCAAGACACCATTTGGCCTCAAAACGAAACCTTTTAATCACATTAGCCTGTTCTATCCTTTGCTTTCCAATGGTATTCAATAGAATATAATAGTGATCCAAAAATGCATGGCTTAAGTGCTCCACCTGGTAGTTCAGAAAAAGATTCAACCATTCCAAAGAAACAACCCCTCGATCAAGCCTCTCCCTTATATTTGTTGACAAAAATCTCCCTCGCTCCCACGTAAACCACCTACCCGTGTAGCCTAAATCATTTAGACCACAATCCTCTAATATGGTTTGAAACTCTTTCATTTGACGTTCTGATCTAAGGCAACCACCTTTTTTCTCAAAAGAACTCATGATCTTGTTAAAATCCCCCATTACCACCCCTAGGAACCTATTGATCATGAGCCAACTGTCGAAGTAGCTCCCAAGATCCGCTTCTATGCCTTTCTTCTGGATGCCCGTAAAATACCGTAAACCTCTAAACATCAATACCATCATTATTTTGGACCTCAACATCAATGTGACAGCAAGAGAAACTTTTGAGCCGAACCAACGAGTTCTCTTTCCACCCCAATAATAAACCACCTTTAGAACTTGACGCCCTAATATCATTTCCATCTAAAAAACCGCACTTCAGTCTAACCATTTTCATCATTTTCGAACTCAATTTTGTTTCTATTAGAAACAAAATTTGGGGATTAACGACTTTTAGTTTGTTCTTGAGCCTATTAACAGTTCGTGATCTCCCCAAACCACGAACACTCCAACTTAGGATCTTTATAGCTTTCGGCTACTTTGTTCAATAGAGCTAGCCGTTACAACAAGCTAAATTTCTTCCGAGCTGTTTCTAAAATTAGTTGTTGAATCCTCCATAACCCTTTGATGTTTCTTCCCTTCCAAAACAATTAATGGGTCATTTTCCTCATTCAGCATCAAATCCATTGGCCCATTATCCCCCACATTTTCAGTCAGAACCCACTTACCCAAATTATGCCATTTTTCCTACCCTTTAAGTGATATATTTTGACTAGATTCCAAAGGCATAGAATTAGGAATTAAAGATCTTATCCCCAAATCTTCCCATGAATTTCTCCCAGTATCACTTTCCCCACTAAAATTATTGTGCTGATTATTCCTTTCCAAATCTGTATTGCTACAAACAGAACCGTCCACCGCACGTAACCACCGACTCACCGTACTATTCCTTCGGTGCGCCACCGCCCTTAAGGAGATGTCCCACCCAAAGACAATTTTAGCTGGATCAATTCGTAGTCGCAGTAGGCAAAAACTCTCGCCCCAATTTACCACAAATGAAACAAAATAAACTCAACTTTCCATATTGAAAACAAGCATAAACCATTGTTTCTTTTCCTATCCGAATCTTTTTCTTTCTTTTCAACGGCATGGACATATCCAATCGAACACGAATAGGTATAAATTTTTTAAGTCCCATCGTTGGAATAGAATGATCATATTCAATAAACTGCCCCATAAAATCGCCAAATTGGTTAGCCATCGCCTCCGTCATTAATCCAAGAGGCAAATCATGTATTTGAACCCAAAAATCAGTAAAATTTAACAAGATACTTGATAGATCTTCTCCATTTTAAACTTTTTGCAGAATAAGAAGATGGTTATTAAAGACCCATGGCGTACCAGATATCACCCTTTTAATATCAACTTCATGAAAGAATTGGAAAAGGTATCTTTTATCCCCTAGATCCGAAATACAAATCCCAGCAATGGGATGCCAGAGATCGGCCATAGTGTTGCGAAAAGAAGGAAAATGAACTACGCTGTCGGTTAAGCAGGGCCCAACCAAACAATATTGATAGTTGCATTCCACCATAGCAGATTCCTCATTAAACTTTTCTTTCTCTTCGTCCATTAGCTTTAGATTTGCTATTCCTTCCTCCATAAACAGAATCACTTAACTGGCTCTCTAGGAGAATAAAAACAGAACAATGACAAGCCAAACACCCACAAGAAAAAAATCAAAACAGACAGACAGAGAGAAGCGTGTCACAGAGACAGTATCAGTAATTTGTTTTAATTCATTTATCTTTTAATTTTTCAATGTATAAAAAATTTATACTAAGTTTTTAGCAAATAAATATAATTAAATTGATATATACAATCAATCCTTGCATTACACTGGTAAAAAAACAATGGGAAAATAAAATAAAAAGGTAAAAATAAGTTTAAAAAATTTATCATGTTTTTAGGAAGAATTATTTTTTATGCATTTAATATTTTTTAAAATAATCAATTATAACATGCAAGGGTTAAAATATATATATATATATATATATAAAAGTGGAGAAATTTTGACTTACAGTTACTTATATATAATATTATATTTACAAAATAAATGTATTTACAAATTAAAGTAAAAAAATACAATAGGAAAAATAGGAAATAAAATATTAAATTAAATATAATTTAATATTTGAATATTTATAATTAAAATTTTTATAAATTAATATTTTATTATCTAATATAGTTTTTATTGAAATATATTTAAGATAATAAAAAATAATCAATTTGAATTTATTATTATTTTAAAATTAAAAAAACATTAGATTAAATATTTTATATTTATTACGTATAGCATGCGATTTAAAATGATGATTAAAACTATTATTAAACAGTCATTTAACACCAATTCAAATTGTATTACCTCATTCTTCAACCCTAATATTATATAAAAATACATGCAATATTATTAAAGGCATCCTTATAATGAATCTTTTACATAGAATCATTTTTATTTTTTCTAGAGACTTCAATTTTTAAATCCCTTTTTTTTATGGACGTGAAAATTTCCTTTATTTTCTGAATAATACATTAATAATCAATTATCAAAAGATCACTAAGAATATGGTTCAAAAAAAAAAAAAAGATTACCAAGAATAAGGGTGTTTTTCAATCCATTTTCCGCGCAATACACACGCATGCATAAATATATATACACTAAATTTATGGGATAATCAAGATGTGTATGAAAAATATATGTAATAAATATATTTATTAAAATTTTGATAAAATTATTATACAGGCTTTTGTATTGAGAGTTAAAATATATTTTAACTCTTATATTAAAAATTAAAAAATTAGTCATTATATATTAAATCAAAGAGCATATTGGTCCTTTCTGTTAAAAAACTATTTACTGATACGGTTAAAAATTAGCGTGATTAATATAATAGTGAGACATTGGCACATGGCGTGCCATGTGCTACTTATGCTAATATATAGGAACTAATTTTTAACAATGACCAATTTGTTTTTTGATCTAACATACAAGGATTAATTTACCCATTTTAGTATGGAATAAAATACATTCTAACTCTTAATATAATAACCTCCATGATAATTTTACCTAAAATTTCGCATAAAAATCAATTAATACTTTAGTCATAATGATAAATTTAATTGTTTCTTATGCATAATGCTTTATGTTCAAATTTCATTAAATCAAATTTTAATTAATTTATTATAAAAAATAAAAATATTCTCATAAAAATATAATTTAATTTATGTAAAAAATTGAATTGTTGATTAAGTAAAATTTGAAATCGTTGTGACAAATGTTGTTGTATTAAAACTTGGAATAAAGATATGGCCAAAAAGAAACCTTCGAATAATGAGAGATCGATTGGTTTTATAGACAAGGCATAAGAATAGCAATTTTGACTTTTTACTAAAAAAATAAATTAATTAAATTTTATATATTTCGAAATATATAAATTAATTTAAATGATTAATTATTAATTTATTCTCTAAATTATAGTTAAAATGTTATTTTAATTTTAAATTTTTTTCTTTAATAATAATAATTCTAAAACAATTAAAAATATTAAAAATTATGTTAAAATATTTAAAAAGTTAAAATAAAAAATTCTAAAAATTCAAAATATATATGTAAAAAAATCTAAAAAAATTTCAGAAAAAAAAAGTCTTTTAATTTTCAAGTCGAAACCTAGAGAGCATCTTCTTTTTACAAAACTTTCTTCCCTATTTTACAAAACACAGAGAAATAAAAAAGGTTTCTCATGCTTAATTGAAGCCAAAAATAAATAAATAAAAAGTTGATTTAAGCAAAAAAAAAATCAAATAAAAGTTTTGATTACTCACTTTCTAATTTCTCATGCTTTTTTTAATATTCAGTTTCATCTTCGTCACCCATGCTTCTAACTAAAAGGTACATAAAAGTTTATTTAATGTTTACTTTATTCTACTTTAGTAGATACTCATTTCCTCATCTCCTATATTTTTGTATCTCTAGATGGATGTAATCACCATTATAAAATTTTGATTACTCATTTCCGTATCTCATTAGTTATTACAAATTTTCCATTTGAAGATCTTATTGTTTATTATTTTTAAAAAGTTTAATTTTTAAGTCATTAGGTTTAACAATTTTTGGATTTTAATTTTTTAATATAAATTTCTAGATTTTGAACAAAAACTATGTGTTTTGAAATTTTAAAAAATAATATTTTAAATTTATGAAAAAAATAATACATAAAAAGTGAAATTTTAATTTAAAATAAAATCCCAAAGTAATTTGCACGTCTCTAGAGATGAGAAGCAATGAAATGAGCTCTTCTTCTTCTTTTTCTTTGTTGCCAAAGCAAGATGCAAAATTGAAAGATTTCGTATGTTGTAAATGTGTTTTTTCTTTATTTTGATTGTATTTTAATAGTAATAAAATTATGATTTTATCCAAATGAGTAGTTTTAAAATTACACTAGAGAGTGTCTTTAACATATAAGGTTAGTGCCTCATTGCATTAGATAGTTCTCATTAAATTAATAATTTTATTGAAAATGAAAATGTCTCCCCATCATCAAAAGAGAGCACAATTTTTCAAAAAATAAAAATACAATGATTCACCGAAAAAGAGTTTCTTTTGAGTGTAAATTGTCTTTAATAAATCCTGCTTTGATTTTTTTAACATAATTTTTAATATTTTTAATAAGTTATATTTATTTTAAATATTTTGTTTAATTTTTAGAATTATTGTTAAGATAAAAAAATAAAATGATATTTTAGAAATAGTTTAGGGATTAAATTAATGATTAATCATTTAATGGATAAAATATAATAGATTGACTAATTTGTACATTTTAAAATGTATAATGGTTAATTTATCTATTTTTTTAATTGAAATACAATGAGTCTCTAAACATAAAAATTTCTATAATACTTTTACCTAAAAATAACTTTAAGGATTGAAGACAACTTCATGGCATTTGTAATCGTAAAATTTAGAGAGAGTTAATTAATCCATGTTATGATGTCGTGTTTTATAACTTGACAATTTATTCCGTATCATAATTTATATTATGTCTAAATTTATCGTAGAATTAATTCTTAGCATTTGTTTCTTTTTTTTTTTAAGGGAAAAACAGAAGTTTATGCTCCTACTTTTATCATCGTCAATATCTTTTAGTAGCCATACGTATTGAAGCACACATTCTCCCAAAAGCAAATATCTTCTTCCTCTCTTAGATGTGGCCTTAGCTTTGCTTCCTTTTAATGTGACTTTTCGATCCAAGTTTTACAATTACCGCTTATCCATTTTATTTGCATCACAACCATAACATAGGTGAAACAATATATATATATATATAATATGTTTATGAAAGATTTAATTATCAATTAATTTATAAATGAAGTAGCGTAAAAATTTATATATTTGTTTAGGTATAAAATTGATATTTAATATTATTAAACATAAATATTAATATTCAATAATATAATAAATTATTATTTAATATTAAAATTTTACTTTAACAATAAAATTTAACATTAATAATAATTTTAAATAATAAAGCATTTTATATTTATTAAAACTTATAACTATTTAGTAATAAATGTTTTAGGTTAAAAATATAAATATTTTAAATCTTGTTTCGCTTCATTTATCCATTCCAACTTCAATGTGCCACTATCTACTCTCATATATGTGGCTTCAAACTAAGTTTTAATTTGGTTATTATTAAGTCTATATAAGATATTAGTTATTGTAAAATAACTTTTAATTTTCAAAAGGAAATGCTTATATAATGTTTTGTAACAAATATAATTTAAATTGTGTTGTGTTTATTTCACTGAAAATAACTCTCAAAAATGATTTCTTTTTCAAAATAACTAAAAATATTTCGCACAAAAACATCCAAACAACATAAAATATCAACTTTTTCAAAAATTATTTAAAAGAAATTGTTTTAAAAAAACAAACACTAACTTAATTTTTGTTTTACTTGTTATTTAACTAAAAGATTTTTTTTTTGAAGGAACCTAAAAAAGAACAAATTTAAATAAAAAAGATTCTATGATTGCCTTAGTTATTATGAAGGAATTGAAGATGAAAAGCAAATCTTCCTCTTATTTCCTATGTGATAAAAGATGTGGTATATGTTTAGAATAAATGAAATATTCTCTCAAACTAAAGGTTGAATATAATGTAAATAAAAGTCTTATGCACTTGAGAACTAGTTCAAGAAATTCCAAGATTGTTTTTGTAGTTTATTTTTTTCAAATATAGAAAAAAAAATATTACAAACAGGGTTAAGATGATTATATATGTGTTGATTTATTTATTTTTAAATTTTAAAATATAATTTAAAACACACTTGTTTATCATCTAACACCTATTTATATTTTCTTTTATTGACAGTGTACCAAATAATAATCTACTTTAAATAATGATAGTGTTAATTATTAGAAAACTTTAATAGGATTAACTCGAATTAAGATTAAAATATTTGTTTAGTGCGGAGAATATTGCATGAAAATTCTAGTTAGTGTTTTGAAAATGACAAGAAAAAAAGGAAATATTCTCAAATCTCTATTTAATTAAGATAGGATTAATTTCTATTAGTTAAGATATTTGTAGAAGATTGAAAAAGGAAATTATCTTTTTCTTATAATTTGACATTGTTCAAACTAAAACCATTAATAATTACAATAGAATTAAATTATAATTAATTAATAAAGAAATATTCTAACACAAATGTACAGTAAGTATAGGTTTCGGTGTTAAATGTGTAAAATTAATACGATTTTAATAGTTATATTTTATATTTTATTCATAAGCATCATATATATCAATTTTAAAGTAAATAAAAAAATTTAACCATTTATTTTATGTAAAAAATTATTTATATTAAGTTAAAATATGTTGTTAGTTTATGTACTTTGATAAAGTTTGAGATTTAGTCACTATACTTTAAAAAGTTAAAAAATTAAAGTCTTCCAACTTTTTCGATTTAAAAATTTTCAATCCAATTTATTAAAATCGTAAGTATTTTTCATCAAAATTTATTAATTTTACATGTTGATTAAGTTATCTTCATGTGCCGTTGCATATAATTGACGGGGAGTAAACATGTTAAGTTAACAATTTTTAACGGAAATTACTAACAGTGATAATAATTAATTTAAGATTTTTTTAATTAAAAAATAAGAGGATTGAAATTATAATTTTTAAAGTATAAGAATTAAACTTGTAAAAATAGAGAAATTAATAGCATATTATAACCTATATTAGACAAATATTTTAAATTTTAAAATTTAATTATATTAATAATGGATTCCATTAATTGAGTGATAAATTATGCTCCGCGTAGTGGAGAAGGGAATAAAGAAACTTAAATAAAGGTTGGTGATTGCTAAAAAATTGCCTAAAGAAAGATTCCTTTCAGGCATTGTTATCTTTTGGGGAGAAGTGAAAACTCATTCCTTCTTCACAACATCTTATTTTAATTTTCAAGTTCTTTTATAATTCAGAAATTATTACATAAACTCTACTTTTTATGTAATTTATAAGAATAAATATTCTGAAACATTCTTATATTACAATTTAATCCTTGAAAACAAAAAAATAGATTTTCATTAATAAATTATAAGTTAAGTAGCAATTTAAAAATTAATAAAATAATATTAGTTCCAAAAGCTCTTTTACAAAATCTAAACGTGTTCTTTAATATGATAAATTTTTTTTAACAACTAAAGATATATTTTTTAAATCTAAAAAAAATCCTTGAAGAGTTCTTTTTTATCTGTAACTTTTTTTGAAATTTTATTATTTTTTGAATTTGTATACTTTTTAGAATATTTATATTTATATTTTTATTTTTAAAGTTAAAATAATTAACAATAGACTCCTATAGTTGTTTTTGGTAATTGTATTAACATTGTTTTCATTGTACCACATCAACTATTAGAAACTTAAATAATTAAGGTTATATTCAATTATCATTGTTTGTTCGCTAAGGAACCAAATTATCTCTGGTTTAATAGTTTATTCATAAGAATAATTAATGTTGTATTATCCCTTTTTACCCATTTTTTAATAGTTGAAGGACTAAATTCTTGTTTTATATTGAAAGAGACAAACTATCTCCTAACCCTATAGTACAAATACCTAATGGGTATTAATTCCTAGTTTATATATTAGACTGAAACTTTTACTATGATTGTCACACCTTGAAATATGTATAATTAGGTGAGTAAATTAAATAAGAAATGAGCTTTAGGCTCAATGATTATGTGTTGATGTAATTGTCCCATGTTCTTAGATTTGAGCCCCTCTTTCACCATTTCATTTTTTTTTTAATTTCGACAATTTTTGGTATATTTACCATTGTTGGGTATTTAATCACTTTTTCTTTCCTAATTAGATTTTCACTTTGCCTTTATTCATAATTTTAATTGAATTGCTTTCCACATTCTTTTTCTCTTCCTTTTTTTCTCGTTCTTGTCCCTCATTTTCACTTCTATGCTTTTGATTCTTTTTCTTCCCCGTATCAAAACGTCTTTCGTTCAATCATTTTCCAAACGGTGTTTATAATTGTCATCAATAAGATTTGTAAGTACACGTTATTTCAATTGTTACATTTTGTATTTCCATTGTATAAACATCCAATGTTAATTTTCCGATTCAATTAAACAATATTTGATAATCTTACCAAATCTTGATACCAATCGTTAAATCTGTGTATTTGTCGTTGAAGGGCCGAATTTAGGTGAATTGGATCAAAGTTTATCATGGTAAGCGTCAATCGGACCTGTGGTGAAAGGTGTGTGTCTTTTCCAAGTGAATTGGTGGTGATCGAATGTAGGATTAGGGCCATATTGTCTTCCACATAGGTGTGTGAGCCATACGGGTGGGCTACATGGCCATGTGCTACTAATACTGTAACGCCCCCTTACCTGAGACCGTCGCCGGAGTCGAGCACGAGGCATTACTAAACTTATTTGAGCACTTAAACAAATTCAGACAAGCTATCCAACTGCGTCACAGTTGCTTAAAAATTCATATCTCGAGTTCTGAAACTAGAAATCCAATTCCGTAATTTTTTCCTTAAACTATACTCATATATCTATCTACTAATTTTTTTCTAGAATTTTTGGTCAGGCCAATTAGTACAGTTTATTAGTTAAAGTCTCTCATGTTTCAGGGTTCGACTGCTCTGACCTCTGTGTATTACGAATCAGATATCTCCCTGTACAGAGTTTCAATGACTATGCCGTTTGTTTCTAATAAAACTAGACTCAATAAGGAATCTGTACATATAAAGCATGACTTCTAATTATATTTGTAAAATTTATGGTGAATTTCCAAAGTCAGAACAGGAGATCCAGAAATCGCTCTGGCCCTATTTCACAAAAATTTAAACTTCTCATGAAATATAGCTCATATACCTATTTTGTTCCATCCATATGAAAATAGACTCATAATTCTTCAATTCCATATTTTATTAATCATCTAATTATTTCTCTACTATTTTTAATGATTTTTCAAACTCACGTTATTGCTGTTGTTTGAATCTATTTTATGGTAAATTTTACCTATTTCATGGTTTCCATGGATTAGCTAGCAATTTAGCATACATAACACCAAATATGATCATGATTAGCCATTCCAATGGCTAATCATTACCAAGCATTTCCATACCAATAACCATATCATAAGACCATATACACAAAATGATTATAATGCTATGCATGCCATGCTCAAAATATACAAGCCATTATGCCAAGATGATACACGGATAGTGTGAGTGGGCCTCCGACCGTTCCCGATTTCCGAGCTGGCTTGTCAAAACTACAATGAATGAAAAGGAGGGAGTAAGCATAAATGCTTAGTAAGTTCACATGCAAATAGCAAGTAACACAACTATATAAGCAAACATAAAACATCATTTGCATAATCATCACCGAGACATTCATATCACATTTTCATTTATCATCTTACCATATTGTTGTTATATCGAGTTTTCAACCCGAGGGTTAAATACATACCTGTTCAAAGTATCCATTTCACAACACTTACCAATACGTCCCTTTCATCTCGAGTATTCCTCCATTTGAGTAGAACTTTACCCGTTGAACACATCGGGATATAATTCGAATACATGGAAAGTTTGCACATAAGTGCCACATATGTAGCCAAGCTACCATGTAACCCGCCCATAAGTGAACTCAGACTCAACTCAACGAGCTCGGGCGTTCGCATCCATAAGTGAACTCGGACTCAACTCAACGAGCTCGGATGCCTAGTTACATCTCTCGAACTCGGACTCAACTCAACGAGTTCGGACATTCGCATCCATAAGTGAATTCGGACTCAACTCAACGAGTTCGGATGCCCAAATATCCTAGTGACATGTCACTTGTATCCTAATCCATTCCTAAGGTTCAACGGGACCTTTTTCCCAATCATGTGTCTCAACCATCTCCTACAGAATGCCGATACCAATACTCGGTAGTATTTCACATTTTCCAAGTATATCACATAATTTGACATATTATCAAACAATTATCACGAGTATAATATTTCATAATAATTATCATATCATTTAAATAACATAAAAACATTTAAAATAATAACTATGTTACCAACATTTACATATGAACTTACTTGGCTGATTTGTAGAAGATATTAAAATTTAGGGACTATTCCGCAACTTTTTCTTTTCCTCGTTCTTCTTTGGATTCTTGATCTATAATATAAAATATTTCTACTCATTAGCATTTATTTGATTTCTATTTCCCTTCACAATTTATGCTGTTCAAATTTCAAAATTGCACTTTTACCCCAAAATTTATAGTTTTTACAATTTAGTCCCTGCTCAATTTACCCATCAATTAAACTAATTTTTTTCTCAATTAACACTTTATTTTATTATAATAAATTATTTCACAACCTTTGATATTCTGAATTTCAACACTAACATCTAATTCACAACTTTTTCACAATTAGGTCCTAAATACCATTTTCTATCAAAATGACTTAATAAAACAACCTTAATATGAAATTAGAACTTAAATTTCATAATAATTCATCATATACTGACCTTGCTCAGCCAGGGTAACTTCCAATTTCACCCACCAAATCAAAAACTAATGAATTAGATGATTGGACCTAATTGCAAAAGTCTTAAAAATACAAAAAATATAAGAAAAGGGCAAGAAATAAACTCACATGCAGTGAAATTGTGCAAAACCAGCTTAAAAGCTCTCTCCCATGGCTGTCTGGCCGAAATTATGAGAAGAATGGCCTAGAAATCTCTTTAAATTTCAATTTATTTGCTTAATTTTGTAAAATTTACCATTTTACCCTTAGCTCACCTGATTCCAGATTTTTTTCTTGCTTATGCCGCCTCGTCCATTCCCTTTTGGCTAATTTGCCTTTTAAGTCCTCCCTCATTTAACACTTGAGCCATTTAATCAATTTATCAAGTTTTGTACCTTTTTCAATTTAGTCATTTTTAATTAATTGACTATCCAAATGTTAAAATTTTCTAACGAAAATTTAATACTAACTTATTTACACTCCATAAATATTTTTAAAAATATTTATGGCTCGAATTATGCATTCGAGGTCTTGATACCTCGTTTTAGACCCAATTTACTTATTAAATTCTTTTCTCTCTTTTTTTTTAACACAAAATTCACTAATTCAAAATTCTTCTAAATTCACACTTGACTCATAATTATTAATTTATTAAATTTTCAAACATACTTGTCGGATTTAGTGATCTCAAATCACTGTTCCGATATCACTGAAATTTGGGCCGTTACAATTACATTAGGGTACCTTCGTTTTTCACACGGCCAAGAACCTGTTACACGGTCGTGTCCTTCTTGTAAGGTAATTTATCATTTTCAACACAACATTAGGCTGTTACACTGCTTGGTCACACTGTTGTGTAACCCTTCCATATGGTCATGTGACCCATTTTTTTACAATTTTACCCAGAAATGTGTGAATTGGTCAGTTTGGTCCTTATATAGTCCCTGAATTATTTTTAGAGTTTTTATTCACTAAATTGAGTCCGTGATATTATGTTTATTCTAGAATCTGTAATTTAATGATTGAATTATTACTATTATATTGTATGATATGTGAATGTTACATGTCTACTGTCACCATAATCCTGATAAACTATTATCGTTATTACTGCCTCTGCCCTACTGAATACATGTTAAGCATGTCTACTACTATTGTTGAATTGAATACATGTTAAACATGTCTATTGTTTCTGCATTATTCTATTACAAGCATGTCATACTACATTGCATGAGGTGGGGCGATTAAAGAGGAAGTACTGATAGTTTAATAATCTACAAACATTGGTGGTTCATCCACAACTTATTGAAAGATTAGTCCCTCACAATTCTACTATTTTCGTTTTGCCTTGGTAAGTTCATACGGTACAGTTCTATGTTTTTTTATTTATTATGTTTGTATCGAATTGTGCAATTTGGGAATATCTAAATGTGTACTTAAATGTGGTAAATTGGTACAAAGGTGAGAAAAAGGATCAAATTGAAAAGTGATATACTGTTACATGTATTGAGCCCGGTTGAACATGAGATAGAATACATTTGGCATGCCAATACGATTATTTGTGTATTGTACGGGTTTTATATGAGATGAGATGTTGACAGATGATATGTATATATTCACTGATGGTATCAGAATCCAACATTTGTTACGGATTACTGATTTAATTCACAGTGATTCAAGCGTGTTTCTAGGGGAAGATGTGTAGCCTATGGGCTTGGCACTCAGTTCCCAAGCGTGTTCTTGGATGGTTTAGCTCGTTTTACCAATTAAGTGTGTTTTGGGTGGATAACTATGTATCTGTATTTATTCATAATTGTTCAACAAGCTAAATCGATATGGTTATTGAATAATAATGAATGGTAAATGTGTTATCATATGATAAGGTATAGTTCTTTGATATATGAGTGTATACGTGCAATGGCTTGATAGTATGCCTTCACTTAAGATTAAATTACCAGACTTTTCAGATCAAATACAAACATTTTCTAAATACCTAGCATTTAAATCATAATAAAATTATATTGTCCCTCTTTTGAGTCCTCAAGGGCTAAAATATATGTAAGAAACAAAATCGGGACTTAATCGAGTACTTCAGAAGTTTTTCGTGAAATTTTAAAAAAAATTTCTAGATGCAAAGCACACATGCCTGTGTGGTTAATGGACATGCCTGTGTGACCAAAGGACACGCCCGTGCTACAGGCCATGTCCGACCTCGTGTAACTCTCTGACTTAGATCACACGATCAGCCACACGTCTGTGTGCTAGGCCGTGTGCCTCACACAGTTGAGACACACGCTCGTGTCTCTGCCTGTGTAAAAATACCTGAGCATTCTGTTTAAAAAATTTTAAGTTGCAAGAGACACACGCCCAAACCACACGCCCATGTGTTGGCCTTGTGAACTCAAAATGAGCCTTAAACATCAAGTTTACCCTTCCCTGCAAACTTAAACACCAAGCAACTCAAAAAGCAATTGTTCAACCAATTCAAAACACATTCAAATACAGCTGAAACATGTCAAAACGATCAACTTAATGACCTAATCAATGTTCCCTCATAAATACTTTATATCTATTATCAAAACAATCCATTAAAATTTCATTTAAGCTAATTCCAAAATCATGTCAAATTCAACCCAATTATACCTATACCATTCTCACTTATGCATTTACTCATACATTCCATATTAATCCTTAACATAACATACATACATACATACATACATATAATCAACCATTATCATTTTATATTATCATTTACATTCATTTTTCCAAAATGAAAAATGTAAACATCCTAGGTACATGCCATTACCAAAAAGAAATATATATCACCACGTTTTGAGATCAGGATTGTTATGGATTCCGAATCAACGATCAACTTTAACACCTAACCTGCGCACAGAAAACAAATCGTACGCTGAGTATACACTCAGTGGTATTTCTATAATCCGAATGCTTAAAGGTAAATTAATATAACATACACTTTAAATCATACTATAACCATAATTATACAATTAATCAATCAATAGGTATACATTTAGAAAACGTTCAATTCTTATCATTTGCTATCCCAGATAGCTTTTCACAATAAAATTCACAAATCCATGTATCTCATTTTCATTTCACATTCAATACTTTTCATTTTCAATTGTAATATCATCTCATTCAATTACCCCTATTTACATGACTCGGACGGATACACGGATCCAACCAAAACACACCAATTTGGCACCCAGTGCCTCATCAGATAATTCGAAGCAATAAGTTGACACCCAGTGTCTCATCGGCTATGCCGAAGTAATTTGGTACCCAGTACCTCATCGAATTTATCCGAAGTAATAATCTAACACCCAGTGTCCCGTCGACTCGAAGTCGAAGTAATTCCTGAATACTTCCAATCCTATGGCATGCCATCTATATCCGACTCAGCTAGGTACAATTAATAGGGTTTCAATTCACTTTTCAAAAGTCACATTCATCCAATATTCAAACATCACAAAATCACATATTTTCAATTCAATGTCATAATAATAAATACTCACCTCGTTTACTTACCATAACATTTAATCAAGTACAACAAAAAATAATTATTAAATTCAGATTATAGAAATACAAACCAGAATTTTCTACTATTCCTCGTCAACTTTTTCCTTTCCCTTCTTAGTCGAGGTTTCCGGCATAACGTTAGCTACGGAAATTAAAAAATTAAAAATTATCAATACAACACAAATTTCACATTGAATATCTCAATTTTTATTCAACTTTTTCCTAATTTCCAATTTAGTCCCAAAATCGAGACTAACTTTATTTCTCTAAAACTAATTTCATATTTTCATTCAATTTCCACTTTAGACTAAATTCAACTCTCTAATTTAACTTAAATAACTAAATTTTTAATTTTTCTCAATTTAGTCCCTATAACTCAAAACTTATACTTTATTTTACAATTCAATCCCTTTTTCATTTCTAACTTAAAATTCTATCAATTTAACCCCAAATACTTAAATTATCCAATATGAACAACATCTAAAAATTCAATATTTTCCAAATTTTCAACATAGATTAAGTAGTGTTTAATAATAGGATTCTAAAAACTTAAAAATTACAAAAAAATGGACTAAATTGAATTACCAATTAAGCTTTGAACCTTAAAACCCTAAGTTTCTCTTTTTTTTCTCTCTCTTTCTTTTTGCCCTTTTTCTCCCTTATTTCGTTTTCTATTCTGTTTGTTCTTTCTTTTTCTTTTGTTTCTTTTATTTCATTTCTTTTATGTACTTTATATTTTAATATAATATAATATAATATAATATAATATAATATAATATAATATAATATAATATTTACTTAAATAATAAGTAAGTTTATTATTAAATACATGTATATTATTTATACACATGGATTTATATTTTACAAACACTTGTTATATAAGGATTAATTACTTATTTAATACTTCACTTTTTCTTTAATTAATAATTAAACTTTCACACTTTATTCAATTTAATCCTTATACCTAATTACCCTTAACTCAAGCTAATTCATCTAACAAAAACCTAATTAACCACACAACTAACTTCGTAAATATTTATTACGAAAACAGAGACTCGAAAATACACTTTCCAATACCCGTGACTATCGGGTCGTTACACAAGACCCGATACACTATCTTTAATACAACTCAATTGCATTAAATTTTCATTAACCAACATTCAAAAATTACAAACATCACAATTATTAGAATAAAAAAATTATCAAGGAACTTAATATGACGTATTAAATATAATATGAACTTACTTGGACTAAATTATAATAGTTACAGAAGTTTAGGGACTATTTCATAATTTTTTATTTTCCACGTAAATCAATAAGGTCTTGATCTAAAATGTAAAATTTTCCTTTTATTAGCTTATATTAATATGCCAATTAGTCTGTCTCATGACACGTTCTCTGTCTATCTCATGACATTTTTTTTTATTGCAAATTTTTTTCCATTTGGTTCTTCTTTTGTTTTTGGTTTTTTATCTTCTTTCGATTGGATTTTATCTAGTCTCTAGTTTTTCCTTTGGAGTGTTTTTGGTATGGAAGAGGATCTAGCAAATCTGAAACTGTTGGATGAGGAAGAAGAGGCGTTCCAAGAGGAAGCAATGCTTATGGATCAAAGCTATCAATTCTGTTTGGTGGGACAATGTCTCACGGATAGTGTGGTCCATTTTTCGTCGTTACACAATACTATGGCTGATTTGTGACATCCAATTGGAGGGATATGTATCACGGAGATAAAAGGTATCTTTTTCAGTTTTTCCATGAAGTTTATGTGCAGTGGGTAATTACTGGTTTTCCTTAGTTCTTCAACAACCACTTGCTGATCTTGCAAACAATCTAAAAAGGAGAAAATCCATCAAATATAATTTTGAACTTTACTGAATTCTGGGTTCAAATCCATGACTTGCCTCCAGCTTTGATGACAGAAACAATGGCCAAACAGTTTGGAGTTTTTTTTGTGAAAATTCCTAGAATATGACACATCAATCCTAATAATGTGGGTTACAAGGATTTTTACAGGTCATTATGGGCTATGCGTGTACCAGCAAAAATCAAAATTCATGTATGGAGATTGTTTAACAACTTTCTACCTAATTTCTGTAATCTGAAGCAAAGGGCCTTGCGGGTTAGAGTTGATTGTCCCCTTTGCAGGGCAGCACCAGAGAATACTGACCACCTCTTGTGGTCCTGTGATATGTTACAGAGTGTTTGGACATCTCTTCAAATCAGAATCGCCCCTGTTGATACCACTTTGAGCTACAAAAATCACTTTGTTAATACTTTCTGTTTAGTAGATGATCATAATAAACAATATATTGCAATCTCCTTATGGGCTCTGTGATACAGAAAAAATAAGTTGATTCATGAGAGTATTAATTTTTCTTTGCAGGAAGTGTTAGGGTTCATTCAAGGCTATGTTCAAGAACTTAATTTATGCAAAGAGAAAATGGAAGTGTTTTGTGATTCCTTGCCGAATGAAGTTTGGAGGCCCCCAAAGTTAGGTTTTATCAAATTAAATTTTGATGCAACTTTTCAAAGTAACTCTAAAACTTCATCAACTGCAGTCCTAGCTAGAGATTCTGAAGGAAAAGTAGTAGGGGCAGAAACTTATCTGTTTACGGATGTTGTTGACGCGTTTGTGGTGGAACCAAGGGCATGAGAAAGGACTTTATTTTTTGCATCTCGAATGGGCTTTCGATGTCTTGTGGTTGAAGGGGACTCTATGACAATTATAAAAAAACTTAAGGCAAAGGCTGAAGACAAATCAGTTGTTAGATCCATTATTAGTCATATTCGGATGCTGGAAAAATACTTTGAAGAAGTGCAGTACCTGTTCGTTCCCCATTAGAATAATGGAGCGACCCACACTCTGGCTTTGGAAGGTAGGAGAAGACAGTTTTTTGGTCTTTGGGTCGATGGTGTTCTTGACTCGGTATTAAAGATAGTGGAAAAGGATTGGGCACTTTGGTCGCAAAGGCATCATTTTTGCTGTAGAATGCTTTGATTTTGGAAAGGTTTCTTTTGTTTCTCCATGGTTGGTCTCAAAGTGTTGATTTTCTCTGTTCTATCATCTAAAATTTTCGTCTTTTACAAGAAGGGCAAAGTTTTTTCGACTGGTATTTTGTACTTATCTTCTGGCTTTGGCTACGAATGGGTTTTGGTTTTCTTGCATTGATGGTTTTTCTTTTTCTATGGGCGGTGTCATTACTGCTCTTGTTTCTTTGTTTTCTAGCCGTTTGATTTCTCTTTACTTTTGTCTTTTCATGTTTATTCTGCTTGTTCTAGCTGTAATCCTTTATTGTTCCCACTTTGAGCCAAGTGCCTAATAAATACTAGTCTTTTCAACAAGAAAAAAGATACGCCAATTATTACTGCAATTTATATCCTTTTATTTTTTAAAATTACACAGTTACCCTTAACTTTTACAACTATTACAATTTAGTCCATTAACCCAAAAATCATCAAATTAACCATTTTCTTAAGTTCAAGATTTATAGATGAATAATCTACACCCTTAAAAAATTACAATTATACCTCTAATTCACCATCAAACCTTGAAATTTTGACATTTTAACAATTTAATCCTTAAATAAAAAACTAATAAAAAGTACTTCACATAACAACCAAATACCACAATCAAAGCTTTAAACACATAATTATCATAAAAAAAACAACCAAGATTCATCAATGACAGCTTCTAAAATTTTTAACAGATTCAAAAACGAAGGTACGGGTTAGTTGGACCTAGTTGTAACGATCTCAAAAATATAAAATTCATTGAAATGGGACTCAAAACTTAGCCATGCAAGGCTCAAACTAGCCAAGTGTTTAAGCTTCTCTCCTATTGTGTTTTTAGCTAACCATGAAACAAATGGAGAAGAAGATGCTATCTTTTTCTAATTATTTTGTTTTAATTTTATGTTAATTACCATTTTACGATTAGAACATGTGTTATTTTATTATTTTTATTCCAATTGCCATCCAAAAATAATAACTAGGGTTTAATTTCTACATAGGTCCTCCTTCCTATGATATTTAAGTTATTAATTCATCTAAATGCAATAAGTACTAGGTTTTGCATCTTTTACAATTTAGTTCTTTTTCTTTAATTAGTTACCTGAACATTAAAATTTCTTAACCAAATTTTAATACGACCCTAATGACACTCCATAAATATTTAATAAAATATTTACGGACTCGGTTTATAGAAATGAGGTTTCAATACCTCATTTTCTAAAACTACTTGACTTTAAGGATTTACCACTTGAACCTAATTATTTGTTCAAATAACATAAATTATCAAATAAAAATTTATTATAATACTATATTTGGCTCGTAAATATTAATATTTAATATTTACGAACCCATTCGTCGGATTTGTGGCCCTGAATCTACTATTTTTGACACCACTAAAAAATGGGTTGTTACACTAAATCTCTTAATGGAGATTAACCAGTGGATGGGGACGTGATTAACAGAGAATTTAGGGTTTCCTAAAAGGATTAGTTGGTATAGATTACGTGTTCCTAAACCCTAGACTTGACAAACCTAAGAAGTTATCATAGGTTAAACGAGATCGAAAGATAAGTTTCACCAAGTAAATCGTAGTTTATCCTGATTGAAAAAGTGAGATCGGGAGATAAGTGAGTATGAACCAATCGATTAATCAGTTAGAGGCCGAGAGGTAATAATTTGTTAATTAATCACTAATCCACCTTAAAACCCTAATTCGAAGTTAGTTACCACCTCTGAAATAAGTTAATCTTCCTGATTGGTTCTATCTGTTTAGTCATTTGTTTATTTTACTTCTTATTTATTTTAGTTATTTAATTTCTCTTATTAATCCCTCTTATGATCTGTTGTAATATAGGATTTAATTATTACTATTTAGACTTATTATTTTAAATAGATTTTCATTAGATTTATTCCATCTTCCCTTGGGTACGATCCTCATAATACTTCCTATTTTCCGTTGTATACATATATTATATTAAATTTGACCCGTATAGTTGCGAACACCGCTGATTTAATTTCTTATATTTTTTGTATGATATTTTTACTATAAATGATAACATGTTTATAGGCGGTCATTGACCCCAGCATCATCGACTCCATATTTCTTTTCAAATGTATTCCAAATGGACTTAGCTGACTTGTTTTTGACAAATAGATCAAAGAGGTTGTTAGTCACGTGGCTTAACATGTTACCTCTGACCATTTTGTTGTCCTTTTCAAACCTGACCTTTGTGGCATTGGCATACGAGTCTTCGGGAATAGTGATAGAATCTCCGAGTTCTTCGATGATAGGTGGATTGAAGAAGACGTAGTTAACTTCAAGCTATTTGAAGAATATGACCATCCTTTGGGACCAGCGGCGATACTTAGTTCCATCAAGAGGCTTAAGCTTGGAGAGATCAGGAATATATTTATTTATCGGGGTAGACATGTTTAGCAGTAGTAGTGATTTGTTTTTAAATTGTTGGAAAATATACTGTTGCAAAACAAACTCATTAGCATAGACTGGAAAATAAACCAAGATTAAATGAATAAAGTATTATTGTGTTGTGGAAGATCCACTGCCTTAGAAACAAATTCGCCCTGATTGGTGTAATCGTATAGTGGATGTCATCCTCCAAGGTTAATACAGTTCTTCGATATTCGTATACCCGAATAAATAAGGTAGAACTCAATTGATATTACTCTTCTGAAAATAATCTAAAAATAGAATTAATTGAAAAAATCACACTAGGATCAATTCCTAAGAAAGTTTGGAGGGGTCACAGACAGTCCTGCTTAAAAGCCAAACTCCTAGACAGAATTTCCTCTAATACAATTTAAGAAAAAATCTAAAATTTTAGATATATATATATATAAGCAGGAATTTAGAAAAAAAAATTGAAAAGACAAAAATGCATTTTATTTTTTAATATTTTACTAAATTCACATCTAACAATAAAATAATTGAAGTAAAATTGAAATTGTGATAATTATGCATTTAAAAATAATTATAATTTATTAGAAGTCAAAGTTGTGAGAATTACATATTTAAAAATAAGTATAATTTAATTTAAAATTATTAGTTTAAAATGTTGTGCTAATTTTAAACTAGAAGTGCTAATTTTATTGATGTAAAATAAAGTTATTACTGAATAAAATTCTAATTATCTTAATTATCACTTAATTTATATTAGAGTTAATCATGTTAATTAGTTATTATTTTGAATAATATTACTTTGCATGAATTACATAAAGTAAAACTATATTTTATGTTAAATATGTTAAAAATGTTTCAATTATTATTTGAAAATTTTCTATTATAATGTTTGAAGTGATAAGTTAATATATTTTAATTTTATTTAATAATTCAAATAAAAAATATTTTATGTTAATTACAATAATAAAAAATAAAATACTTAAAAATTTTTATTAAATATTAAACACAAAAAATCGTATGCTATGCATGTAAGTTTTGAAGCTAGTACATATAAAAACATGATGAGCTTGGAGAAACTTTTGAATTGACTTGAATGCCCTTTATTTTTTTATCATGTTACTAAATTGACATTTTGAAAAATAATTATAATATTTAATTTAGAATTATAATTATATATTTAAAAGTAATTATAATTTAATAAAAATTATGATAATTATATATTTAAAAATAATTATAATTTATTTTAAAATTATGATTTAATAAAGTTTAATGTAAACAAAGTTTTGCTAATTTTAAAATAGAATTATTACTTGAATAGAAAAATATAAGAAAAATTATGATAATTTTAATTTTAATTTTTTTGACATTATTATATAATATGAATCTTTATTTTTATAAAAGAAGTTGTGTTAATCTATTTAGGCATAAAGACTTATTTGACCCTCCAACTTTACAAAAAAAAAAATCATTTTAGTCCCCCATTTAATTATTCGTCTATTTTAGTCCTTAAACTTTCATTGTTTGTCAAATCACCCAAAAATAGATGGAAAAGTTAATGTATATTATTTTGTTGGCATAGCATCCATGTGCCTACCACATTAGCAACTAATTAATTTTTTAAAAATTAAAAATATTTATAAAAATATTTTTGATAACTTTTATACTTTTTAAATAATTTTAATAATTTTAAAAATATTTTTTATTTTTTGAATTTTAAAAAATTAATTAATTGTTAATCCACATGTATATAAGCAAAGTTAATATATGTTAACATTTTCATCTATTGTGGGGTGATTTGACAAATAGCATATATTTAGGGGCTAAAAGAGGCGAAAAATTAAATGGAGAGCTAAAATGATTTTTTTTGAAAGTTGGAGGGCCAAATAAGTCGTTATGATTTTTTATTTATGTAAAATAGAATTATCAATTATATAGAACTCTAAGCATCTTAACTGTAACTTATTTAGTATTAGAGTTATATACCAATTAAAATTTAACTTTAGTTTTATAAATAACATTCAATAGTTAGGAATATTCAATCATGTAACATTTGAAAAAGAATACTGGTTAAAAAATGAAAATTATTAGTAATAATAAGTTAGAATTATATAAAAATGTAATATCGAATCATATTTGAATAATAGCATTAGAAAGAGATTAAATATGATTTTAAGTAAGGATGAGGTATAATATAATATTACGATAGTTTTTTAAAATTTTCATTGTAAATTGTTTATATTATGCAAAGCAAGCAACCTTAAATTCTTTTTTTTTATTTGTCCAGGTACAAAACTTTTTGTGGATTTGTTTTGAAAAAAATTCAAATTTTTGCAATTATCTTTTAATCGTTGATATCAAATGTTAAATATATTTTGTATTTACTTTCTTATATATTTTCAAATTTAAATATTATTTGAATAGTTTTATATATTAATTAAAATTTTTATTTTTATTATTTTTAAACATTATTTTATTGAGACTTATTATAAAATAAACTAATCATCCGTTAATTAGCTCAAATATATTTTTTAAATTATAAAAACATATTATTTAATAAATTAAAAAATAATAAAATCGTAAATATAGATACCCAAGTCACTCATAAAAAATCTCTTGCGAAAATAAATGGGTAAAAAGAAAAAGTAAAAAGCAAAACCAAATATTTTTTACAAGTCAAAAGTAGGGCATCATTGATCAAGTCTTGGGGTTTATATTTTTATTTTATTATTATAATAATTTTATTAATGGTTGAGTACATTACTAGCCATTGGGTGACAACTACCAACACATGATACCAACCAAGTTTTAAAATGTCCTTTATTTTCATCCAACACTATTTTAAAATTTTTAAAATTTATGTTAACTAGACCCTCAAATACTTAATAAAGTAATCTATTTTTTTTTAAAAATTTTATCTCTTTTAAACAATTTTCTAATTTTTTCCTTGACACAATTAGATTTGAATTAAAAATTTCACCCGTGAAGTAAATCATTGCACTTATAATTTAATCAATTGAAAGAGAATTAATAAATTCTTTTTCAAAAACCATTCATCTTTCCTAAGCGTAGCATACAACTTTTTAAATACCGTGCTCTCTAAATATACTTCACTTATATATTTAAACTATTCAATTCTCAATTCTCAATTTAATTATCACCTCTAAAATAACTTAAATGAAAAAAAAATTATTTTAAAAATTAAGATTTGGAAACCATAATTATAAACTCACAATTTCCTAAATTATTGGATAATTATGAAATTTTGGCCTTACTACCTTTGATGAAATGATCAAATTTCACATGGATGGTGGGTGAATTGATGAATAAATAACTTAAAAGTTTTGCCAAAATTTATATCTATGACTTTTCAATGATCAAACTAAGTATTTTATTAAGGCGTGAGAGGTGACACTTCAATTTCAAGTGTGTATATATATCCATGACATCACGATATGGAAAAGTGACAATTATACAATTTTTTAATAATATATAAATACATTCACAATCCATATTGCTGATAAATTGACACTTCTATTTAATGAGATTTTATTTTTAAAAACCTCTTTCCTTTTATTTGTATAAAATTATAAACGATTATTAATATTCTTTAAAATTTAAGTTTTTTGCGCGTTTATAATTTTTTTTATAATTAATATTTAAACTTATGAATAATTACCTAAAAATATGTTAAATTATGACTTTGCCCCCAAATGTTTTTTTTTAATTTGATTTTTTTGTAGAATTTTTAATTTGGTCAAATTATTTTGATACTATGTATTTTTTAAATTACATTCATTTTATTAGTTAACATCTGTGTTACCATTGAAAATTTGCATTTTTAATATTTTTCATTTTAATTCATGAAACAATATGCTTTTATTCTATCATATAAAATAATTTTATGCCGATTTTGATTATCACAACTTTTCACAACAAAAATATAGTTAATGCAAAAATTCTTACATATGCACTTTTACTTATAATTAATATTGTTTTCAAATAATATTTACGATTATTACGGACAATGAATATTTTAGCTTCAAATAAAAAAAAAAACTTTGTTTGGGAGGAGGATGGGCTGAGAATCAATTCTAGGCTTACAAGGGCTTCGAGCCTGCAAGACAAAAAGATAACTATGAGGTGTTGAAGCTTGTACTTTAATATACTCTCAAATGTCAATAAAAAGAAGATGATAAAACCCTAATGGAATATTTCAGTAGAATAACGGAAATTTTGTGGGCTTATCTTCCAAGTTAAGTATACTTGATTATTATTCATGGCCCTTTCCAAGGGTCCAAGTACAAATCGAATAACAATAAGATTTTTTATATTTATAAATAAATTTAAATAAAAATATGTTTATATTTATGAGAAAATACAGTAAAACTTTAAGATTCCACAAATAAGGTTAAGAATGTTGACAGTCTTATTAAGATATAGTAAAATATTAAAAAAAATTAATGTATATATTTAAAGAGGATACATGATAATTTTTTAAAGTTGTATGTGGGATAAAAAAGTACATTGCTAATATACTAAATAATAACCTTATATTTGTTAGGGTAATTATCCTATCCACTAAGTGGAGTAAAAAAAATTGGGTCTAGAATGGCACAAGTGTTTCTTTTTTAATTATTTTATTACACTCTAAAAACAAAATGTAACATTTAGACTTGCATGTAGAGTTTTTTTTACTCACTTGCAGCATATAAAATAATAATTCTATTATTTATGGAATAATATGTGGTACAAGTTTTTATATTCTACAAACAATATTAAAGGATTGACAAGTAAACTATAATGATATAATAAAATATTAATAAAATAAATATTTCAAAAAGAAATACATGACTAACTTTTAACACTATTTATAAAATAAAATAAAATAAAATAAAAATACTTTTATTGTACTAAATACTAATCCATTATTTTTTAGACAATTTCAAATACTAAAAAAACTTGTCTAAAAACCTTAGATAAATCTAGAAACATTCAATAAGATTAAATTTTATTAAAATAAAAGGGAAGTAGTTTATAGTATTCTAAATTTTAATCTAAAATAAAAATATAAGTAGAAAATTAACGAAATCTTGGCATATAAAATTGATGACAAAGTGATAGTGGATGGGTGCACTAAGCAATCATCCATCTAATCAAACTCAATGAAAGTGAAGACACATGCTTTAGCACTATCTCAAGTTTTTGCTTGTCTTGCATTTCCACTTTGATAGGGCAACTAATGTTATTTATTGTACAATTCATTATTCTAAGGCTAAATAAAGAGGTTAGGTTCAGACAACATTTAAAGATGTTTGTGAATGTATTATCCATAAAAAAAATATTTAACATGAGAGAAAATAATTGTAAATCCAATTTGTCGTGCAATAAATTTTTTGATAGACCATTTGTCACCAATTTTATAAGTAGAGTTTAATAACTCATTTCCTTTTGAAGGTTTAATATAAAATTAAAAACTAAAAGAAGAGATATCTCATAGTATATAAAAATTGTTTGTGGAATTAAAATATTTTAATTATTAAATTATTAATTTTATATAAAATATATTTTTAATATCTAACTTTGACATTTTTTAATGTGGTATCTATGTTTTTTTTTTCAATCTAGCACCTATATTTGACAAATGTTATATATTTTGGTACCAAAAGGTAATTATGTTAATTTTTCATGCTTAATTTGGGTTTTAGGGTTGATTTTTAAATTTTTCATGATTTTGTAAATAAAATAAATTTAGTGTTAATTGCGAATTTATTTAATTTTGCGTTTAATTTGTCAAATACAATTTGATGGATGTAATATAATTTAGGTTTTAAAATTGATTTGATAGAAGTTATTTTGTAATATTATTGGCTGATTGTGCATTTGCATCAAATCAACTCAAAAACACAAATTAAATATTAAAAAAATTAGTCATACTATTTTCATGAACCAAAATATATAACTTTAATAAAATATAAGTACCACGTTAAATGAAAAGCAACACAAATACCATATTTAAAAAAGCCAAACTCAAATACTAATAAACCTAAAATATATTAGTTTGAGGATAGTTTAATTAAGTTTGAGCTAATCCCTAGCCAAATAGACCTTTGAAAATTGATTGTGTTTCTATGCTCAAAAGGTGACCATAGAAAAAGTCACTTTTATTTTAAATGAAAGATAAAAGCAACGATATGTGTGTGCATGTATGTATGTATATGAAATTAAATAATATTAAAGAAATTCTCAAATCAATATGCTTTTTTAAGTGCTTAGCACTATGGAACCCAAATTTTGTGTATGGAAATGCATCATACTAACAAGACAGTATGTATGTAGGGTATACAACTTTCTTTGGACAAAAAAGGCCATTAGCCATCCATTTTAAAAATACCAAGCCCTACCATGTGATTATGAACCATTTTCTTTTTCATTTCCATTTACCCTAGCGTTTTCTTTTTCTTTTTAATCTACTAGAGGAATCAATTGAAGATACCGTTCTCATTATTTGTTTCATTGAAATTATTATAACCCCTATATAAAAGAATTCTCAAAATTTCATCCTCTTCTCCAATTATAAACATACAATTCAATATTTAGTTGTTAAGTTATTTTAAAAAAAAACGAATATTCTTCTCCTCCTCCTCCTCCTCCTCCTCCTCCATCATCATCATCATCATCATCATTACAATATTGGGAGAGGAGAAGGGATGATTTAAGTGCCAGACGAGAACTCTAAATATTGCTCCAAATAAATCTTAGTTGATCACATTATTGATTTAGTAGTAAAACTTGTGTTGGTTCCAAGTTGATTGATGTTAAGTTTAGGGTTCGATTCCTATGTTTCCAAACTCATTTCCCTTTTCTCATTGTAATGTAATTGAGGAAAAAAAGAAATGATATACAAAACAATTAAAAAGAAGTTAAAAATAAAACAGAGATATTATTTAATGCACTGTGGACACATAAATTTCATGCATCATCAATCAACCACATTAAACTATCTCATCAATGAGTAAAAGAAAAAAGTATTTAATAACTTATAAATAAATATTACTTAATTTAAGTAATATAATTAAAATGAATTAAATTTGTTATTTTCTCCTCTCTTAAAAGAAAACTTCTTTTTTAAAATTCTGAAAAAAATGTATAAGTTTATTATTCTCTCCTCTCCCTCTCAATACATAGAAAACTTAAATCAAACTAACACATCTCCCTCTTTCTCTTGCTATTTGGGAAATTTATTTATTTATTTAAAAAAATCTTAGATAAATCTTTGGTCTAAACACAATTTTGAAGAGGAAAAATAAATAGATTGCATAATAGTTAATAGACAATAATAAGTTCAATAAAGTAAATGGTTAGTTTGATGTAAGTTTTTTCAACAAAATCTGTCAATATATTTGAGGAGACGAAAGAATAAAATGAGAGGGAGATGAGAAAATAGTAAATTTATATGTTTCTTTTTTTACTATTTTAAAGAAGTTTTTATATAGGTTTTTTACATAAATAATATAAAAGAAATAGTTAATTAATTTTTTTTTGGAAAATAGATTAATTACGAAAATAAACATTTGCTACAGTGTTATGAAAGGTGCCCTTAACATATTGGCGGCACCAAACTAAAATGTGATGACCTAAAATATTTAAGGACTTGTTCTGCAAATTTACCGTAATTAATTATATTTATATAGGAGATAAAAATAATAATAAATTTAAATGGTTTTAATATATTTAAATAAAATTTCTTCATCTCATTGATGATGTGATTTATTGATTAATATTATCCTAATAAAATAAAGATAAAGATAAAGATATATATAATTCCACATGTATTGGTAATATTTTTAATTTTACTTTTCAGCTATGAGTGCCCGAAAAGGAAAAAAAACCTAATATACACACATTCTTTTCTACTTTCCTTATTCATAATCATAACCATGCAAATAATAGTAAGAACGAGGAAATTATCATTCTTTAGAGAATATAGTAATTAAAGCAGGTTATATCTTAATTTAATTCATATCAATTCTTATTATAGACTTTTGAAAGTTGGATTATTGCTTAATTCCATTTTCAGGGGTTATCCTCTATTTTAGGATTCAAGGATTAAGAAGAAAAGAAATACAGGCAAAATCACAGCCGTTAATAGCAGTGGAATATGATTTTAGTCAACTAGATCCGACAGTTCCCCGACCGCTAAACATGGGACCTATGCAACACTCTGGCACAAATTACTATGCTCCCAAGATCACATCACGTCTGTCAAAATAAAAACATTAGAAAAATTCCAACGGTCAAGATCTATTCAACACCAATTACATCCCCAGCGCAAGTTAGTGAAGCCCACCAGCAGGTCAAGAAAATACTGCTTCAGATTACCAAAAACGCCCTTCCTTTTGAAATAAAAAGAATCTTTGAAAGGGTATTTCAGTCCTTTCAACATACAAGCATCAAATATATAAATCATCCTATGCCTCATCTCGACGAACCTTTAGCTACAAAAACAATTAGAAGCGACACAAAACATTTCTTTTTCTTCTTCTTCTTCGTAGCTAAAGCTTCTTCTGTCTGAGAGCCTTGAAATTTGCTTTCCTATTAGATTTCTTTTTCTTCTTTGATTACAGTAAACAGTAAGTGGGAAGTGTAATGGGATTTTGTATTTGTCCATTGGAGACTCCAGCAAGGTTGTTGTGGACAACTAGCTTCTTTCGCCACAAGCTAATGATCTTTTAATTTTTATGTAAAAGTAAAACACAGAAATTATCTGTGTACAATCTTTGCTTTTCTTCTTTTACAGCAATTTTTTGTGTCTTTTTACTCGCCGGAAAGTTTTAGGCACAAAAATATTACACACATACACAAAGTTTTAAGATATAGAAAGACAAATTTGTATAAAGAAAATGGAGTCTGGCCGTCTTTTTTTCAATCCCTCCACTACCCACCGCAACATGTTGCTTCTCGGGAACACTGAACCCATCTTTCGAGGTGATTTTTTTTATTTAAGCTATTTTCATATAGTTGATCTCAAATGTTTCTGTTGCTCTTAAGCTTGTGGAAAACAATCTCGGTTCGGATTTTAAATAGATTTTCTTTTTTTACACACATACATATAAAGGGGCAAGAACAATGGTTAGCATGGAGGAAAACCCAAAGAAGCGACTGTTCTTCAGCTCGCCGGAGGATTTGTACGACGAAGAGTACTACGACGAGCAGTTGCCCGAGAAAAAGCGTCGCCTTACGTCGGAGCAGGTTAGTCAATGATAATCTCACAAGGACAAACAAATATATATGGAACATGAAATTTAATCCACCGATTAACTTATATAATTACTATTAAAACATGATATTCAGATGGAATACAATAGAGATTTCAATCCTAGATTTAATTTCAGTTTTGTAAAAGGATAGGCTATATGTTTAAAGGGGAAAATAAAGCATATGATACCCGTAGGAACATAATTCCACCATATTTAAAAAAAAAAAAAAGAAGGATTTGATAAATATTCACCATATCAGAATCAAATTCCCTTGATATTAGTCTGAGATCATAGGGAATCAAATAAACTTGAAATAAAAAGGGGTTTGGGGGTTTAGAGATGGAAGGAAATTGATAAGTGTGATTGGATGTGAAGGTGTATCTGCTAGAGAAGAGCTTTGAGGCAGAGAACAAGCTGGAGCCGGAGAGGAAGAGCCAGTTGGCCAAAAAGTTAGGACTGCAACCAAGGCAGGTGGCGGTATGGTTCCAGAACCGCCGTGCAAGGTGGAAGACAAAGCAGCTTGAAAGGGACTATGACCTCCTCAAATCTTCCTTTGATTCCCTTCAGTCCAATTATGACACTATTCTCAAAGAAAATGAGAAGCTCAAATCTGAGGTACTTGCCCACTTTCAACTCATTCATGTCTTACATTATTTCTAACCATGTTACTTGCCACTTACTAATTTTCCTTTTCCAAATATATTATTAATATATTGACACCTGGCCCTGGCTGGTAAATGGAGATTCCATATTTTTCTAATTCAAAAAACATGCGTTAGTGTAGTAATGTAAACCGCATCTATTCCTAACCCCACATTGATTTTCAGCGACGGATTTCAAAAGCAAACTGAAAGAAGAATATACCATGGTGCTTTCAGAAATATGCTTAGGATTCCCCCACTAAAGATTAAAAAAATGGTTATATGTGTATATATTTTACAACCCAAAAGACTAATCACCACGGTAGCAACATTGACATATACATATTAATATAGATAATGTTGATTGTCCTATGTAGGTAGCTTCCTTGACTGAAAAACTACAAGCCAAAGATGTGGCAACAGAAGCAATAGCAGGTGAAAAGGATGAAGGGTTAGCAGCTGAGATGGCCTCCGCCCTCCAATTCAGTATGAAGGTGGAGGACCGTCTTAGTAGCGGCAGTGTCGGAAGCGCGGTGGTGGATGAGGATGCCCCACAGCTGGTGGACAGCGGCAATTCCTACTTTCCAAGCGATGAATACTCCAGAGGCATTGGCCCTTTCGATGGGGTTCAGTCGGAAGATGAGGATGGCAGTGATAATTGCGGGAGTTACTTCTCCGATGTGTTCGCAACCACAGAGCAGGAGGCATTAGGATTGTGGGCCTGGTCTTAACCTAAAGGATCCTGCAAAAAAATATCTCTCTAGTGTTTCATGCTATGGATGTCATGCGTTGAATCAAGACAACAGTTGAAAATAACCAAAAATACAAGTGATGTCAGAAACCCGGTACATAGGGTAAAGTATATGGATGAAATATAGTCTAAAGTCAATGGAATAATAATAATACTAATATGTTTAAGTTTTACATCACCTCCTTCCTCTCTTGTTTTCAGCTTATTTATATTACTTCGGTTTAAAGCTAACATAAACACAATCAATCAAACAAATATGAAGATTATGTGCGAGTAACTCTTCATGAACTCAAGGGGTAACCATAGTGATTCTCCAATATTCAATTTTATCATTTGGAAAGCTCATAATTAAACAATCTTCAATCTTTCTATATATAAAATCAAATCAGTCGTCTTTTCTCAAATGAAAACAAGCAGGGCCTCACTTTAATGTAATGAGGACTAGAAATCAACTCATGACCAGGATATGAAATCAGTAGCTTGGTGTAAATTTGCATTTGATTTGTAGTAATTAATGCATGATCACATGTATCTATCTAGATTACCCTGACTCAAAATTAGGACCGGAAATAGATGTTCAATCCGAGATCAGATAATAAATAAATTCATAGTTTAAATTTATTTTTATTTGTGTATTAAATTATACTAAAAAAAATAGAATATCAAATTTCTTTTCACCAAAGGATAATAATAATCATAAAACATGTAGATTAACGCTTCATTCTTCAAAATCCGACAATTTTAAAATCAGATGGAATGATCAAGAATTCATTCGAAATACAACTTATTTATTAGTGAGATTAACAATGAAGAGAAGCAAGTTGTTCTGATGGTGGTTCACCCTTAGTTAGGGTAAAGAGCCATTGGATAGTAAATCTGTATGATTTTTACTTAAGATAGGAGGAGAATGAAGAATAAGAAAAGAGGGATGTTGTGTCTTGGACTTCTCTCTTGTGTTATAATGGGTTTATATATAGAGGACCAAAATATCTACGTGTCTAAAGTATACTAACAATGATATCACATTTTGTTTCCTTGTAGTGATGGCGATGTGACGTTATAGTATATGACTCTCTATAATAGTTGAGTAATCAATAAGTCTGAGCATTCCATGTATATCTAGCCAAGGTTATCTTATGTAAAGTCTGTCATTTCATCATGGTTTGAGGTTCGCCAGACTCGCCCTGTCAAAAATTTGCTTGCTGTGAGATGTTACGGACACGTAAAGAGGCACGTGGAGGAGGTATAACATAACAATTTAAGCATCCCTTAGCTTGAAGCCACTCCAGTAATCAACACTGGCCTACAAAACAAGCTATGGCCACGACAACGAAAGATGATGGTATTTAAGCAAGAAGTAGAAAATTAAGAGTGAGGTACAACAGAAAAAGAGAACATCAAGACATGGGAATTAAATAAATACCAACCAAAATGAGATTTGAATTGTTTAGGGTCAATCTTTTCTCGTAAAGTAGGCTCCATTAATCGTACAGTCGGTGGAAGCTCATGAGAAGAACAACAAAAGCCCACCTCACAAAACCACTTCCCCCCAAAAAAAACCCCACTTACATACTAAATTAGAATTTGTTCTATCCCACTTAATTCCAACTCTCTTTCCTTCTTGTCCTTTCCATCTTACATTCCCACTCCATAGCATATATGCACTTTGACTATCTTCACAATTTTCTAGCTTTAGTGAAGCAGTATCGTAAAAGGTAGACATTTGTTTTAAATTCGACCTTTGGATGGTTCTTATCTCCCTCTTTTTTTATAAAATAAATTATAGAATTATTTCCCTCTTCCTATTCTTTATGCTTTCATTTCTGACCAAAAAAATTGGGTATGTATGGTATGCTGCTGGGCTTCACTTTGTCAATTTAATGAAACTCCAATGGGGACACAAAATGTTGTCAACGATGAATAAGGTTATACTCTCAACAAATTACTTATGCATCAACTACTATTAGAAAGCCCAAAGGAATCAAGACCAACTGCATATGTCGTGACTGCAGATGTAATTAAATGAACGCCAGGCCCATATTTTCTTTCCATGCATGCCTTTGATGACAGTACCTGTTACAGACGTGGGAATGCTTGCGAAACAAGCTTACATGCTTTACGGGATTGTTGGGGGTGCCAATAGAGTTTGGATTAAACTTGTTCCACACGAACTTTACAAATTCCTCCTAAAACATGGGTTATGAATAATGTGCAGGTCGATATTGAGTACAAAGTGGACCACTCTGTTTGGCATTCTTTGCTGCCTTATTTGGAAGCAAAGGAACCATACTATTTTCAGAACTGAGTATTTCAACATAGATTCTTTGGTTACTAAAGGTAATCTCTTTGGCTAAGGCTACGAAAAGGGTTTTATTAGGAAAGGTAACCAGCTTAACGCTGAACTGAAATAGGAACTTCCACTCAAAAAATGTTGTAAGCTCAACATGTAAGATTTTTAGTTGAATTATGTGGTTCAGTTTAAAACTATATGATCCAATTTAAAGGGACTAAGTATTTTAATTTAATAGAAGTTAAATCTTATCTACTTATTCAGTTACTTAATGGATGTATTAGATTAAAAGTTAATTATTATAAATTGATTCTTCCTATACTTATTAGGGTTACACATAAAATATAAAAAAACTAATAGTAAAATTATAGCCTCCATCGCCTAGGTATTGTGTAACATAAAGGGAAAAAGTGAAGAGAGTGAAATCAATTTATCACGTATTTTCTTTGTCAAATCCAATAACCAACTTCAATTTTGCATCATGTACTTCTTGGTAATTGTGAAAATCATATTATTTTGATTATCCTAAGATTATTTTTTATGAAATATTAAGGTTTTGATTTGCATAATATACTAGTCATTAAAATTTACATGTAACATAATATAGCACGTTGTTTTCTCTGTTTGCTAAGATAGCACACTTTTTTCTAGGGTTTTATTTGTTTCGTTTTATTAAAGATCTGGAGTACTTGTTAGAGTGTTGTGACAACGGAGGAGGAGTTAGCGAATCTGAACATCGTTGATGAAGAAGAGGTATTGCTGCAATTTCAAAGGAACAAATAATTGGTGGAGGAGGATTATAAGCTATGTTTGGTGGGACGAGTACTAACGGATAGTGTGGTACACTTCCTATCAATGAGGAATACCTTGGTTGATTTGTGGCATCCGTTGGAAGGGGTCTCTATAACAGATATCACGGAGAAAGGAAGTCTATTTCGATTCTACTATGAGATAGATTTAAAGAGGGTAATCGATGGTATGCCATGATCTTTTAGCAATCATGTAACACCCCAAACCCGGCCCAGACGCTATGGTCGAATCTGGTGTGTCACATTGAAGTATTTTTGCAAAAACCATGTTTCATTGAAAACCCTTCTTAAAATAAAAGAAACCTTAATTAACTTAAAAAAAAAACCTTTCAGTTACGATAGCCTTGTTTAAAACATTTGATTTAAGAAAACTTAATATTTAAGAATTTAATTGCGGAAACGTAGAAACACACTATAATTTAGCAAACCTATGTTCAACTTCTTGTAATTACAGTGAAAATTAATAACAATAATTCAGTAATAATAACATAATGAAAACCTTATTACAATCTGGTCTGAAACATACTTAAAAAGAAATAATACTTAAATGCTAAAAAAAAACCCAAGTCCAAAACATCTTGCTAGCTGGCCACCCAAAGTCCCTCCAAACATCGAACCTTCTACTGAGCATCACCTGAAAATAAAATAAAAGAGGGGGTGAGTTTTCGTAAACTCAGTGTGTACAACCCTCGACAAAAACAAGCATTCAAAAAAAAAGCATCATTCATCAATCAAGCAATGCAATCCCATCCAAATTATCCATCCGCTACACACCAACTCCGTCCCCCGTCACACCATGTGGGGATAAAATATCAACCCATCCAACCCACACACCATGGTAGCCCGGTTACGGGACTACCTTCATTTACATATTGGGCTTTAAAAGCCGTCGGTGGATCCACAATTGTCAAGGAACCATGTGATCCTCATATACTTCCTCCGTTCCATAATTCCCACCCATATGCAACCTAAGCAGAATATCATATGTATGCATGTCACATCACATTCAGCACCTAGGGGTAATTTGGTCATTTTTGCCATGAGGGGAGTTTCGGTAATTTTTCTTTAATTATGGTTTTCACTTACCTTGGCCCGTTAACAAGCCCCGCGAGCTAAGATGAACGAATACTATGCACTAGGTAGGATTCCAGAGGAGAGGAGGTGGGTCATTAAGACTGCTTAAGTACCAAGCTCTCCCTAAATCCAATCCTAGACATGCATATACCCGTTGCCACACCTTAACCCCTTTGACCTGTCCACGGTCTCAATATATTAATTAAGTCTTATGTGGATATTATATACTAGGCCTATAACCCCTTACAAAGCCCAAACAATTTCACATACCTGTATCTGGCCCACTAAGCCCAATCATATTCAGATGGCCCATTAGGCCCAAATCACCTGTATATGGCCCATTAGGCCCAAATCACATTTATATGGCCCGTTAGGCTCAGTCACATTCATATTTATGCTCACATACAAGTTCCTATCACATAGCATCAACATTCAGTTTTTGCCTATTATGCACCCAACAGCCCATTGGGCCCATTTAGCCCATTCCGGCCTATATGGCCATATCACAACCCAAGTCCACGGAATCGCCCGTGGGCCTCAGGCAACCTACCATTCTTCCTCTTACGAGTGTTCGCGTACTCACAAGACTACCGTAGCCAAACTTTCAGCTTTTCGAAATTTCAGCTTTTTGGCTTTTTGGCCTTTCGGTTTTTGCCGATACATAATGTATGTGCAGTGTATGTACACACCTGGTAAGCAAGTGTGATGCGATCTCCTTAGCCCAAACCTACAATCGATATCACTCAAAGATTAATCACACGTACTTATCGATTACTTTACCAAAATTCGGAATCTCACCTTAACCTTACCTGAACGCCAAGCATTTACTAGTTTTTACTTTAATCACTAAACACGTGTATTTCTCAGATCTGAAGAGAAAATTGACAAGAATCCAAAATAGAGATCTGACACTAATTCCCTACCAAAGTCGATTAGAAAGAAAGGAGGGATCGAATACTCGATACTTATCAAAAACCGATTGGGAGAGCGAACACTTACACTAGAATCGGCTGGGTGGAAAGAGTAGTGGCAGCACCAAGGGTATTCGGCTCTTAGAGATTTGAATGGAAACAGTTGATTACTCAGCACGAAATAAGAGAGGAAGAAGAATCGGCTAAAGAAAAGAAAATATTGAGTAGAGGAGGAATCAGACTTCGGCACAAAGAAAGAAAAAAAAGGGTTTTCGGCTTTTTAGAGAAAAGGGTTTCTGGCACAAAGTGAAGGGAAATTCGGCATTAGCTTTTCAATCCTCCCATTCGACACCTATTTATAGCCTTATAGCCGAATTCTTCAAGCTCAAGTTCCCACTTCAGCTCCACTTACTCCTCACTTCTCATCTCCTCGTTTTTCTCTCTGATAACCCCTAGATTCTTTCATTAATTTTTTCTTCTGAACACTCCCCTTGGAGTCCATCTTCACACCACTTCCATCCTTCTAGAAGGCTAAAATTAAACTCTAAAAATACTAAGCTAGAATTCGAACCTTGGACCTCTTTGCTAGCTACTAACGCCACCTCACTACACCTTATGTGGCGTCACTTAGCCACTCCACCACAGGCTCTTTTTTGATACTATTTCCCCTAACTTTATTTAAAAGCCCAACTACTTGCCAGCCCTGATTCTTTTAATATCTAAACTATAATTTCATTTATTCCTAGGTTCGAACTCAAACCTTAATTAAGACCTACTATAATTATCACATGGCTAGAAACATAAAACACAATTTTTATCAAAATCGAAAACTAAAAAAATTCGAGATTTCGGGATTTTGGGTTTCGAGATTTTTAGGGCGTTACAACTCTACCCCTAAAAAAAATTTCATCCTTGAAATTTCCAACTACTAACACAGACTACCACACCACACTTCTGCTGCGCACTCTAATTCTAACTTAGGTAAATAGCACACTATGGGTAAGTACGTACTATTATTCACCTCTAGAGCGTCTCCATCCTTTTGAAAACGTGCTGCATAGACGAGAGCTGGCTGTCTCACCTCAGCATGACCAGCACCTCTACCTGGTGCTCCACAACCCAAACCGTTTCCACCTCTAGCCTGATCACGGCCTCTCAGCGGTAGCTGACCACCCCTCAGTGGTTGTACACCACCTCAGTCCACGACTGGCACCTGAGCTGACATTCTAGGGCAATTCCTGATCCTATGCTCCATAGATCCACAAGCTAGACAAGCTTCCGTCCTCTTCCAACACTCGCCTACATGACCTTTCCCACAATCAGCACAAAGTGGCACCCCTGGATTAACAGCAGGGGGCCCTGCTCTATCTGGCCCATTAACTCTGGCCCTAGCCCTAGGCATCTGTCTAACACTAGGAGTCTCAGCCTCCCTCTTATTCTTACCCCTTTCCTTCTCCCGGTTTAGGCGCTCAGTGCGCTTTACGTCCTCTGCTATCTTTGCTTTCTCCACCAACTCTGAGAAAACTCATTCCCTTTGTGGAGCTATCAATACCCTGAGGCTATCTCTAAGCCCATCCTCAAACCTAACGCAATGCTCATACTCCGTTGCCACCATTACCCTTGCATACCTACTAAGGCGTAGAAACTCCGCCTCATACTCCGCCACAAATTTGTTTCCTTGGGTCAAGTTCAAGAACTCCTTCCTCCTAGCATCCACATAGCTTGCACCCACATACTTCCCTTAGAATGCAGCTTTGAAAAACTCCCAAGTGACCCGCTCCGTTGGGTGCCCTCTATCACTGTCAACCACCACTGGTAGGCTTCCTCCCTAAGCAATGACACCGCCCCTTTCAACTTTTGCTCAGGTGAACAGTCCAAATCCTCCATTATCCTTTCAGTGGCCTCCAACCAATATTCCGCCACATTAGGAGCCATGCCAGCCACGCCCTTAAAAATTTTGGCCCTGTTCAATCGAAGTCGTTCTAGAATGGACCCTCGATTTTTATTGCCATTATTGGGACCAGCGACCCTTTCCAAAATCCTCAGCATTGACTGCGACAATGCATCTTCTTCTGCAGCCCGATCATACTGTCCATTCCTAGCCACAGGTGAGGCCGGAGCCTCTTCTACTCCAACATCAAGTATATGACCCGATGCCGACGATTCAGCCCTAACACCTCCGTAGCCTCGGCCACGGCCTCTCGCACCTCTTCTAGCGCTTATCATCAATTTGTAAGTTTTCTGAATTAAAATTTTTTATGAAGTCTTAGTTAGTTTCATAATAACACCGATGTCTTATGAAAGTAATTAAAGTGAAGATTGTTTTCGAAAATCCTCTACAGTTCCAAGATCCTACGGGCTTTAGTTCCACTTTAACAAAATCATCTAAATTAGCCCTCTAACTATCTATTGTATAATAATTCAAAAAAGCTTAAGAACAAAAAACTTACTTGGTTCAACGTCGGAGACTCGGTGTGCCGCTCAGCAAGACTTCCCTTTTTCCAAAACATTGTGATTCAATCAAAAATATTTTTTTTTTAAAAACACAAAAAGAAACCAAGTTATAAGGCCCGATTTACAATCTGAGTTTTGCAACCTGGCCTCTGATACCACTAAATGTAACACCCCAAACCTGGCCCAGACGCTATGGCCGAATCTGGTGTGTCACATTGAAGTGTTTTAGCGAAAACCGTGTTTTCATTGAAAACCCTTTTTAAAATAAAAGAAACCTTAATTAACTTTAAAAAAATCTTTCAGTTACGAAAACATTGTTTAAAACATTTGATTTAAGAAAACTTAATATTTAAAAATTTAATTGAGGAAACGTAGAAACACACTATAATTTAGTAAACCCATGTTCAACTTCTTATAATTACAGTGAAAATTAATAACAATAATTCAGGTAATAATAATATAATGAAAACCTTATTACAATCTAGTCTAAAACATACTTAAAAAGAAATAATACTTAAATGCTAAAAAAAAACCCAAGTCCAAAACATCTTGTTAGTTGGCCACCCAGACATCGAACCTTCTATTGAGCATCACCTGAAAATAAAATAAAAGAGGGGTGAGTTTTCGTAAACTCAGTGTGTGTACAACCCTCGGCAAAAACAAGCATTAAAAAAAACATCATTCATCCATGCAATGCAATCCCATCCAAATTATCCATCCGCTACACACTAGCTCCGTCCCCCATCACACCATGTGGGGATATAAATATCGACCCACCCGACCCACACACCATGGTAACCCGGTTGTGGAACTACCTTCATTTACATATTGGGCTTTAAAAGCCGTCGGTGGATCCATGATTGTCAAGCAACCATGCGATCCTCATATACTTCCTCTATTCCATAATTCCCACCCATATGCAACCTAAACAGAATATCATATGTATGCATGTCACATCCATAAAACTTACATTCAGCACCTAGGGGTAATTCAAACATTTTTGCCCTTTGGGGCGTTTCGATAAATTTTCCTTAATTATGGTTTTCACTTACCTTGGCCCGTTAACAAGTCCCGCGAGCTAAGATGAACGAATACTACGCACCAGGTAGAATTCCAGAGGAGAGGAGGTGGGTCATTAAGACCGCTTAAGTACCAAACTCTCTCTAGATCCAATCCTAGACATGCATATACCCGTTGCCACACCTTAACCCCTTTGACTTGTTCATGGTCGCAATATATTAATTAAGTCTTATGTGGATATCATATACTAGGCCTATACCCCCTTACAAAGCCCAAATAATTTCACATACCTGTATTTGGCCTACTAAGCCCAATCATATTCATATGACCCATTAGGCCCAAATCACCTGTATCTGGCCCATTAAGCCCAAATCACATTTATATGGCCCGTTAGGCCCATTCACATTCATATTCATGCTCACATACAAGTTCCTATCACGTAGCATCAATATTCAGTTTTTGCCTATTATGGGTCCAACAGCCCATCAGGCCCATTTAGCCCATTTCAGCCCATATGGCCAAATCACAACCCAAGTCCACGGAATCACCCGTGGGTCTCAGGAAACCTATCGGTCTCTCCCTTACGAGTGTTCGCACACTCGTAAGACTACTGTAGCCAAACTTTCAGCTTTTCAGCATTTCGACTTTTCGACTTTTTGACATTTCAGTTTTTGCCAATATATAATGTGTGTGCAGTGCATGTACACACCTGGTAAGCAAGCGTGATGCGATTTCCTTAGCCCAAACCTACAATTGATATCACTCAAAGATTAATTTTACGTAATACTTTACCAAAAGCCGAATCTCACCTTAATCTTCTTATGGAAAAATAACATCAAAAAGCCTTGTGGAGGAGTGGCTAAGTGACGCCACTTAGGGAGTAGGGAGGTGGTGTTAGTAGCTAGCAAGGAGATCCAAGGTTCGAATCCTAGCTTAGTATTTTTAGAAGTTTAATTTTGGCCTTCTAGAAGGATGGAAGTGGCGTGAAGATGGACCCCAAGGGGAGTGTTCAGAAGAGAAAATTAAAGAAAAGATCAAGGGGTTATCAGGGAGAAAAACGAGGAGATGAGAAGGTAGAAGTGATTGAGCCAAATTGGGAATTGGGCATGGAAAATTCAGCTATAAGGGCTATAAATAGGGGCCGAATACAGGGTTTTCATGCTATTGCCGAAATTCTTCTTCACCTTGTTACAAGAAACCCCTTTCTCCAAAAGCTGAAAACCCTTTTCTTTTTAAGATCCAAAAAGTCGAAAACCCTTTTGTTTCTCTTTTTTTTCTTCCTTCCAATTTCTATTCTTCTCTACACAATTTTCTTTGTTTCACTTAGCCGATTTCTTCTTCTACTCTTTTTCTTTAATTTGTACCAACTAAACTTTATTCACCATACTAAGTTTGAAAAGCCGAAAAGTCGAATCTCCTAAGGACTGAATACTCTTTGGCCAAATCTAGTGTAAGTGTTGCTCTTCCAATCAGTTTTCTTTGCTAGGTATCGATTATTTTCCCCCACTCTTTCTAATCAACTTTGGCAGGGAATTGTATCGGATCTCGGATCTTAGCTCTCTACCGAATTGCTCTTTAGGTGTTTGCAGTTTTGGTAAGTATTCCACTCCCATTGACTAAGGTGGTCGAATGTTCATAGTTAAGGTAAGGGGACTTATGTTGGATACGAGTCACCAATTATTCTGGTTTTAATAGTTAAGATTGGTGTAGATCTAGGAGTTGATCATGGTTAGTGATTTAAGAAATGGCTGATCGCGCAAGGTAAGGTTAAGGTGAGGTTTCGGTTTTAGTAAGGATATGTATTAAGCATGCGATTAATGGAAGGGTTATATCGTTTGTAGGTTGGTGACTAAAGGAATCGCAACACGCTTGCTTACCAGGTGTGTACATACACTACACACACATTATGTATCGGCAAAAGTCGAAATGCCGAAAAGCCGAAAAGTCGAAAGTTTGGCTATGGTAGTCTTATGAGTGCGTGAACACTCGTAAGGGGGAGACCGATAGGTTGCCTGTGGCCCACAGGCGATTCCGTGGACTTGGGTTGTGATTGGGCCATATGGGCCGAAATGGGTTAAATAGGCTGATGGGCTGTTGGGCCTATAATAGGCAAAAACTGAATGTTGATGCTATGTGATAGGAACTTGTATGTAAGCATGAATATGAATGTGACTGGGCCTAACGGGCCATATAAATGTGATTTGGGCCTAATGGGCCATATACAGGTGATTTGGGCCTAATGAGCTATATGATATGATTGGGCTTAATGGGCCAGATACAGGTATGTGAAATTGTTTGGGCTTTGTAAGAGGTTTTGGGCCTAGTATATGATATCCACATAAGACTTAATTAATATATTGCGACCGTGGACAAGTCAAACGGTTAAGGTGTGACAACGGGTATATACATGTCTAGGATTGGATCTAGGGAGAGCTTGGTACTTAAGCGGTCTTAATGACTCACCTCCTCTTCTCTGGAATCCTACCTAGTGCACAGTGTTCATTCATCTTAGCTCACGGGACCTGTTAACGGGCCAAGGTAAGTGAATACCGTAATTAAGGAAAAATTACCGAAATGCCCCTAAGGGCAAAAAAAATGACTGAATTACCCATTAGTGCTGAATGTAAGTTTTATGGATGTGACATGCATACATATGATATTCTACTTAGGTTGCATATGGGTGGGAATTATGGAACGGAGGAAGTATTTGAGGATCGCATGGTTGCTTGCCAATCGTGGATCCACCGACGGCTTTTAAAGCCCAATATGTAAATGAAGGTAGTTCCGCAACCGGGCTACCATGGTGTGTGGGTTGGGTGGGTCGATATTTTATCCCCACATGGTGTGACGGGGGACGGAGCTGTGTGTAGCGGATGGATAATTTGGATGGGATTGCATTGCATGATTGATGAATGATGTTTTTTTTAATGCTTTTTTTTTTCGAGGGTTGGACACACTGAGTTTACGAAAACTCACCCCTTCTTTTATTTTATTTTCAGGTGATGCTCAGTAGAAGGTTCGATGTTTGGAGGAACTCTGGGTGGCCAGCTAGCAAGATGTTTTGGACTTGGGTTTTTTTTTAGCATTTAAGTTTTTATCTCTTTTTAAGTATGTTTCAGACCAGATTGTAATAAGGTTTTCGTTATGTTATTATTACTTGAATTATTGTTATTAATTGTCACTGTAATTACAGGAAGTTGAACATGGGTTTTCTAAATTATAGTGTTTCTACGTTTCCGCAATTAAATTCTTAAATATTAAGTTTTCTTAAATCAAATGTTTTAAACAAGGTTTTCGCAACTGAAAGGTGTTTTCTTTTTTTTCCTAAAAGTTAATCAGTGATTTTTTCAATTTAAGAAGGGTTTTCAATGGAAACACGGTTTTCTCTAAAACACTTCAATGTGACACACTAGATTCGGCCATAGCATCTGGGTTGGGTTTGGGGTGTTACATTTAATGATGTAAAACCCTTGGAAACATATGATTTTCATTGAAAACCCTTCTTAAATTGAAAGAAACCTTAATTAACTAAAAAGAAAAACTCCTTTCAATCACTTGTTTAAAACATATGATTTTATGAAAACATATCATTTTAAAATTTAGTTGCGGAAACGTAGAAAACATACTATAATTTAAGAAATCCATGTTTAACATCTCGTAGTTACAACGAAAATAATAATAATAATTCTAGTAATAATAACATAAGGAAAACCTTATTACAATATGTCTGATCATACTTAAAAAGAAATAAAAACTTAAATGCTTAAAAAAAAACAAAGTCTGAATTATCTTGCTAGCCGGCCACCCAGAGTCCCTCCAAACATCGAACCTTTTACTGAGCATCACCTGAAAATAAAATAAAAGAGGGGGTGAGTTTTCACAAACTCAGTGTGTACAACCCTTGATGAAAAACAAGCATTCAAAGAAAAATCATCAAACATGCAATGCAAACCCATCCAAATTATCCATCCGCTACACACTAGCTTCGTCCCCCATCAGACCATGTGGGGATATAAATATCGACCCACCCAGTCCACACACCAATGGTAGCCCGGTTACGGAACTACCTTCATTTACATATTGGGCTTTAAAAGCCGTCGGTGGATCCACGATTGTCAGGCAACCATGCGATCCTTATATACTTCCTCCGTACCATAATTCCCACCCCATATGCAACCTAAACAGAACATCATATGTATGCATGTCACATCCATAAAACTTTCATTCAACAACTAGGTGTATTTTGGTCGTTTTTGCCTTTAGGGGCATTTCGGTAATTTTTCCTTAATTACCGTGCTCGAGGCTGCGGAAGTGTTAGGGCTGAATCGTAGGCATCGGGCCATATGCCCAATATTGGAGTAGAAGAGGCTCCGGCCTCACCTGTGGCTGGGAATGGACAGTATCGAGCTACGGGAGAAGATGCATTGTCGCAGGCAATGCTGAGAATTTTAGAAAGGGTCGCTGGGCCCAATAATGGCAGCGAAAATTGGGGGTCCATTCAGGAGCGGCTTCGATTGAACGGGGCTAAGATCTTTAAAGGCGTGGCTGGCGTGGCTCCTAACGTGGCTGAATATTGGTTGGAGGCCACTGAAATAATAATAGAGGATTTGGATGCTCACCGAAACAAAAGCTGAAAGGAGCTGTGTCACTATTAAGGGAAGAAGCCTACCAGTGGTTGTTGACAGTGAGAAAGGGCACCCAACCGAAGCGGGTCACTTGAGAGTTCTTCAAAGCTGCTTTCCAAGGGAAGTATATGGGTGCAAGCTATGTGGATGCTAGAAGGAAGTAGTTCCTGAACCTGACTCAAGGAAACAAATAGGTGGCGGAGTATGAGGCGGAGTTTCTACACCTTAGTAAGTATGCAAGAGTAATGGTGGCAACGGAGAGGATGGACTTAGAGATAGCCTCAGGGTACTGATAGCTCCACGGAATCGCCTGTGGGCCACAGGCAACCTGTCAGTCTCTCCCTTACAAGTGTTTGTGCACTTGTAAGACTACCGTAGCCAAACTTTTAGTTTTTCAGCATTTCGGCATTTTGGCATTTCAGCTTTTGCCGATTCATAGTATACGTGCAGTGTATGTACACACTTGGTAAGCAAGAGTGATGCGATTTCCTTAGCCCAAACCTACAATCGATATCACTCAAAGTTTAATCTTACATACTTATTGAATACTTTACCAAAAGCCAGAATCTCACCTTAACTTTACCTTGCACGATAAGTATAACAACCCCTTCACTAACCACGATCAACTCCTAGATTTGCACCAGTCGTAACTATTAAAACTAGAATAATAGGTGACTCATATCCAACACAATTCCCCTTACCTTACTATGGCTATTCGGCCAACCTTAGCCAATGGATGAGGAATACTTACCAAAACCGCAAACACCTAAAGAGCAATTCAGCAGAGAGCTAAGATCCGAGATCCGATACTAATTCCCTACCAAAGTTGATTGAAAGAGTAAGGGACAATAATCGATACCTAGCAAAGAAAACCGATTGGAAGAGCAACACTGACACTAGATTCGGTCAAAGAGTATTCAGCCCTTGGGAGATTCAGATTTTCGGCTTTTCAAACTTAGTATGGTGAATAAGGTTTATTTGGTACAGATTAAAAAAGAAGAGTAGAAGAAGAAATCGGCTAAGTGAAACAAAGAAAATTGTGTAGAGAAGAATAGAAATCAGTAGGAAGAAAAGAAAGAAAAATAAAAGTGTTTACGGCTTTTTGGATCTTAAAAGAAAAGGGTTTTCGGCTTTTGGAGAAAAGGGTTTCTGGCAACAAGGTGAAGAAGAATTTCGGAAGTAGCCTGACAACCCTGTATTCGGTCCCTATTTATAGCCCTTATAGCTGAATTTTCCATGCTCAATTCCCAATTCGGCTCCATCACTTCTCCCTTCTCATCTCCTCGTTTTTCTCCCTGATAACCCCTTGATCCTTTCCTTAATTTTCTCTTCTGAACACTCCCCTTAGAGTCCATCTTTACGCCACTTACATCCTTCTAGAAGGCCAAAATTAAACTTCTAAAACACAAAACTAGGATTCGAACCTTAGACCTCCTTGCTAGCTACTAACACCACCTCCATGCACTCTACGTGGCGTGGTTTGATAACATGGTGACTGTGTCGAGGTTGCAAACACTAGCGGCTTTTGTCGGCTTTGTACTTATGATTTGCCACTGATAATTATTCAATGACATATCTTCAATAAACTCATAAGCCTTTTCAGGTGTTTTGTTATTTATAGTTCTACCGGTAGCTGCATCGACCATTTGCCTAGTTGAGGGGTTCAAACTGTTGTGAAGAGTTTGAACCTGTAGCCATAAAGGTAACCATGGTGAGGGCACCTTCTTAGTAAGTCCTTATACCTCTCCCATACGTTGTATAAAGTCTCTAAATCCATCTAAACAAAGGAAGAGATATCGTTCCTCAATTTGGCTGTCTTAGCCGGTGGAAAGTACTTTAGTAGAAACTTCTCGGTCATCTGTTCCCAAATAGTGATTGAACCTCACGGTAGGGAGTTCAACCACTACTTAGCCTTATTTCTTAACAAGAGGGGAAATAGCCTTAGACGAATGGCATCGTCAAAAATCCATTAACCTTGAAAGTGTTGCAATATTCCAGAAAGTTGGCTAAATGAGTATTTGGATCCTCATCTTGCAAGCCATCGAACTGAATAAACTGCTGGATCATCTGAATTGTATTTGGCTTCAGTTTAAAATTGATTGCAGGGACGGTAGGTTGAACAATACTTGATTCAGCCCCAGTGAGATTGAGCTTAGCATAATTTTACATAGTAAGAGGAGCAGGATTTTAATTTACAGGAATTGTAGCAACCACAGGAGGTAGCGGATTATTCTGATTTTCAGCCATCTCCTAGGTAGTATTAGTATCGTCCTCGTGCTCTTCCTCTATCTACTGTAAGCTCCGCCTTATTTCTCTACGATTTCTATGAGCTATACTTTCAATTTCACTATCGAATAATAATGGTCCTGACGAATTCCTTCTAGTCATAAATTACAGAAACCTGCCAGAAGCAAATAAAAGAAAAATTAGTAAATTTAAAATAAAAACAAAAATAAATTGCAATAAAAATAAAAATGGCTAAAGTAATAAAAATCAAGCGTTCCTAGTATCTTAGTTCCCGACAACGGCGCCAAAAACTTGATGATCGTTTTATGATTCACTAAACTAGACTACGATCACGAAAAAGGCAAGCACACCTATCGAATGGTAGTATAGTTATGGTGAGTCCAGAATATCGTATCCACAAGGACTAAAAGTACTAGTTGTAACACCACTAACCCGTAGCCACCGTCGAAACAGGGTTTCAAAACATTACTAGAATTTGCAGATCACCTAAAAAAAATTCAATTAAATACTTACCGATTCAATGCATCATATAAATAAATATATTACCATTCAATCAACAGCTTGGCACTTGTATAAGCGTCAAATAGCAACATTGTTAGTACACTAGTACATATTTCATATAAATTCAACACTGATATACTTATTTTCTCGACATGTCACACTTGAGTTTAATAATTGTCTTTACTTACATAATTTCCTTGTAACAATATATCAAAGAAAATCATATATGTACATGTCATGAAACATATCATTCTCTTACCGTTTCTTCTTAAGTATATATTATTCATTTCATTATATCAATATTTCATACTCCATAATTTCCATATATTTTATGTATATTTATTCCAGTAATAGTTTATATCAAACTTAACATAAATTATATTCCATGTACTTATACTTATTTCGTTTATCTATCTTCATAATTATTTCATACAACTATTTTGTACATATATTTCCATATGACCAGTTCTTCTAAACATTTCACACAACCATTCGTCTTCTGATACATATTACCTAAATATCAATTGTTCTATAGATGTCATAGTGTCTCCCATCCACGGTCTTATTTATCTTTGACATGATGCCATAGTGTCTTTCAACTATGGTCTTACTCATTTTCTGTCATGTTGCCATGGTATCTTTCAACCATGGTCTTGTTCATTTCATGTCACGCTGCCATGGTATCTTTCAACCATGGTCTTATTCATTTCCCATCATGTTGCCATGGTATCTTTCAACCATGGTCTTACACATTTCATATCATGTTGCCATGGTATCTTTCAACCATGGTCTTACACATTTCATATCATGTTGCCATGGTATCTTTCAACCAAGGTCTTATTTATTTCATGACACGTTGCCATGGTATCTTTCAACCATGGTCTTACACATTTCATATCATGTTGCCATGGTATCTTTCAACCATGGTCTTACACATTTCATATCATGTTGCCATGGTATCTTTCAACCAAGGTCTTATTTATTTCATGACACGTTGCCATGGTATCTTTCAACCATGTCTTACACATTTCATATCATGTTGCCATGGTATCTTTCAACCATGGTCTTACATTTCATATCATGTTGCCATGGTATCTTTCAACCATGGTCTTACACATATAATTTCAGAAAGCACACTCCCGCGAACCTCATCTTTACAGCGGGATTACCAGTCCAGGCTAAATCCCCTGCAACGACAATTACTCTAATGAGCTTGGATTTGAATTACCAGTCCAGCTAAATTTAGACCCTAATTCGGATTACCCGTCCGGGCTAAATCCATTTTACACGTATTCTTCGGGAGGGCTATATCAGGATAGGATCACTAGTCTGGGCTAGATCCTTTTTGCCATCAATTCATTTTCCAATGATCCATCGAATTCCATTCCATTCAACCGGGATTTATTTTCAATTTATATCGAGTATTATCAATATTTCATCAATTATCATGAATTGAACATTCAAATTATATTTTCATCACATAACCACATATTTCAAGTATTTAAAAATTATAATTCAAGTTACACAAACTTACCTCATTGCTTGTTTGTATTTATAATTTTATTAATCCGATATCTTTTCTTTTCCACGATCAAGTCTCGTATTTGAGTCGTCCGGATCTTTCTAAATAAATTTGATCATCATTCTCATTCATTTCATATTCTAATGCATTTAATTAATGCTCTAGGCAAAATTACCATTTTGCCCTTAAACTTTTAATTAATGACTATTTCATCCTTAGGGTCAGGAAAATAAAATTCTTGCAATTTAATCCTTATTTCCAACTATTATTCTCATGCATATTGATAATGGTCCATGAATTCTATAAAATATCAGAATTTTCCATGATTTCAACGCTTTTCAATTTAATCCCTCAAACATGTTTTTCCCCGATCTTGAACTAAATTAATAATTTCATTCAATTTTGTAATTTAAATAATAAAATAATCCATTTCATGCAATTTGGTCATTTTTGACATTTTTACAAAATTGCCTATAAAGTTTTACTTTTATTCAATTTAGTCTCTGAGTCTAAAACATGCAAATTAGCTATGCTAGATGAATATTCATACATATTTTTTCTCCTTCTCCTCTCCATTCCACATCCTTAATGTATATAACACACTTGTAAGTAACATTATCTATAATTTTTGTTACTTACTTTTATGAATATTCAAGCTATCCATCTGTATCATAGTCACTAAATTATTTATATCTGGAGCTATAAAACTCAAAATTAAGATCCGATAATTTTTCATAAAACTAGACTTATATATATTCTTACCATAAAGTTTTCATAATTTTTGGTTTAGCCAGTAAGTACAGTTTATTCTTTAAAGTTACCCCTATTCTGCTGTCTGACAGTTCTAACCCTTCTTCACTAAAAATAAATTATATACTCATACAGAATTATAATGATGTTTCTATTTATTTATATTGAAAATAGACTCATTCAGTATTATAAAAATATAAATTTTATCCCCTAATTATTTTTATCCAATTTTTTATGATTTTCCAAAGTCAGAACAGAAGAGCCCAAAATTATTCTGACCTTATCTCACAAAATTTATTATATCTCATTATTTACAATTCCATTGCTTACATAATTTCTTCTATAAGAAACTAGACTTAATAAGATTTAATTTCATATTTTATTATTCTATAATTCGATTTCTAAAATTTTTGGTGATTTTTCAAAGTTAGACTACTGCTACTGTCCAAAACTGTTTTAGTGCAAGATATTATTTACCATGTTTACAACACCCTTATTTTCTTTCTCTACGCTATTTCTCATCACTTTCTCTTATTTTCTCTTCAATAACATATCAAGAACATAGGACCTTATGTAAGAAGACTCTACTATAAGATTATTTCCATGCTTTCTCAATAATAACAACTTAAAAATATATTAAAATCTTGATGTACTTACCTTGTTCTATTGATTCCAATCTTTAATTTGATTTTCTCTCTCCTCCAGCTTCTATTCCTTGAATCCAATTTGATATTCTAACTCCCCATAGTCTCCTTAACATTTTTCTCTCTTGGTAGCTATGGACATTCTTTTGATTTCTAGGTGAAAATAGTGAATTTTTTGGTGGAAGGACCAAATTGTAAAGAAAAGAAAGCTTTCTTTCTTTTCTTCTCTTCTAACGTTTGTATGCATGGAAAGATGATGAGAATTTTTCATCTTTCTTTCCTTATATACTAAGGGAAAGGATTGTGTGAAACAGTGACGCCACGTCATCTGTATCCCTTTCCAATAGTTTTATGCCACATCAGTATTATTATCCTGAATTTCAGGATTTTATCCTGAATTTTAGTATTTTAATTTGGATTTGATTTTTTTCAAGATAAAATCCTGAAATTCAGGATAAGAGTACTGATGTGGCATAAAACTATTGGAAAGGGATACAGATGACGTGGCGTCACTGTTTCATACAATCCTTTCTCATATACTAAATAAATAATAATAAAAAATAATAAATATCTCATTAAAATATTAATAAAATAATATTTATCTAATTAATTAATTTAAAATATCATCAACATAATCATTACATTCTAGAATTCTCTCTCTGACTAATTGACCATTTTGCCCTTCATGATCTTTTAGAATTCTATCCTTGAATCATCGCTTAATTTGGTAAAATTACCATTTAGTCCCTCATAATTTTTCACCTATTCAATTTGGTCCTAATTCATCCATTTTTCTTAGTTTCTAGATCATTCAACCCTTAAAATATTTGCACTATTGGTCCTTTAACTTTTTCATATTTACACTTTAACCCTTTAAATTTTGAGTATTTACTCTTGTGCAACAAGACTTTTCTCATATTTACAATTTAGTCCTTTCTTGAATTAATATATCATAATATACTTCCCAAGGTTGACACAACTCAAAATTTTCCTTTTTGTCACTTTATTTTCTTATTTTACTATAGCAAGGATAATATCTTACTGTAAAAATTTTCGGGGTATTACACTAGTATTAACTGTCTTTCTATTATTTAGCCAAAAATAAAAGGGATTTGTTTTAATCTAAAATTAACTAAACTAATTAACTAATGAACGCGACAGAGAGTGAATTGAGAAAAATACTTGAAGAAAACTTATAAGGAGGATAATATCCAGGAAAGAATCCACCTAGAGTTCATTTATTATTCTGACTCTGAATCAAACGATTTATTCACTTGTCTTGATCCGTAGAAATCCCTCAATTATGTTAATATCTCTTTCAAGACTAAGAACAATTGACTCTAAGTTGATTAATTGAAATCTCTTTCTAATTAAAACCTCTATCGTCGTATTAACTCGATTTATGGATTCCCCTATTAGATTTAACTCTAATCTGGCAGATTTATGTCATCCTATTTCTAGGATTGCATGCAATTCCGCTTAATTATGTTAGATCTACTCTTAAACAGGGACTTTTGCTCCACTGAATAAGCATATCAAACTTGGAATAATATCCTAAAAATATTAAAACAAGGATTAAGAACACATAATCAAGAACAAGAACAAGTATTTATCGTGTAATTCAGATAATTAAAAAATAAGATCCATCGTAGGTTTCATCCTCCCTAGGTGTTTAGGGAGTTTAGTTCACAATGTAAACGGAAAACATCTCAAATTTAGAAAAACAGCAAGACATAAAAAACCTAAATAAACTTCGAGGGAAATTTGAACGGAGATCTTCAATCTTGAGGTGGATCTGCTTCTGAGATGATTCCAACGGCTTTCTTCAAGTAATTTCTGCTTTCTCCTCTATGTGTCCCCTTAGGTCTTCTTCTAGTATGTATTTATAGACTCTTGAAGCTCAGAAACCCTAAAAATTGGCTTTTTTCGCGTGTTTGGGAAACAGGGAGCAATATCGACACGGGCTGGGACATGGGCGTGTGGATCCTGAAAACTCCGATTTTGGCCCCTTTTTTCACTCCTTTTGCTCCCAAATGCTCTCTTAAGTATAGAAACATGAATTTAAAGGATTAGGAGCATCAAATTCACTAATTTACATCATTAATCATCCATAAACGCATTAAGAATTGGATTAAAATATGTTACATTTATGGTTTATCACTTCTCTAAAAAAATTATTCTTTATTCACTAACTGCATGCTAAACCACTTCAACAAGAAGCCATTTGGATGAAGTGACCATGTCTTTTATGATATAAATAGCATTACATATATTTTACTTGTTTGTATACTCGTGTAACATACAATATACTATTTTTATATGTTTAAACTATCTATAAATAGCCATTTCTCGAGGTCATTCATATGTTTAAATATTCAACTATTAATATGCTATGGTCATTCAATATACAAAACAAGGTCTGATTCATGTTAATAGTTGAATACTCTGGAAGATAGAACATGTATCAAGCTAACATACAATATACAGAACAAGGTTGTTCATAAGGTTTTGCATACTAGAAGAACAAGTATAATAATAGTTGAATACTCTATCATCAAGTAAATTTTACTGGAAATCATATGTATATATATTTTACTTGTTTGTATACTAGTGTAACATACATATAAAATCTAATGTCTAAAAGTTAAAGTATTTATATATTTAATTATTTTAGCATATGTGGTATGATTGATTATTAGCATATGTTTAGTATTTAAAATTTATAAAATATATTCTTATTTCCTATGTTTATCACATGTAACTTTGAATAATACCAAAGTTCCTACCTGACTAGAATATATTTAATATTTAAAAATTATATAAAATTATATTAATATTGATATTTATGGATTCGATTAACTTTAATCACAAAATGTACTTTATTTAAAACTTTATCAAAGACTTTTGTGTGATAGAAAATTCAAAGAAGTAGAAATTGATTTTTGAAAGAGTTTAAATGAAAAAAAAATCATTTTTGAAACTGATTTTTCTTTTTAAAGTTCTCTAAGTTTTTACTTGTTGAAACAGCATCTAAAGGATGTGAAAATGAAGATGATCTTTTAATGACTCCATGGACATAATAATTGTAACTAATGAAGCATTTATGTAAATAAATTTGCCTAAATTTGAATCACCACATTCAACTTAAGCTTTTTGAACTGCACTTTTAATACATTCCCCACAATCTAAATCTCCTATATCACCTTCACATTGTCCCAATACATAAATAAATTGATAATTTGTGGTGAAAAATTCATGATTTTTCACCAATAAATGTATTTAAATATGTATACATTTTAATCCATTTATATATTATATATAAATGTATTTTAATCTATTATATAATTTTTATTCTTATAGAATGTCCATCGAACTAACATTTGTTAAGGGTAGTGTTACACCTCCTACTTTGGTAGACTCTGGAAAATTAGTAGGTGAAGCTTCAAGCCAAACAAAGAGGACTGTTGGAAAAAGAAAAGGCATTCCTCAAAGGTTATAAGTTTGGTCTCACTTCACTAAGATTATTAATAGTGAGAGTGCAAGTAAGGCTAAATGTAATTATTGTGAAAAGGGATTTTGTTTGAGGGGAAAAAAATGGTACAGGGTCATTGAAATATCATATCGGTCCATGTAAGAAAAATCCTAGTAATGTTGTTGACACTAACCAAGGACAACTAGTTTTACCTAGAAAGGCAGTTGAAGCGGGGAAGGGCATCTTTCAACTTAGAGATTTGATCAAGAAACATGTATAAAAGGGTTAGCACACATGATTGTGATTGATGAATTACCTTTCAATCTTCATCCTACACACTCAATTAAATATATTAGCACAGCCTAAGGCATGTGTCAGCCTATTGGGTCACAACACTTATAAAAATGTGTTAAAAATAATTTATTTTACTAATATTTAATCCTAAGTCCTAATTATTGAAAACATAAATTAAAATACTAAATTACTTAGAAAACAAACTCCTTAAGTGCGGAATTGACCCAAATTGACTAGTATATTTGACGGTAGGTCACTAACTTTAGTGCAAAATTTCCTTTAGTGCCTTATCGCTTCTGCCTAAACAAATGAAAATACTTCGTACGCAATGATAATATTGTCTGTGATTTGTTTTCCTAGAACAAACGTCGCTTGTGCTTCGTCAATACAAATTTCTAACACATTCATGAATCTATTGACCACAACCTTTGATATTATCTTATAAATCACATTACATAAATTAATCTGTCAGAACTATGACATATTATAAGGCGTATTTACTTTTGGAATGAGCACTATATTAGTTCGATTAATCTCCACCATGTCTCTTCTCCTATTAAGCGCATCAATACAATATTGAGACACATCCTCCCCCATAACATGCCAATATTTTTTTTTATAAAATAGTGCATGAAATCCATCCATACCTGAAGCTTTTAATGGCGTCATGGTTTTCACTGCCTCTATTATCTCCTTTACCGAAAACTCATCCATAAGCTAATTGTTCATGCTTTCCATGAGACAAGGTTGAACTCTAAATAAAACATGTTCACAAATTCTTATTGGTGACATAGAAAATAGCTCCTTAAAATAATCTGTTGCCACTATGGCCATCTTTTTTTCCCCTTCTACCCATTCTCCATTCTTGTCCCTCAATACCTTTATAGTATTTCGTTTTTTCCGCTGATTTGTGAAATTATGAAAATAGGACATATTTCTATCACCAAATCGAAGCCACTTTGCTCTCATTTGTTCCCAAAATAGTTCTTATTTATCTACTTCCATATTAAGTGTTAGTTTAACCTCTACCATCTCCGCTAGACTATCTTCATCTGGATCAACTGAATTCAATTTATTCAGAAGTGAAGTCAAAGAGATAAATGCCTCTCTTCTATTTACGTAGTTTTGTCTCATCCAATTTGCCAATTTATTTCCTAAATTTTCTAATTTTATAGGGATTTCATCCCTATTCGTCTATTAGAAGCTTTTTATCTATTGTTTACAATTGTCCTCAAGGATCCAATTGGCGTTAAATCGAAATTGCAGACAAATCTATGGTGGTTTATCTCTATTATTGTCCTGCAATTCAATCAACACTAGAAAATGATCAAAAAAAGCATGAGCTAAATGTTTCACAGAATATTCCAAAAAAAGTTCCCACCACACTAAATTGGCAATTCCCAGATCAAGCCGTTCTCTGACATTATTTTCTGGTAATTGGCCTCTCTCCCATGTAAACTATTGTCCCAAGAACCCCAAATCACTAAGATCACACTCTTCTAGTATTTCATAAAATCTTGCCATGTTTCTTTCATTACGTAATCAACCCCCATTTTCTCAAAAGAGAACATTATTTCATTGAAATCCCCCATCAAAAACCATGGTAAATCTTGATCTTTTCCCAATTTCCTTAAAAGATTCCATGATTCCCTTTTTCGTTTTCCTCTGACGAACCATGAAACCCCGTAAACCTCTATGGAATCATGTCGTTCTCCTTATGTACCTCCACATCAATATAAAAAGAAGACAAATTCCTTAGAATTAAAGCCCACTGTCATCTATCCAATCATTTCTGGCCCATTAATTATTTCTTCCCTCCTACCTCTATTTAGATAAGAATTAAGAGTTTGGATAATTCCAAAACTCCTTCCATCAACACGTCCATCCAAATCCATTCCAACTAAATTTCCACCTATCTAATTGCGATCCAAATTGTAAACCCATAGCCATCTACTATTCACCGAAGACGCCTTCGTGGCGGTGCTCTCAAGGATATATCCTATCCGAATTCCACTTCCTGTGAACCTAATGTCACCTTTACTAGATAAAAACCCTCACTGTGTGTAATGACCCGAAAGTGAGTAATATCAGAAAGTGTGGTTTTGGGACCCTGTTTTCATAAACTAGACCCGTAAATATTGGTAGTGAATTGAATTTCATTTATGTAAATTTGACGAATTAATTCTTAATTAAGGTACAGGGACTAAATTGTAATAGCGTCAAAAATTCAATTTCTATATGTATTTATTAATTGGATATGGAACAAAGACTAAAGTGGCAATAATACCACTTATAAATATAGTGGCCGGTTGAGAGAAATTAAAATATGTATGTTAGTGTTATAAAACATTAATTAAAATGTTAAACATAATAAAACTAAAAACATAAACATAAACAATTAGAAATTAAATAGCAAAGTGGGAATAAATAGAAATATACCTTTCATCTTTATTTGCATGCCAAAATTGGTAAGGAAGAAGAAGGGAGCATTTGACCTTAAGTTTTAAGCTTTGAAACTCAATTTGGTTAGTGTAATTTTACCAGTTTCTCGTAATTTTTATGTTTTTAAAATCTTCGTGGTTCAATCTAGCTAACCCATATCCTATTTTTCGATATTGTTAGAGTTTGAGGATGTTACTATTGTTGAGTATTTGAAGTTAAAGGGACCAATTTGATAGATTTCAAGGTTAGTATTGAAAGAAGGATTAAATTGTAAAATTAGTTGATGATTTTGTGCAATGGGGACCAAATAGTGCACATTTTAAAAAAATTAGGGTAGAAATGAGAATTAAGGAGTTAAATTAGACTTAAAGTGAAATTAGTATTAAAATTGAAAGTTAAATGTGAAAGTTATGTTAGTCCCGATTTTAGGGACTAAATTGAATAAAATGAAAAAGTTGCATAATTAAGAAATTGAATGTGAAAATTGTTGTATCTTGATAATTTTATATGTTTTTTTAATCCGTAGCTAATGTCGACCTGGATTTCTCAAAAAAGAAAGGAAAAAACAAAGTCATCAATAAATAGCTCGGAGTTTACAGTTTGTGTTTATATAATCTAAACTCTTTGTAAATTGTTGCATTTAGAACTATTTGTGTATGGTAAGAATACAAGGTGAGTCACTTGTGATAATGAAGTGATTTGGGCTGAATTGAATTGATTGATATATCTGAGGAGTAAATTGAATGTTTATGAAAATGTATATATATTGTTCAAATGTGAAATTGAGTATGTAATGTGATGGTATAATGTTGTTACATGTAAGTTTATATGATTATGATGAAAATAAAGGTGAAATGCGATATTTGATGCTAGTGAAATATGAAATGGGAACCCTATTAACTGTTCGAGCAAAGTCGGATATAGTTGGCATGCCATAGAATAGGAAGAATTCAATGTGACTTCGACTACGAGTTGATAAGGCACTGGATGTTAACTTGCTTCAGTTTAACCGATGAGACACTGGGTGTCAAACTTATTTATAACATTGGGTGCAACTACTTGCTTCAGATTTATCCAATGAGGCACTGGATGCCAAATTGGTCTGTTGATTTGATCCGTGTATCCGTCCGAGTCCGAGTCATGTTAATAGGGAAATAAATGGTGAAACCGAGATAATGGTTTTGAAATGGCAATGCTATTGAAATAGAAAATGTTATGGAATGAAATGAAATGTGAAATAGAATATTAAATAGTGGATTGAACTATGAATATTGATTATATTTGTTTAACGAACTCTTGAAATGAGAAATTGAGATGAAATGTGCCATTACATTATTTGAATTTGCAAATGATTTATGAAATGTGATTGTTATGTCTTAATTTGGTAAAATGAGCATATTAGGATTAATGGCTATGTGAATTAGCCTATTGAGTTTACAGATTGCATATTATCTTAATTAAGTTTATGCATCATTATGACTTATATTATGTTTTAAATGTTCGGATTATAGAAATACCACTGAGTTATACTCAGCATACAGTTTTGTTTTTCGTGCACAAGATAGGTACTTAAAGAATCGATCATCGACTCAGCATCCAGTGACAATCTCGAACTCAAGTGTTGATGATGTTTTAAATTTTTGTCTTGGCATGTACCTAGGAAGTCTTTTGGTTAATATGATCATTTTGTATCTTGACGGTATTTAAATGTTATGTGTATAAGTGTTTATATATATGGCTGATGGAAATGGTCAAATTGATGTTATCTTGCTAAAATGGTTTGGTTATGTGCATAATGGTTTGATAGTTGAAAAGTTAGTATGCTAGGTGTGTATTTGGTTAAGGCATAGTTGTGATAATGATGGTTGGTACATAGTCTTGGTCATGCAATCGATGGCAATATTTGGTGTATGTTTTATAAGTGAATTTGAATGTTTTATCATGTCTTGTAAGGGTTAAGTGATGCATGCTTAGTTCAAGCTTATCAAGGAATTGGTAAGTTCATGTTTATATCTATGCTATGTTTGAAAATGATTTGGTAGTTCAAGTATTTAGGTTATAAAACTTATATGAAATCAAATGTTGAATGCTTGAATATTTGGCTTGGTATTGAGGTGCCATTGAAGGCACACTAGTTAGACATTTAGGTTGATAGTGTAGGTGATATTAAGATATACCTCTAATTGATATAGCTAAGTTTTGATTAGTATGTAATTTGGGCATGAAATGAACATTTTAAAGATAGGATTTTACCATTTCTGAGCTCAAGTAACGATATTTTGGCATTTGGTATTGATACTTGACCATATGAACAGTTTTTAAAACTAATAGAATACAAAATGGTACCGATACTTATACAACTATCAATACTTTTTCATAAAATATCGATAGCCTTGTTTTTGTAAATAAACAGAATCTTGATTTGGTATCGATTCCAAATAAAGTATCAAAACGGTATCAATACCAAGAAATTAAATATTGATACCAACTTTAAAATGTTGAAATTTTACAATTCAACCCAATTTCATGCTTGGATTTCACGATTAGGTCCATATAGCTTACAAATAACAAATTATTATTATATTTGATTGTATGTGATTTGACGATAATTAATTGAGATTTTGGTTAACAAATCATGTAACTTATTTGGTTTTTGATTGTAGCCTCCTATTACTCGGGTTCAGCAATAAGACCAGGTAAAAGGTGTTACATTGTGCCCTAACTTCCCACAGAGGAAGCAGAATAACCTTAATCTTTCATATTGGAAATAAGCATATCCCTCTTGATTTTGGTCTAACGATAATTTCTTATTTCGTTTCAGTGGTACTCGAACGTCCAATTTTAACCTAATCCGCATATATCTCCTTATTCCCCTTATCACCAAAGTTGTATCATACTGAATGACCTATCAATAAAATCTCCAAACTGACGCGCCAAACCTTCCGACATCACCTCTGTCAAAAGATTATGAATTTGCACCCAAAACTCTGAGAAAAACAACGAGACTTGTAGCGGATCTTCTCCTGCTTCCAATCGATGAAATATACTAAAATGCTTGTTAAAAGATCATGGCATACCATCGATTACCCTCTTTAAATCTACCTCATAGTAGAATCGATTCCTATGCATGTAAGTATTAAACTAACTAAAATTTCATAAAATTTTAATCCATATAATACACGAATCGACGATGAGTGCTAGAAGAGGTGCAAGGGGCCGTGGTCGAGCCTCCGGAAGTGCTAGGGCTGAATCGTCGGCATCGAGCCATATGCCCGATGTTGGAGTAGAAGAGGCTCCGACCTCACCTATGGCTGGGAATGGAAAGTATGATCGGGCCGCGGGAGAAGATGCATTGTCGCAGGCAATGCTGAGAATTTTGGAAAGGTTCGCTGGGCTCAATAATGGCAGCAGAAATCGGGGGTCCATTCCAGAACAGTTTCGATCGAACGGGGCTGAGATCTTTAAAGGCGTGGCTGGCGTGGCTCCTAACGTGGCTGAATATTGGTTGAAGGCCACTGAAAGAATAATGAAGGATTTGGACTGTTCACCGAAATAAAAGCTGAAAGGAGCTGTGTCACTTTTAATGGAAGAAGCCTACCAGTGGTGGTTAACAATGAAAGAGGGCACCCAACCGGAGTGAGTCACTTGGGAGTTCTTCAAAGCTACTTTCCAAAGGAAGTATGTGGGTGTAAGCTATGTGGATGCTAGAAGGAAGGAGTTCTTGAACCTGACCTAAGGAAACAAATCGATGGCGGAGTATGAGGCAGAGTTTCTGCGCCTTAGTAGGTGTGCAAGAGTAATGGTGGCAATGGAGTATGAGCGTTGCATTAGGTTTGAGGATGGACTTAAAGATAGCCTCAGGGAACTGATAGCTCCACAAAAGGAGCGAGTTTTCTCGGAGTTGGTGGAAAAGGCAAAGATATCAGAGGAGGTAAAGCGTACTAAGCGCTTAAATCGAGAAAAAAAGGGTAAAAGTAAAAGGGAGGCTGAGACTCCTGGTGTTGGACAGATGCCTAGGGCTAGGGCCAGATTTAATGGGCTAGACAGAGCAAGGCCCCCTGCTGTTAATCCAGGGGTGCCACTTTGTGCTGATTGTGGGAAAGGTCATGTAGGTGAGTGTTGGAAGACGACGGGAGCTTGTCTAGCTTGTGGATCTATGGAGCATAGGATCAGGAATTGCCCTAGAATGTCAGCTCAGGTGCTAGTCATGGACTGAGGTGGTGTACAGCCACCAAGGGATGGTCAGCTGTAGTCGAGAGGCCATTATCAGGCCAGGGTGGAAACGGTTTGGGTTATGGAACACCAAGCAGAGATGCTGGTCATGCTGAGGCGAGGCAACTAGCTTTGGTCTATGCAGCACGTCGTCAAGAGGATGGAGACGCTCCAGAGGCGAATAATGGTATGTACTTACCCATAGTGTGCTATTTACCTAAGTTGGAATTAGAGTGCGTAGCGGAAGTGTGGTGTGGTAAACTGTGTTAGTAGTTGGACATTTCGTGGACGAAATTTCTTTTAGGGGGTAGAGTTGTAACGCCCCAAAAATCTTGAAACCTAAAAATCTCGAAATCCCGAACTTTATTTGTTTTCGGTTTTGATAAAAATTGTGTTTTATGTTTCTAGCCATGTGATAATTATAGTAGGTCTTAATTAAGGTTTGAGTTCGAACCTAGGAATAAATGAAATTATAGTTTAGTTATTAAAAGAATCAGGGTTGGCAAGTAGGTGGGCCTTTAAATAAAAATAGGGGGAAAATAGCATAAAAAAGCCTTGTAGAAGAGTGAAAGCTCTTAAATAAAAAGATTGATGGTTTATGTGTTTCTACGCAGGTATATCAGGTGATGCAGTGTGACATAAGTGGAGGAGGAATGGATAATCTAGAATACCTAGCCTACGACCCTAGCAATACGAACAAACAAGTCAACTACATAAGTAACAATTTTAGACCTCAAAATAACCCTTATAGTAATACTTACAATGCAGGTTGGAGGAACCATCCCAATTGCTTTTGGGGTGGTCAAGGTAATCAAAGACCACAACCCCCTCTAGGCTTTCAACCACCTTACCAGTAGGAAAAGAAGCAGAACTTTGAGGAAATGCTAACAAAATTCATCTTGATGTTAGAAACACATTTCCAAAACACCGAAACAGCGTTTAAAAATAAGCAAGCGTTGAGTCAAGGGCTTGAGAACCAAATAGGTCAGCTTGCTAAGCTAATCTCTAAAAGACCACAAGGTAACCTGCCTAGCAACACTGAGACTAACCCAAGAGAGCAACTCCATGCGATTACTGTTAGAGATGACGAAGGGTTAGTTGATTCCAGCCCAGAAATAAGGCAAGAGAGCGTGGTAAGTAAAGATAAGGTGGATGAAAGCCATAATAAACAAAAACCGATAAGCAGAGAATATACACCTCGCGTGCCATACCCTAAAGTGACAATGAAAGACTGCACAGATGAACAATTCGGTAAATTTCTTAACCTTTTAAAAAAAATACATATTATCTTACCTTTTATTGAAGCTCTTTCGCAGATGCCCAATTCAGTTAAATTTTTAAAAGAGCTTCTGGCAAACAAACGAAAGTTAGATGACTCTCGCATGTGGAATTAGATGCAGTTTGCTCAGAAATTCTACAAAATAAACTACCCAACAAGTTAAAAGATCCAGTGAGTTTTACTATACCTTGTTTAATTGGTAGTTTAGCTATTAATAATGCTTTGGCTGACTTAGGGGCAAGTATTAACGTCATGCCCTATAAAATGTTTAAGCAACTAGGTCTTGGAAACCCAAACAAACTAGGATGAGTATTCAACTAGCGGATAAAACTATTAGACTTCTTAGGGGTATCATTGAAGATGTACTAGTAAAAATTGATAAATTCATATTCCTAGTAGATTTTGTTGTTTTAGACATGGAAGAGGACGGTGACGTTCCTTTAATCTTAGGACGACCCTTTTTAGTGACTGCCAGGACTATTATTAATGTTGGTACAGGTGAACTCACACTTCGTACAGGTGACGAAACGGTTACTCTTCAGGCTCGTGATTCAATTGAGATATAAAGTAATGAAGATGACCTTATAAATCCGGTTAATAATACTAATCATGTGGTCTAATCCCCTTTGTAGGAAACACTTTCAAGAAGCATAAATGAGCCACGTTCTAGTTCATGCACTAATAATGGAACCATCCATGAATGATGAATGCTACACATATATGAACTAGAGGAATGATGAACTTATGGCAAGGAGAAGCAGAAGCAACATCATGTCGAGTTTAAGGAGAGAACCAATCAATTCGAGGTTGGGGACCAAGTTTGGTTAGATAAAAAAGACCCTTGAATTATCACTACAGAGCTCAAAGTAAATGGAGTGACTTCTTTTACGGTATTTCAAGTCTTTCCATACAGAACAGTCGAGGTAACCCATTCGTATTCGGCACTTTTAAGGTAAACAGTACTCGATTTAAAACCTTATTTAAATAAAGGAATTGATAGCAAGAAAGATGAGTTTTGACTCCATGATCCACAGTGACCATGTGAATACAAGGTAAGTTGAGCTTAGACTCTAAATAAGAGCTTCTTGGGAGGCAACCCGAGTATTAACTTTGCTAATTTCTTTATTTTCATATTATGGTATTCCTTTAACAATTGACTAACATTAAAAAAATACAGGTTTTTGACCCACACGGGCATGTCCTTGGCCGTGTGATCGATCGGGGGTGCGACAAATAAATTACACGGCCGCACGATGCGGCTATGTAACCCACACGGCCTGGATACACGGGCGTGTTCTTGGCCGTGTGGATATTGGCATTTAGTTTTTAAAATTTGAAAAATCTGACAGTAAGCTACACGGCCTGGTGACACGATTGTGTGGACTACACGGCATGGACACAAGGGTGTGTCCTTGGCCGTGTTGACCCTGGAGCTAAATTTTCCGAACTATTGACAGTGACAAGGTGTAAAAGAGGCCACACGGGCATGCGATACGGCCGTGTGGACCACACGGCTTGGACACACTGGCATGTCCTAGGCCGTGTGAAAATTGGAGCTAAAATTTTAAATTTTAAACAAGTCAGAGAACTCCACGGGCGAGGTACATGGCCATGTGGTCGGACACACGGGCATTGGGATACCAAACGGGCGTAGGAGAAGCAAACAACATAGTATACGGCCGTGCGATACGGCCGTGTGAACTACACGGGCGTGTCCAAGACCGTGTGACGAAGGGGCCCTAACTTTCCTCGACAAACACGGGCTAAAATTCGAGCCACACGGTCGTGTGGACCAACACGTAAACCTAAGTTACCTTACCATTTTTGTTTTCTTCTTCTTCAAAAAGTCATAGCCGCCACAGCCCTTCTTAACCCCTATTTTCGACCTCCATCAAAACCACTCCTCCGACCGCCACCTAGCTCAACTTCGCTTCCTCCCACACCCCTCTCCTCTTCTTTATTCATTCTTCTTTTCCCTTTTCTTTCTCCCCCTTACTTTTTCTTTCCCAACCCCCTCCCTCACTTTCCTTCGTTAACCAGCCACCCCAACAGCATAACCACACGCCCACACCATACCAGCACCACCCTCACTCTCATTCTCTGCTCCATCCTCTCCCCAAGCCCATACAAGCCTCAAACCTGACCTTCCTTCTTCCCTCATCTTTCCCCTTTTTCTTTTTCTCCCTCTCCATTCTTCCCCACAACCTAACCCCATGCATAACCCCCTCTCTTCGCCGTCCGACCCTTCACCCGTCGACATCGATGTCCGTCCAAAGTCCAGCCACCAACCATCACCGTTAAGTCCCCCTTGTTACTCATTACTCTTTTATTATTACTATTATTTATTTATTTACTTTATAATCCTTTATTTACTGCATAAATATTATTATTAGTTATTTTATCAATTATTAGCATTCTTGATCTGTCTTCTGGTTATATTGGGTACTGTTTTAGACTAGTATACTAAATACTCATTGGTTGAATTCATTATTCACTGTTGCTATTACAATTTGTTCCTACCATTAGGTTTGTAACACCCCCTAACCCCAAGCCGTCGCTAAAATAAGGTTATGGAGCATTACTGGACCTATCGGACAATTTACATAAAATACCTATGTTCAACCCATCTAAACACATTTAAATATGCTCAAAACTTGCTAAATTTAGACTTTTTTTATATACTATCCAATACTCAATTCCAATCACTTATCATATATTATCAATATGATTCAAATTCATACTAAATTAGTCCAGTCCTATTATATACCATTACCAAGCTTAATTCTACTTATTTCATCAATATATTAACAATCCAAAACGACACATACATAAAACATCCTAGGTACATGTCAATACCAACTATTAACACGTTTTACCTCATTGAATTCAGGATCGGCCTGGGATGCTGATTCAACATTCTAGCTTTAATTTAACCTGCGCACGGAAACAAACCGTACGCTGTGTATGAACTCAGTGGTATTTCTATAATCCAAACATTAAATAGTAAAACATACACTTAATATCATTTTAATGATCATAAATATTCATTTATTCATGTCATGGATAAATTCTTTACATTTTACAACTCATTCAACCTTTATCATTTATTAACCCAATTAGCTTTTCAAATAAATTCACAATCATTTAAATAATAATATTTTCCATTCATATGTCTCACTTATACTTTTGTTCACTATTCAATATCAATAAATAATTTTCAGTATCGATCAATTTATCAGTTTCATTCAGTAACATTCAATCATTCAATAACAATTAGTCATTCAATAATATTCAGTCACGCTTTAACAGTCAGTTATTCAGTAACGATAAATTATTCAGTAACAGTCAATTATTCAGTAGCAGTCAGTTATCCAGTAACAGTCAGTTATTCAGTAGCAGACAATCATTCAGTACATTTATTTACCCCTATTAACATGACTTGGACTCAGACGGATACACGGATCCAACCCACACACCGAGATAACATACAGTGTTTCATCGGTCGGAGCCGGAATACAACATAATGGTAACAGTAATAGTAACAGTAACAGTAGCGGTACACAGAGTACCTCATCGGAACAAATCTGGAACAGTAACAGTAACAGTAAAGTACAAAGTACCTATTCAGAACGAATCCGGAACAGTAATAGTAAGGCGACACTTATAGTGTCTCATCGACACAAAGCCGAAATATCCTTGAACACTTCCAATCTTATGGCATGCCAACTATATCTGACTTAGCCCGATACTATTAATAGCGTTTCTAATTCATTTTCCAGTTTCCAATCATTTCACATCTCAACAATCATATATATATTCATAATTTGATATAATTTATTTCACTTTTTCAATAACAAATATTCAATTTTCACAATAATCACATAAATCCATATAAATTCAATAAATTTAACACATACGTAATCAATCCATTTGAATTATAAAACACAATATTTCTCAACTCAATTACTATCATAATATTCAATCAAAATTCAACAATTAATAAATAATTTCACTTTTCAATTCTAACCGATATCTATTCTAATTCAAATATTCATCTCAAAGCACTTTCTATACATATTAAGTAATAAATTCAATAATTAAATATTAAGTGCGGATTACAGAAATAGAAACCATAATTTCTGAGCTAACCCTCGTCGACTTTGCCTTTCTCTTCTTAGCCGAGATTTCCGGCACAATGTTAACTACGAAAATTAAAACAATTAAAAATTCATCAATATACAATTTCATTTTATTTATTCCAATTTTAACTCAGTATTTACATAACTTCTAATTTAATCCCAATTCAAACTAACTTGTTTTCTTTACAATTTATTCTCTATTTTTCACTCAACTATCACTTAAAATTAAATTTCAACTCTCTAATTTCACTATAAAACCATAATTTTGAATTTTCTTCAATTTAGTCCCTAAAACATAAAACTTATGAATTACTTTATCCTTATTTCACTTCTAACTTAAAATTCTATCAATTTAATCCCTAATTCAATCATTTTATTCAACATGAACCATATTAGGAAACCTAATTGAACTTTCAAAATATCAATTTAATTTCATCAAAACCTTATTCCAAAACTTATAAAACATCAAAATTAAGTAAAAAAGGCTAAATTGACTTACCTATTAAACTTCCAAAACCCTAATTCTCCCTTTTTCTTTTCTTTCTCTTTTCTTTCTTTCCTTCCCCTGCTTTTCTTTTGCCTATTCTGTTTCTTTTCTTTGTTTCATTTCTTTTTTCTTTATTTACTATATAATAATAATAATAATAATAATAATAAAATATCTATATTAAAAATCTATTTAATAACAAATATTTATTTAACACTTGTATGCATATATATATTATTACACTTGTACCAAATCATTTTTATACACTTGTCTTTCTTTTATTTATTTAATTTATTTTATATAAAAATCTATTTACTTAAATAAAAAGAAATTAAATAAAATATACTACAATTGTACAAATATATGTATTACACTTGTATATTTTATTTATCATACATTTATCTTTATTTAATTTATTTCATAATATAATGTCAATTTAATAATAACAATAACATTAATATTTACTTAAATAATAGGTAAATACATACATATATTACAAATGTATGTATAATACTTATTACACATGTATTTTATTTTTATCACACTTGTCACAATTTAATTTATTTATCATATAAATATCTTATAATATAATTATAATAAATTAATTTAATATAATTTATTACTAATAAATATATATATATTTTATAATTAAAATCTAAGTAAAATCTTACATTTTTACTTTATATGCCACCTCATTTATGCTAAATGTTATAATTGTCATTTTGGTCCTTTTTATTTTCTTTTAATCTATAATTAAACTTTCACACTTTATTCAATTTAATACTTTTATCCAATTATCCTTAATTAAGCTAAATTCACTTAATTAAACTCTAATTAACCACTCAATTAAATTTTTAAATATTTTTTATAAATATTTACGGATCCGTTTTTCAGTAATGGGACTCGAAAATACACTTTTTAGATAACCGTAAAATTCGGGTCATTACAAGGTTTATTCCTTCATTTAGGTATTGCTGCTTATTTCTGTTATAATAAGCTTATTTAGGTTACTTGCTATTATCCTTAACTACTATTATGTCATGAATTGTTTTTGTTTCTTTTTATTTTATCACAATATTATTTTTGCATAATTGGATTTTAGTACACATTATTTAGACATAATTTATTATTTAGGATTACTTAGACTTTGCTATATCAGCTTTTATTTACAGAATTGGTGATTATTTACATATTTACTGATGAACTTTTTTTATAGGCACATTATGACGAACATACGAGGTAAGTCCAAAGTTGTCGTTCCCGCTTTGAAAAAGCAAAAGAGCCCCGGCTCGACCTTCACTTCGAGCGCATCTGTCGAGACTCACCATCCTTATATTCAATTTTCGACGAGCCCTCAGAAAGAACTGTACCAGCTTTATCGAGTACGACCTTTCGGTGTAGGCCGTTGCATTGATTGGGCCGCGCTAGAGTAGGTCCGTTTGGCTGATGATGTGCGCGCAATTATCACCATAACCCCGTGGGATAGGTTTTTCACCAGCATCGAGCCCACCTACTCGGAGCTCACCTTAAAGTTCAGCGCCACACTTTCGGTCCAGCAGGTCATGACAGTTCATGATGAGCCAGGCACCATCACCTTTCGCCTTGGCGGTTTAGTGCAACACATGAGTGTTCCAGAGTTCGGCGCTGCTTTGGGCCTTTACACAGAGGAGTTCATAAGCCCCGAGGACTTTCTCCACCTTCATCGACATATTCATTACTCGCCCTCGTGATGTTGAGTTGAGCTCACAAGTAGCCTGACTAATTATGACACGAGTCGCTCGAAGGCGACACACCTCTCTCTGGCCTTACGATATATTCACGGCCTCATAGCTCACACTTTGACATGTCGGAGAGAGAGCACAGGAGTGGTTAGTACCTATGACACCTATTTATTGTGGAGCATGACTACCGGACATGTGTTTGATGTGGCGTATTTCATTGCACTCGCTTTCCGCAATCAGACTAAACGCCATAAGAAGGGCCCCATCTTTCTCGGCCCTTACGTGACTCATCTCGCTCAACACTTTGGTTTACTTGACACACCGGAGCAGTCCTCGACACTTACCCTAGTCAATCAGATGTTCCTTCAGGGCATCTCGAGCATGATACATATGAGGATGATCAAGCAGCTACATGGAGTGGACCCTCCTCAGTACAGACTAGTCCAGTCTGACATTCAACATGACCCAGAGGACTTCACTGATGATGTTCCTCCCTAACATGAGGACCCAACACAACCTCTACCATCGAGTCACTGAGATGCTCCCTCTGTTGTTAGCTCTCGAGGAGTGTTCTACGACGAGTTCATGAGTTTTCGTTAGTACTGTACTAAGCGGTTTGACAGTCTTAATACGAATTTGTAGCAGCTCTGTCAGCATTTACATATTACTCCTCCAGCACCATTGAGTCCATTTATTTTTATTTTTATTTTTATTTTGTTTTCCCATTTTGAACTTTATTTTAATTATTATGGTTGTTTCTTAACGAGTAACCCTTTAATCTTCTTCAGTATTATGTTTATTTTCTTATCAGTTGCTCAGAATTTTGCACTACCCCTACATTTATCTAAAATTTCGCTTTTCACTTTTCAAGGAAATTTATCCACCATTCAGGGCAGTTTCAATTATCTTCCTATCTTATGATATTTTTCTCTATTATGATTTATCTTTGTTTGTACATTGAGGACAATGTACATCTGAAGTGTGGGGATGTTATTTAAATGATTATTTGAAAATCCTTGAATTATGGCTTGTGTTTAAGTAATTTTCTCATATTACTTTTAGAATGAACTCTTATTGATTTATGATTTTCATTGATATGTTTTAGATTGAATTCATAGATACTTGTGCATTGATGGTTTAAACTTTAAGATACTAGAGAATCAAGCATGACAAGTCAATTTTTCAGAATTAAAAATTTTTAGGATGTTTCCCTAAATTGAGGTATTACCTTGAAGTTGAAATTTGCTAGATTGACATCAAAAACCATAATTTTGTGATATTTTGAGCCTTTAAAGCATACATTCTTCTTGCTCACTCTATTATTGGTTATGAGTGTGCCAATATTGAATTGTTATTCTAGAACTAGTTTCGATTATACATGTCGAGACCACACCTTTGATTTGATATACTAAGATGATATAGGCACCTAAGTTTTAACCAACTTACCCCACAAAAAGCCTACCTTTACAATTAACCATTAAGGAACCCTTTTGAGCCTAACAAACTCTTAATCTATCCTTAATATTAACTCATAACTTTTTTTTGATTCATTGAGAATTGTTTCCCGTTTTATTGACTCCCTTTTTGTCGAGATTTGATTTGGTTAGTTGCTTAACTATGTTATTTTGTTTCAGTTGTTAAACTTTCTCTTATTATCTATTGTTCTAAAAAAAAGTGAAAAAAATACATTCATGTTGAATTATTACTAGTTCTATGTTTTTGAGCTTAAGTAGTTAATTTCATATTCTGAGAAGAAGCTTGTGTTATAATAATTTTGATTGATGTAATTATTTAGTATTATTTTATTTTTCTAGTTAGGTAATTTATTAATTCGATCTCGATTCTAACCTTCTTTTTCAGACTTTATCCACACCTTTAACCCAAGCCCCGTTACAACCCTTTGAAGACCTTTTGATTTGTGTATCATATCATTCTATAGTGGTGGAGATTTGATTTTCATGCAAGCCTATGGTAATGACTTTTCATAATTGACTTTTAAGTGCTTAATTTTTTAACCTTAAACAGTTTGAGTGATTTGAGTGAATCTTTGGTGAGGATGTAAAATATTGTCGATTTTGAAATAAAGGTAAGCACTTAGATAAGGGAAGATACCTATGTTTTCATGTTTTAAAAAAATGTGTGACTTGGATTGTTTGAATCTTTAGGGCTCTTTTAGTTTAATTTTTAATGCATAATTATTTGTGAATTATTTTGAAACATTATTGATGAGAATTATAAGTTGAGAAGAATTAATTTTAATTGTGAGTTGAGGATTTTGCTTGAGGACAAGCAAATGCTTAAGTCTGGGGATATTTGATAAACCATAAATGTAACATATTTTAATATCATTATTAATGCATTTATGGATGATTAATGATGTAAATTAGTGAATTTGACGCTCCTAATCCCTTAAATTCATGTTTCTAAACTTAGGAGAGCATTTGAGAGCAAAAAGAGCGAAAAAGGGGCCAAAATCAGAGTTTTCAAGATCCACACGGGCAGGCCACACACCCATGGGATCTACACAGGTAAGCCACACGCACATGTGCCAGCCCGTGTCGATATTACTCCTTGTTTCCCAAACACGCGAAAAAAGCCAATTTTTAGGGTTTCTGAGCATTCAAAAGTCTACAAATACATACTAGAAGAAGACCTAAGGGGACACACAGAGGAGAAAGTAGAAATTACTCGAAGGAAGCCGATGGAATCATCTCAGAAGAAGATCCACCATAAGATTGAAGATCTCCGTTCAAATTTCCTTCGAAGTTTATTTGGGTTTTTTATGTCTTATAGTTTTTCTAAATTTGAGATGTTTTCCGTTTACATTATGAACTAAACTCCCTAAATACCTAGGGAGGATGAAACCTACGATGGATCTTATTATTTAATTATCTGAATTACACGATAAATACTTGTTCTTGTTCTTGATTATGTGTTCTTAATCTTTGTTTTAATATTGTTAGGATATTATTCCAAGTTTGATGTGCTTATTCAGTGGAGCAAAAGACCCTGTTTAAGAGTAGATCTAGCATAATTAGGCGGAGTTGCATGCAATCCTAGAAATAGGACGACCTAAATCTGCCGGATTAGAGTTAAATCTAATAGGGGAATCATAAATCGAGTTAATGCGACATAGGGGTTTTAATTAGAAAGAGATTTCAATTAATCAACTTAGAGTCAGTTGTTCTTAGTCTCGAAAGAGATATTAACATAATTTAGGAATTTCTACGGATCAAGACAAGTGAATAAATCGTTTGATTCAGAATCAGAATAATAAGTGAAGTCTAGGTGGATTCTTTCTTGGGTATTGTCCTCCTTATAAGTTTTCTTCAAGTATTTTTCCCAATTCACTCTCTGTCACATTCATTAGTTAATTAGTTTAGTTAATTTTAGATTAAAATAAATCCCTCTTATTTTAGGCTAAATAACAGAAAGATAGTTAATACTAGTATTTTTAGTCCTTGTGGATACGATATTCTGGACTCACCATAGCTATACCTACCTTTCGACAGGTGTGCTTGTCTTTGTCGTGATCGTAGTCTAGTTTAGTGAATCATAAAACGATCATCAGGAAGAAGACTAGTATATCTTTAAAAGCCATAGCACAAATAATAAGCACATCAAGAAACAATACCATGGAACCAACTTTTCAAGAAATCATGCTTAACTCTAAGCCTCGCACGACACATAATTATACCACACTAGATTTAACCATTTTTTTGAAGTTCACAAGCATACCAAAACAAATATACGTTAAAATATAAATATGTGTTAACAATCACAAAGTTTAGAGTCAAACTATTACAATTCAGCACAAACAAACTAAAAATTGAAATAATCTAAATGAAAATTGAGTAACTGAACCAAAACCTATGACAACACGTGGTGGGAGTCAGATACCTACATATATAATTCAAATAAAGAAAGAGGAAGGGAAGAATGGAATTTTTGTCACAGAAAAGAAGATATCTTTAATCCTAAAGATTAATAGCAGAAAAGTTCATTTCTAGTGAAAACTAAAATAAGATACCTTTGACAAAAAAACACTTGAAAAATCTAAGGTGAGTGCTTGATGAACGTCGAACAATGAAGGTGACCTGGTGGATGCTGGACAGTGTGACTAGTGGACACCAAATGGTGGTGACTAGCAATAAGGATTTTGGGAGATTTTAGGTTAAGGATTTCCATTTTTGAGGGATAAGATTAGAGATTTAATTTTTTAAGTGTTATTTTTAGACTTCATGATTTTTATGTTTTATTAAATTATTAAATTATTTTTATTTTTAAGGATTGGGTGTGTTTATAGATGTCGCATGTGAAATGATATGCGAATTGTGGAAGTATACACGTCAGATCAAGTAATAAAGTGATAAGTGAGTATCGTTCCCACGAAGATCGAACTAAGGCACCAAAGTGGTCAAGTTATTACAATATAAAATATAATTAATGTTATGGTAAAGCTATGGTAAGTATACGGTGACAATTGAAAAGAATAATGATGTATGCAATATGTGGAATTAATGAATACATGGAAATGCTATGGCAAAATGAGAGTAGAAATGTAATGGCAGTTATGCAACTGATTATATGAATAATATGTAACTAACAAATAAATAACTAAGGATGTGATGGCAAAGTTACTATGGCAAAAGATAAGGGTTACACGATGTTGAGTGGGAAGGTCGGGATTACTAAGAATCTAGTTTTCCTGTCAGCAATGCCTTAACAAAATCATACTTAACCTACTGTTCAAAAGAGTTCTAAAGTGGTCTGCTTCTTTCGAGAGCAGAAACCTCAAGTTACCTTGCCTATGTCTCTAAGCCTTTAATATGGTACCCTACATTGTTTCCTTCTGTATGAACGCTGCTCTATGTCTAGAGTCTACTACAATTATCTATCGAGTACTTGCTCATATCATTCAACCATGGTCTAACAAATCTAACCTTTTCAGACTTTACATTAATTGAATGGTATGTTGCATGGTCGATTATGTCTAAGGATTGCTCACATACATTTTAAAGAATAAAACAATTGAATGAAACAGTAAAATAATTCAGATTTATACTACAATCATTAAAGACAGTTAAAGTTTCATCAAATTAATATCAACCCTATGAGATTTAGCCCATGGATTGGCAAATAAAATTCAAAACCAAAATATCATTCAACATCATTTTAATCAAATCAATTCACGGAGAAATAGTTAAGAAATAACAAAAGAACGACGGAAAAAAAACTTTCACGTGTCCAGTTCACACTCCAGTGGCATAGTGTCCTGTGGTGGCTGAAAGGGACTGCCTTCGCCTTCCTCTTTTCGTCACTACTCAACTGCTACCTTTTAGTTTCGCCTATGGATCTCCACCATTGTTCGCTCTCCAGGGTTTCCTCCTTTTCTTCTTTTTAATTTTTTTTCTTTTTTAGGATTATTCCAACAGCCCAAGATTTATCTTTTCTTCTTTTCTAGGTAGATTTATCTAATACAAGTAGAGTTGGGCTAAAATTGATATGCACTAAATGCTGACTAGACACACCTTCCCGACATTGCCATAGCATACGAGTTGGCAATCTAACCAACCTTTTGCCCGACGAAACTTTACTCATTTATTTCTTATTCCTCGTCATGCACCTACCAATACCATAAAACACATCCTTTCCACAAGAAATTAAAAGTGCCTCATATTTAAACACAGCCCAAGTTCTAATGCACTGCTAAAAATACTGATGAAATTTCCTAAAATGCAACTAGATGTACTTAAGTATATGCAATTAATTAGGTTGAAAGCATGAAATATAACTCGTTTCAAGAGTTATCAATAGATATATATTAGATTGGGTTTATTTTGGGGGTAGGTCGATGGTTGGGGTTTGGGTAGGCAGTGGGCTAATAGTTATAATATATAATATTAATTATTAAGTTCGGTTAATTCAATTAATTACCCGATTTTCGAACTAAATTAACTGATAACTGAATTTCCAAAAAATAATTAACCAAATTAGATTGGTTAAATGACCGATTAACCGAATTAGATCGGTTCAATCAGTTAATTCAATTTTAATCGAAATTTGAACACCCCTAAATGTGGATCCCGATTTGAAATAATTGACACAGGCACCCCATGTAGTCTTACTATTTTGAGATATAAAGCTTAGCTAGCTTCTGTAAGGAATAGTTAATGCGAACTGGTAGGAGGTGAGCCGACTTTTTCAATCTATCAACAATAACTCGTACTGAATCCTTCTTATTATGTGTTAAGGGAAACCCACTAACGAAGTTCATAATGACTCTCTCCCATTTCCACTGCAGAATCCTAATGGGCTGCAACAACCAAGAAGGAAATTGGGGCTCAGTCTTTACCTGCTGGCAAGTTAGGCACTTAGATACAAAATTTGTCACCTCCCGCTTCAGTCCAGGCTACCAATACAAGTATTTTAAATCCTAATACACTTTATTACATCCAGGATACATAACATAAAACATAAAGATTTCTATGCGCTTCCCGAAGGATGGACTATCTCAAATCTGGATCATTCAGTACACAATAGCTTCCTCTGAAACACAGGATACCCTCGGAGTTCAATCCGAAATCCTTAATCTTACTATCTTTAACCTACTTAAACCAAGGCAACAAGGATACATCCAAAAGTTGCTTAACCTTAATCTCATTTACCTACTTAAGCTTAACTAGAAACCAGCCAATAAACCACCATCTCATACAAACTCAATCTTGCAAACATAGCCTTAAGCTCGGTTATCAATCTCTTACTTAGAGCATTAGCCACAACATTGGCTTTACCCAGATAATACTCTATAGTATAGTCATAGTCCTTAAACAACTCAATCCATATCCGTTGTCTTAAATTTAACTCCTTCTGGATGAGGAGATATTTGAGACTTTTGTGATCCGTGTAGATAGTGCACTTGTCTATGTGGCCAACTCCATATCTTAAAAGAAAACTCTATTGTTGCCAACTTCAAATCATGAGTCAAATAATTGCATTCATGTGGCTTAAGTTGTCTCAAAGCATAGGTTATCACCTCGCCATCTTGCATCAATACACAACCAAGACCAGTGTAAAATGTGTCACTGCATACAACGTAATCCTTTCTAAATTTCATCTGAATTAGAACTGGAGCTTGAGTCAAGACGGATTTCAATTTCTTGAAGCTAGCCCGTTGTTCATCCGACCACTTAAAAGGTGCATTCTTCCTCAATAGCTTAGTTAAGGGAGCATCTATCAAGAAGAAACACTCAACAAACCTCTAATAATACCTCGCCAAACTGAGAAAACATTGAATCTCCAAAACACTCTTAGGCTATCTTCATTTTAGGATGACTTCAGTCTTTTTTGGATCCACACGATGCCCTCAACAGATACCACATAACCCAAAAACATTACTTCTTTCAGCCAAAACTCGCACTTACTCAGCTTAACAAAGAGCTTCTTCGTACGGAGAATCTGCAAAACTACCCTTAAATGCTCATCGTGCTTAGATTCAATCTTAGAGTAAACCAAAATGTCTTTAATGAACACAACAAAAAACAAATCAAGATACAGTTGAAGTACCCAATTTATTAAATCCAAAAATGCAAGGTGAGCATTCCTAAGATCGAAAGGCATAACTAGGAACTCTAATGGTCATACAAAGTCCTAAATGTAGTATTAGGCACATTGGATACCTTTACTTTCAGCTGATAATACCCAAACCTCAAGTCGATTTTAGAGAAAATCATTGCCCCACGAAATTGATCAAACAGATCATCAATCATAGGCAATGAATACTTATTCTTCATAATCAACTTGTTCAACTACCTATAATCGATACACAATCTCAAAGAACCATCATTCTTCTTAACAAAAAGAACCAGAGTGCCCCATGACGCAACATAGAGTCTTATGAAACCCCAATCCAAAAGCTCTTGAAGTTGGACCTTTAACTCTTTGAGTTCTTTCAGTGCTATAGAATAGGGAGCAATGGATATCGATGTCGTTCCTGGAAACAACTTGATTCTGAACTCAACCTCACAATCCAGATGTAACCCTAACAGTTCCTCGAGAAAAATATCTAGAAACTCCTTAACAGTTCAAATATTCTTCAAAGTTGGACCAGTAACACTTGCATCTTGGACATAGGCTAGAAATACCTCACACCCTTTTTGAACCAATTTTTATTCTACCATAGTAGAGAACACGTTTGTTAGATAATCTTGACGCTCCCCAACCATAATAATCTCTTTAACATCAGAAGTCTTCAATGTTACACTCTTAGTAGCACATTTCAATTTGACTTGATGCTTAACCAACCAGTCTATACCCAATATTCGGTCAGATACGTCGAATGGCAGTTCCATCAGATCAGGTAGAAAACCCACCCTTTTGGCTTTCCAACAGACACCTCTTATAAATCTTATACACTACCACAAATTTTCCTAAAAGGCTCACTAAAATAACAATATTAGAAGTATTTTTTACCCCAATTCCCATTTTTTCAAATACATTACATGCAACATAGGAATGTGTAGATCCAATGTCAATTAAAGCAAAGTAATGTAGGGAATGTATAGTAAAGATACCTACTATGGCATCGATTGCATTTCGATCCTCTCAATGCCTCACAACATAAACTAAAATAGGTTGCCTTGCCTCTAATTAGTGTTTGCTGATCTTACCCATTACCATTTCAATTCAGACTACAACCGCTCTGAGGTATCGACCCAACCCTCTAATTTTGTACCCTATTCTTTACCAAAGCTTGCATCTGATTAACCCTACGAGGATAGTCCTTAACTCAGTGTTTAGTCGAACCACAACCCAAATAGGCACCCAACCTTTTTCAAAACTTACTCGGATGACGCTTATCATAGAACCCACATAACGGAATGCCACCAGCCCAGTACCCACTGCTGCATTACCCTATTGTGGCCTGACTTCTTTGGCCTACTTCACAGCTCATGGTTTTGGGCCAATAGAACCAGACTCTCTCTTATATTAAACCTTTTCTTTATCTCTTTGTTTTTGCTCCAAGCGCTTAACCTATTCAACGATTTGTGCCTTCTCAATTAAGTTCTTAAAGACCCTTTCTTGGTGCTGGGCCACTTTAACTTTCAAATCATACCTAAGACCCTCATCAAAACATAGGCTCTTGTCTTGCTCAGTCACCACCATACTCAGAGCATAACGACTTAACCTCAGAAACTCTGCCTCATATCCTGACAGACATTTCCTCCTACTATAGTTAAATAAACTCCAATCGATGAGAATTTAAACACCTAATACTCAATATTTCTTCTTAAAGGTCCATTGGAAATAGGCCCAAGTGATGCACTCAGCCATGTTACCCTTAACTGCTGACTGCCACCAACGATAAGCTTTGTCCCTCAGTAAGGACACAACACCCTTAAGTTCTGTTCTAGAGTGCAATCTATATCCTTCAGAATTCTCTTAGTAGTCTCCATCCAATATTTGGCCACTGTAGGGATTGCTCTAGAAACACCCTTAAACAACTTAACCTCGTTAGATCAGAACCTTTTAAGCAACATGCCCATGATTTTTTGTACCAGTTTGGGCCCCAGCGATCCTCTATAATACCTTTAACATCACTTGGGATACAACATCATCATCAATTCCCTAATCATCTCCCTTTATGACATGCATTTTGGAAGTCTCACTAATTTCAAGGTTGGGCATGTTTCCTAGAGATGACTCAACTTGACTTGACGATGCCTTCCACGGCCTCGAATACTAGAGGCTTGTGTTTCACGGGTACTTATTATACTATCTTGGTTTACGCTTTTTTTATCTTATCTACAATTTCACAAGGACATAAAAACTAGTTATTTTTAGTTTCTAAAGTCTTAAAATTTTATGCAATTTAGTCTTAGTTTTTTTTTTTCAGTTTGATGTTAACAATACTTAATAAAGTCGGCATCAAAGTCTCGAAAGTTATTTTTTTCTGAAAACTTTTCAAATAAAACACTCTGGCAGTTTTTCCCCAAAATACCCTTTTCAAAAACATACATGCAGACTTAAATTTTTTTCAGGCCAGGTTATTGAACCGGGATCTGATACCACCAAATGTAACCTCCCAAACTCGGCCTAGACGTTATAACTGAATCCCAAAGGTTATAGTAACCACGAAAATGAATAAGTAAAATGTCTAGTTTTAAAATCGCTATTTGGATAAATTTTCGAAAAATTTAAGGTAGTTGCATAAGGCTTGTTAAAAACACCAGATTGTTAGGTCATCTATTATTAAGTTCAATCTAATAAAAGGTCGTGATGTTTGAAATAAAACTGAGTGGATTTCATTGGAAACCCTTTTAAAACCTTTTTTTTATCATTACGTGGCAGAAAAAGTATTGCAATTGATTTTTATAGAAAAATTTGTATTTTAAGTTATATTAGGCATGTTTTTAAATTTGTCTAGTTTTTGTTAAAAATTCATGCATGCAAAATCCTAGTTAAACATATCCCATACATCAATCCATATTTAAATAAAAATTACAGTCTGAGAATAAAAATAATAAAATAAATAGAGTAATTAAAAAAACTTTATTGCCAGAAAGTCTGAGATGAGACCTTTGTATATCGAGTCCGAGCCTAATCATAAGGGTCATCTATAAAGAGTAAACTAAGGGGTGAGCTTTAAAAGCCCAGTGTGAGTCTACGAATATAAACATTTAATCAGTCAAATAGGCATACAATTAATATAACAGTTCAATCAATTTATCATGGCATAACATTATATAAATATGGCATGCTCAATATTGCAGTGCAATAATCCTACCCATCCATCTGTTACACACCATGAGTTCCTCAAAACTTGTCATTAGAACTCCAAAACTGTAAGGGCCTAAGCCCAATGTGGTTAAAACTGTAATACCTCGAAAATTTTTACAGTAATATATTATCCTTGATATAGTAAAATAAGGAAATAAATTGACAAAAAGGGAAATTTTGAGTTATGACAAAAGGGGAAATTTTGAGTTATGTCAACATTAGGGAGTACATTATGATATATTAATTCAAGAAAGGACTAAATCGTAAAAGTGAGGAAAATTTTGTTGTACAAGAGTAAATACTTAAAATTTGAGGGGTTAAAGTGTAAATATGAAAAAATTAAAGGCTAATAGTGTAAATATTTTAAGGTTGGAATGATCTAGAAACTAAGGAAAATGGATGAATTAGGACCAAATTGAATAAGTGAAGAATTATGAGGGACTAAATTATAATTTTACCAAATTTAAATGATGACTCAAGGATGGAATTTTAAAAGATCATAAAGGGAAAAATGGTCAACTAGAAGGAGAGAGAAATCTAGAAGGTAATGATGATGTTGAAGATATTTTAGATTAAATAAATAAATAAATGTTAGTTTATTAATATTTTAATTTGATTTTTAAATGTTATTTTATTATTTTATTATTATTTTATTTAGTATACATAAGGAAAGAAAGATGAAGAGCCATTATCTTTTTCCCATGCACCCAACGTATGAAGAGAAAAGAAAGAAAGATGCACCCAACGTATGAAGAGAAAAGAAAGAAAGAAACTTTCTTTTTTTTTTACAATTTGGTCCTTTCACCAAAAATCCACCATTTTCACTTAGAAATCAAAAGAATTTTCATAGCCATTAAGAGAGAAAGATGAAAAAGAAACTATGAGGAGCCAGAATATCAAGTTAGATTCAAGAAATAGAAGCTGGAGGAGAGTGAAAATCAAGTTAGAGATTGAAATCAATAGAACAAGGTAAGAATATCAAGATTTCAATATATTTTTAAGTGTAATATTATTGAAAAAGCATGGAAATGATGTGAATGTAGAGTTTTCTTATATAAAGTTTTATGTTCTTGATATTTTAGTAAAGGAAAATAAGAGAAAGTGATGAAAAATATTGTAGAGAAAGGAAATAAGGGTGTTATAAACTTGGTAATCAACATTTTGTACTAAAAAAGTTTTGGACAGCAGCAGTGGTTTAATTTTGAAAAATCACCAAATATTTTGGAAATCTAATTAAAGGATGAATAAATATTAAATTAAATTTTATTGAGTCTAGTTTTTCATAGAATTCGTAGAAGAAACGGTGTAAGCAATGGAATTGTAAATTGTGAGATATAATAAATTTAGTAAGACAAGGTCAGAATGATTTCAAATTCCCCTGTTTTGACTTTGGAAAAATCATTAAAAATTTTATAAAAATAATTATGGGCTTAAATTTATATGTTAAAATAATTAATGAGTCTATTTTCAAGAGAAACAACAAGAACATCATCCGAATCCCGTACTAAGAGATAATTATTTTTTAGTAAAGAAAGGTTGAAGTTGTCGAACAGCACAACATGGATAAATTTGAAGATTTTACTGTACTTATTGGCTAAATTATAAATTCTATAAATTTTATTGTAGAAAGATATTTGAGTCTAGTTTCTAAAACAACAAGCAGATCTTGATTTAGAATTTTTTAGCTTAGGATATAAATAATTTAGTGACAATGACTTAAGTGGACAGCTTGATATGAATATATAAGGATATAGTGGAATTATGTACATATCAAGGATGTGGAATGGAGAGGAGTAGAAAAATATATGTGAATATTCAGTTAATATGAGTTTACATTAAAAATGGCTAATTTACATGTTGTAGGCTTAGGGATTAAATTGAATAAAAGAAAAACTTTAGGGGTAATTTTGTAAAAATGTCAAAAATGACCAAATTGCATGAAATGAATTGTTTTATTATTTAAATTAATAAATTGAATGAAATTACCAATTTATATAAATATCGGGTGGAAAATAGAGAAAAATAGAAAATTTCTAAAATACCCCTGAATTATGGTATTTCTGCAATTTAGCTAGGTAAGTTCATATGGTTGTACTTTCATGATTATTTGCTAAATTAGGACTGATATAATGTATTATTTCATAAGTTTGCTATTGAATTATGAATATTGTTAAATTATGGAAATCGGATCAAAAGTTCAAATTGAGCAGAACGTTGAATTGAGTATGACCATTCAGTGATTAGTGATGAATTGACGGATAAGACCATGGCTGGGCCATGGCAATATATGTGTAAGACCATAGCTAGGCTATGGCATCCTGATAATAAGACCATATCTGGGATATGGCACCACAAGTGTAGGACCATGGCGGCAGGGCCCTGGCAATACACGTGTAAGACCATAGTTGGACTATGGCACCATACCAGGAATGAGTAAGACCATAGCTGAAAGACGCTATGGCATCACGATTCAGACGAGTAAGACCATAGCTGAAAGATGCTATGGCATCGCGATTCAGATGTGTAAGACCATAGTTGAAAGATACTATGGCAATATGACGAGAAATGAATAAGACCATGGTTGAAAGATACCATGGCAACATGACAGGAAATGAATAAGACCATGGTTGAAAGATACCATGGCAACATGACAGGAAATGAGTAAGACCATGGTATCTTGACAAGAAATGAATAAGACTGTGGTTGAAAGATACCATGGCAACATGACAGAAAATGGGTAAGACCATAGTTGAAAGACACTATGGCATCATGTCGAAGATAAATAAGACCGTGGATAGGAGACGCTATGACATCTGTTGAACAATTGATATTTAGGTAATATGTATCAGATGACGAATGGTTATATGAAATGGTTGTGTGAAATGTTTACAAGAACTGGTCATATGAAAATATATGTACAAAATAGTTGTATGAAATAATTATGAAGATAGATAAACGAAATAAGTATAAGTACATGGAATATAATTTATGTTAAGTTTGATATAAACTATTACCGGAATAAATATACATAAAATATATGGAAATGATGGAGCATGAAATATTGATATAATGAAATGAATGATATATGCTTATGAAGAAATGGTTAGAGCATGATATGTTTCATGACATGTACATATATGATTATCTTTGATATGTTGATACAAGGAAATTATGTAAGTTGAGACTATTATTAAACTCAAGTGCGATATGTCGAGAAAATAGATATATCAATGTTGAATTTATATGAGATATGTGCAAGTATACTAACAATGTTGCTGTTTGATGCTTATACAAGTGCCAAACTGTTGATTGAATGGTAATATATTTATTTATATGATGCATTGAATCGGTAAGTATTTAAATTTTTTTAGGTGATCTGCAAATTCTAGTAATGCTCTGAAACCCTGTTTCGATAATGGATATAGGTTATGAAGATAGATAAACGAAATAAGTATAAGTACATGGAATATAATTTATGTTAAGTTTGATATAAACTATTACCGGAATAAATATACATAAAATATATGGAAATGATGGAGCATGAAATATTGATATAATGAAATGAATGATTTATGCTTATGAAGAAATGGTTAGAGCATGATATGTTTCATGACATGTACATATATGATTATCTTTGATATGTTGATACAAGGAAATTATGTAAGTTGAGACTATTATTAAACTCAAGTGCGATATGTCGAGAAAATAGATATATCAATGTTGAATTTATATGAGATATGTGCAAGTATACTAACAATGTTGCTGTTTGATGCTTATATAAGTGCCAAACTGTTGATTGAATGGTAATATATTTATTTATATGATGCATTGAATCGGTAAGTATTTAAATTTTTTTAGGTGATCTGCAAATTCTAGTAATGCTCTGAAACCCTGTTTCGACAATGGATACAGGTTAGGGGTGTTACAATACATTACTAACAACTCATACACAATTTCATCAGACTAAAGTAGGGCCTTTAACAATTGGGCTTTTTAAGTGTTCACATACCTTGCTTGGCACATCACTTAATTGCACTTAGGGCACTTAGCCAAGCCAAAACTAGCAAGCAAATTAGCCGTTTAAATACATATTGTATGATTTCCAAACTAATTAGACATAGGGGGATAGACCCACACTTGTTAAACGTAAATACGAAGAACTAACTTAAATCCGCAACTCCTAGGGCTTTGATTCGATTAGAACTCAATTAGATGTGTACACAATAGAGATCATTAATAAAAAATCAACCCCCTATTACCCATATAGGGTTTGGCCAAACCATTGGTATTAACCAAAATTTCATATTTGAATTAGAAAGTTAACACTTACCCTATCACGCTTACAACAGAGTTGCAAATAGTTCATCGAAGTTACTGCTAATCCGAATAGTTTGGATCTAGACCTTGAATCAGTTAAATACAAAAGGAATAAAACATGTGAGATTCAGCTATTCCATGAACCATTTGGCCATAATAGAATATAAAACGTAGAGAAAACTACTTAGATCTAAATGAACTAACCAAAAAATCATGCACTTACACTACTTGCTCAGATCCAACGATAGAAAAACAACAAAAGGTAGGGGAAAAGGTTTTAAAATACGGAGACAGCAAGGACGATGGCTTGTTGGGATAGTGACAATGGAGGGAAAAAGGGCCGTAGAGGGGCAGCAATGACAGTTAAAAAACAGTAAGTTCTGGCTTTTAGGAAAAAGAAAGATGATTAGAAAAATAAAATCAAATGTGTAACACCCCTAACTCGTATTCATCGCCGAAATAGGGTTTTGGAGTGTTACCGGAACATTCAAAACATTTTTTGATTTATTCATGCAAGTTACTATTTATTTATCGAGATCATTTATAATGTCCCTTGATTGGGCTCTCGAGGCCCAATACGAGTATTAGACTCGAGTCGGGACTTAATCAAGACCTCTAAGAATTTTTCGCGAAATTACAATTTTTTTTCCAATGTGCAGGGCTCACACACCAGTGTGGTCCAAGGGACACGCCTAAGTGACCCTGGAGTCACGCCCATGCTAGAGGTCGTATTCGACCCCGTGTAACTCTATGACTTGCACACACGGCCATGCCACACACTCGTGTGCTAGGCCGTGTTGTTAATTAATTCAATTCAAATTAGGTGCAGGATTCACACGGCCAGGACACACGCCTGTGTTCCAGGCCGTGTGGCACACACGGCTGAGACACACTCTCGTGTCTCTACCCGTATGCCCAATTCTGAGCATTCTGTTTCTCAAAATTAAGGTGCAGGGGACACACGGCCTAGCCACATGCCCGTGTTATCAGGTCGTGTGTCACACACGGTCTAGACACATGTCCGTGTGGACAAAATAAAGCCATTCCTAGCTTCATTTCTCACCCCAAACTTTGCCATAATCCTACACCACATCTTGCATTTATAACCCAACAAATCCAAGCATTTTATTTAAGTTAATTCTATCATTTGACATGATATATCATTACATACAATTACTAACCATTTCAGGCATTCTAATTAAGCATATTCTATTCATCATCATGACATAACTTTTTATGCATACATGTTTACAATCTTACATTGGTTATATTCTCATGTTAGATATAATTTGACCGACTACTTAACATTTATATGGCTAACATAATATGACATTACAAGTATATCAAAACAATCATTACTAACCATTCCAATGGCTAGATTACAAGCATCGTTTACGTTTACATGCCAATATGGCCAACATATCCTATACATGCCATTGCAATTGCAATTGAATTACCATACTATACCGATGTGGGCCGATGGACAGTGTGAGTGATCTTCGCCAAGCTTCCAATCCAACGAGCTTCTAATTTACTCTAAAATAGGGGAAATAAAATGGAGTAAGCATAAAAAAGCTTAGTAAGTTTGTATACCATGGTACATAATTTACCATTCATTCTATTATGAGGTAACTATGTAAGGCATAATCATTGCCCTCGTTAGTCATATATTTCATATTAACATTAAAACATATAAGGGCTCAACAACAACCAAGTTTTCAAGCACATATGCTTGCCACATCATGTATTCATTCAACAAGCATAATTCATCTCATTATTTCGAGTATGATTTCATAATAATCCATTTCGAGTTCAGATCATTTCATGTCAACTTGTTTTAAATTCATTTTTGCCCTTGTCAGAACTTTACTCGTTGAATTTATTCGAAATATCGATGGATACATAGGTAGCACACCCAAGGTGTACAAATCAGAATTCGTCAATTTGTGTCCAATTGTACCCATAAGGTAATATTTCATAGAGTACACTCTCGAGCTACACATGTATACAACAGGATTACCAGTCCAGGCTAAATCTTTTTTACATCATATATTCTAAAGAGCTTGATCTGGATTACCCGTTCGAGCTAAATCTAATCCATAATATATGCTCGAGAGGACTTATATCTAGAGGTGATCATTGGCCGGGCTAGGCCCAGATAAAATTTTAGGCCTGTCTACTAGGCTTGGGTCTGGCCCAGTCCGAAATATGGGCCTAAAAATTTGTCCAAGCCCGGCCCGAAATAAAATTGCTAAGCCCGAGCCCAGCCCGACCCGGCCCGACCCATATTAAAATTTTTTTTTCTTATTTCATTAAATAAAAATTTTAAAAATATAATAAATCAAATATATTTAAAAACATAAAAACAAATATTAAAACAAATAAAAATGATACTAAAACAATTCTTAAAACAATACACAAATTGATAATATAATAAAAAATGGTTATATTAAAATTTTAAAATGATTAAAAATAAAATAAAAAATATATTAATATATAATTCGGGCCAAACCTGGGCCAAAAAATCTTACCCGAGGCCCGGCCCATTTTCTAAACGGGCCTCTTTTTTTACCCAAGCCCATTTTTCGGGCCTATATTTTTACCCAAACCTTCCCATTTTTCGGGCCGCCCAGCCCATGATCAGCTCTACTTATATCAAAATTACCCACTCGGGCTAAATCCTATCCACAACAAATGCAGGACCTCTTTCGTTTCGGAAAATCACATATCCGTCGATTTTCCATTTATTCAACCGGGGTTTAAACACTTTTCAAGCATTATCGGGTATTTGATTATTTCATTCTTTCGTAACATTTATGTAATTCGAGTCAAGCATACAAGTAACATTCTATTCATTTTCCATTTTATCGGGCATTTATCGAGTAGGTGATCATTTTACATATTTATGACATTAATAAATTCACAAACACAACATTTAAATCAAGCATAAAAACATATACAATTTAGTTACACGAACTTACCTCGACAAAGATTAGTGTACGTAAAATCTACTAATCCGACATTTTCCTCATTCCTTGTTCTAACTCCAAATTTGGTTTATCTGGATCTATACGAGTAAATTTAACATCAATTTATCATATTTTACATTCATATGGACTAAATATTCATCCTAGGCAAAATTACTATTTTGCCCCTAACTTTCCATAAATTCCATTTTCGTCCCTAGGCTTGGAAAATGAAACTTATGCAAATTACTCACTATTCCAAGCCTAAACAAAGCCCCATTACAATTTTTCCAGAACATGTATTCATAAAATCTCAAAATTTTTCATCAAATTTTACAACTTTTCATTTTAGTCCCTAAATCATGTTTTCATGAAAAATCACTTTGTAAAAGTTGTTTATCTATCAATAATCTTTTATTTTCTACCATAAATTTCTAGTTTCCAGCATAATACATCCATGACCCATTTCATACCTTGATAAATTTTCAAATGAATCCCTAAAATAGAGAAATTAAGCTATCCCGGTTTCAAAAATACCAAAATTACTAAAAACGGGATAAGAGAACTTACCCAAATAGGCCTTGAAAGCTTCTTTTCTCTCTCTTAGGGTTTCCATGTATTTTTAAGGTTGAAGATGACAAAATAAGACGATATAATTCTTTTCATCTTTTTAATTAATTAATATTTTGGTATATCAAATTTAGTCCCTTATCTTTTTCTATAATTCCATGGATAAGTCACCATAAAAATCTACATGCTTTTTATTAATGGCCTAATTTACATATAAAGGCCTTAATTTTTGAATTCCATAGCTATTTGATCCTTCTAGCTACTAGAATCTAACTTTTGCATTTTATGTGATTTAGTCCTTCTCGTAATTAGGCACTAAATCGATAAAATTTTCATTTCAAAATTTTCACACGATATTTCTAGTATAATATGAATCATATAATAAAATAAAAATAAATTTTATTTTTCGGCTCGGATTTGTGGTCTCGAGACCACTGTTCCTTTTTTACCGAAATTGGGCTATTACAAAATGGGAGGAGAAGGTGAACAATGGGCAGCACAATAGTGAATAATGGTGGTGGTGATACAATGTAGGAGGAGGGAAAAGAAGAAAGAAAAGAAAATTGAGAAAAGAGAAGGATAATGAGGAGGGGACGACAAAAGGAAATTAAGAGAGAGAAAAGGAAAAAAAACCTCAGCAAAATTTAGTTTAATCTTTTTAAAAAAAGAAAAACTGATAGCCTTAGATAATTTAGATAATTTTTTTTTGGAATATTCAAGTTAATTAGATTTTTCTGTGTTTGAGTCATACTAAAATTTGACAACTTGCTAGGGTGGGCGACACAGGCTTAAAAGAAAATAAGAATTTGCGAGTAAAAGAACTCAAGTCTCAAGGAAAATTACTCTAGTTTTTAATTACTAGGTCAATTACTTACTCATGATATAATTTACAATTTTATCAATAAGAAATTCAAGATGTGACACTGCTTAACTATAGTTACATCGGGTGATATTCAATATATTATAAATGGAACTTAATGATAAATTGGAAATAAAATGGTGAGATGAAATGGAAATTATTGATGCTTCATATGTGGATGGTTACATGATTCCGTTAAAGTCTCAATATTGCTTATGATTCGAAAATATGAGTAAAAGGTTTATTTGTCAATGTTTTTATATACCTAGTTATGTCATAATATGCCAAAGGATAACTAAGTTTAATGTTAATTTGATTGGTTTAATCGCTTTAAATATTCAAGGTATGTTAAATTCCATTTTGAACTTACTAAGCATTTTATATGCTTACCCGTTTATTTTCCCTCTTCCTTGTAGATCGCCACATTGCGAAATACATCAAGTTGGATCATCTTGAAGCTTATACTATCGTATCACCAAATTGGTAATATTTTTCGATTATATTGAGTCTTAATTGTGGCATGTATAATTGTAACACCCCTAACCCGAATCTGTCACCGGAATAAGATTACGAAGTATTATCGGAGTTTACAAATTAATTATCAGACATTTTATTTCATCTAGCATTCATATTAGAAACCAATCAAAATTATACATATTGTCCTTAAACGAGCCCTTGATGCCCAAATACGCATTAGAAACAAATAGGGACTAAGTCGAAAAGTCAGAAAATTTTTTAGAAATATTTAAAATTTTCAACATTCCAGGGGTCACACGATTGTGTGACTCACACGGTCTGGAGACACGCCTGTATCTTAGGCCGTGTGGGCATTCGAAATAGGGAGACACGGCTGTGTCTCAACCCGTGTCCGTTCCCTTGTGAGTATACTGACTTGGCTCAAACGGCCAAGTCATGCACCCGTGTGCTAGGCCGTGTGAGTATTCTATTTTGTGCAAATTTAAAATACAAGGGACACGCGGCCGTGTCACCTGGGCGTGTGTCACGCACACCCATGTGGATGAAAATAGGCCATTTTATAAGCCATATTTCTCACCCAATTTTGTGTCAATCTACAATCAACATTATACATATCATAATACATATCATTCTCTTACCATTTCTTCATAAACATATATCATCCATGATAACTCCCAAAATTTTACCATTCAAAGAACGACTTACTGATTTGAGTATATAGTTAACAAAAGCCCTAAGGCTGAATAGAAGCTTATGAGAGCTAAACAGAAACCTATAAGGGTTGAACAGGAGCTCATAAGAGCTAAACGGAAGCTCATATGAGTTGAAACAGAAGCTCATAAGAGTTGGACGAAAACTCATAAGAGTTGAACAAAAGCTCAGAAGAGCTGAACAAAAACTCATAAGAGTTGAACAGAAGCTCAATACAGCTAAACGGAAACTCATATGAGTTAAATAGAAGCTCGTGAGAGCTAAACGGAAAGTAAACACGAAAGTTCACAACAAATGCTGAACCTCGATTTACTTGGGTAATTTGCTGTCATTTTCCTCTAATGTTGTCAATTTGCCGAATGTCGAATGTACCCAAATCTCGCTTTCCATTTAATCCGGATATTCAATTCAAATTTATAAGTTTAACAATATTTCATTTTCAACAATAAAAGAAATACATAATATCATTCATCAATTCAATACAAATATTAAAGTTTAACCGTACGAACTTATCTGGTTAAATTGCAGAAATACCAATATTCATGGGTATTTTGGAAATTTTCCATTTTCCTCCATTTTCCACTCGACGTTGATCGATTGGGTTTTAAAGCTTGGCCAAGCTCTATTTTCATGGAAGATTTCAGGTGTAATTTTGGGGAAGAAGATGATAACCACACCTTTTTCCTTATGTTTTTATTTTAATTTAATTTAATCCATCAAATTACCATATTACCTTTAATTAATAATTAATTTAAAACACCAAATTTATGTCCATTTTTGTCCATCACATAAATATATGCCATAATTACTATCCAAGGAAGGTTTAATTTCACAATTGGTCTTTCAATTTAATTAAATTCTAACTAAATAAACTTATTTACAATTTAATCCCAAACTTATTAGGACTAAAAGAACAAGTAATCCAAAAGCTAGTGGAATCAATCAAAACACCATTGCTTGGAAACTTTAACCACGGTTTAATTACCATTTAAGTCTCTTTTCCTTTTTCAATTACCCACTTAATCAAATAGTGATTAAATTTTACATCTTTTATAATTTAGTCATTTTTAACTAATTAACTATCGAAATGTTAAAATTTTTCAACTAAAATTTAATACCACCTTCATGCCACTCCGTAAATATTTATAAAAATATTTTAGGGCTCGGATTATAGAAACGAGGTCCTGATACCTCACTTCCTAAAACCACTTGACCTAGGATTTTACCACTCGAACCTAATAATTCATTATAAAACATAAATTACCCATTCAAAAATCTTTTTAAAATCATATTTGACTCGTAACTATTAAATAATAAAATTTACGAGCTTACTTGCCAGATTTGGTGGCCTTGAACCACTGTTTCTGATACCATTGAAAAATCAAGCTGTTACAATAATTATAGGGAGCATTGAGGTTAGTTTAATGTATATAAGTGTTCTAATAAATAGTAGCTTTGAGTTTAATGTATATAAGTGTCCTAATAAATAGTAGCTTTGAACGTTGGATAGAGTATGAAACTTACCTAATTTCTGATTGTGGTAATAGTTGATGCTTAGATGAAATGATATATTTGTTATTGTACCTGGAATGAAAATTGGTGTATGATTAGTTTGATTTACTTATAAGGTCATAAAGGTTTTGTTAGCTATTTAGTACATGTTAACAAAGATTGAATTTGGTTTACATAGGTGAATGGAATTTGGGATCAAATGTGATTTATTTTTTATTGTTGAGGCTCATATTTAATATCTATAAGCTATATTTGTGTATTTGCTATTGAGTGTGTGTAATGAAAGAAAAATGACCAGTTTCCATTAGGTATTTCTTATTTAAAGATAGATAATTGCATAATTTAGATATTAAGTGCCAATGCCCCTTTGAAATTGTTAAGTTTACATGATGTACAAATAGTGAATATTTTGATAAGAACTTGAATATAGATACTTGGTTTGTTTGACATATTTTTAATATGTTTTGAATCAGGTCAATCTATTGTTTATTGCATATTTAGTATGGTTTGATTGAAAGGCTTGAAATATGTATCAAATGGTTCATTTTTACCAAAAATAGAATTCATGTCTAGATGAGCAACCTTTTTTGTTGCAAATCCGACCGACAGTGAGTCACGCCACATCGTCGAGTAGCCTAAGGTCACGATGTGACAAACAATTAGGTGATGACATGACATGGAGGAGGCAACGTCACAACATCGGTCCTCAATTTTTAAAACTTTTCAATTTGATCATATTTCGTGCTCGAGTCGATAAAAGAGTTTTCGTAAGCTCGATTGAGACTTGGTATTGATTGTTTAACATAGTTCAAATGTATTTGACAAGTAATTTCATGAATGAATGTTTATTTACCATGAATTTTTTAGTTGTTGCTCTGGCGATGATTATAGCATTGTCAAATCGCCAAAAGGCTCAAAACAAGTTGGATGTAAATGAGTTTTTTTACAGCCAAATTGTGATTCGAATGACAATATCGAATGATATAAAGCTAGATTTGTTGCCAAAGGATATACTCAATGATGGGTGTCTAATCTATCAAAAATAAATTTCTACACCTGAATCGAAAATAAATTAAATTTGCAATTTAAAGAGTAGGGCCGATCCCATTGAGGCTGGACTGATTAATTTTACAATTTCTTATGGCCAAGATTAAACAAAAATGTGAAATTAAAGAAAATGGGGATTAAATCTAAAATAAATAATAGAAATTAAATAAAAGTAAAAAAATTAAATATAAATAAAACAAATAAATGAAAACTCTAGCCTTAGACGCGATTTTGGCTTTGGCTTCAGACTGATCCCAAATAATGGATTTTCTCCTCTGATTGATAAGTTGGTTATAGAGATCGTGGAACTATCTCAAACCTCTTAATTCTTTTGTAGTGATTAACTAACTGTAGGAACAACTCGATAGCTAACCCTTACCAAGTGAATAACCTTGAAATCTACTTCTATGATTTAATTCCTTAGCAGCCTTACAAACTAGAAGAATCCAACTTAAATCAACAGCTTCAACTACACAAGTTATTTAAACTTGACCGTTAACTCCCTTGACAGATCCAACCACTCTCTTAATTGGTCATATCAATTTTTTATTTGATGGAATGAATATGAAAATTAATAATCGTACCAATTCACCAACGGTATGTCATCCAACATTGAAATGAAGGGTACCTTTTCTCGATTTGATGCTTAAATGATGTTATGAGATTGTTGAGTCTCTCTTAAACTAGATAATTCATGAATATTGATGTGAAAAATATTAAGTGAAAACTTGAAGTCTCACAGTTCAAACATTAGATCAATTATCGGCCTAAAACTAGATCAAAACTAAACTAATCATAAATTGAAGAACAAGAAAATAAAAATAAATAAAAGAAAATTTATTAAATAAAAGGGATAAATCTCAAATTTATACATGAACTTCGGTCAAATGTGTAATATTACATATGAACTATGATTTTGTGTAATTTGATACATGAAATTTTGATTTGTTTCGATTTTCGTAAATTACTAAAACAATTATCAATATGATACTATTTTACATTAACATATTGCATACACAAATAATTATATTTATCTAATATGAAAAGAAAGTAATACATTTATTTTTTAAAATGTATATAGTTAAATCAAAATTAAAATTTTATCAATTCATTTGAATCGAAACAAAAATTTCATATGTAATTTTGAGATTTATCCTAAATAAAATAAAAAGAGACAAATTTGGTGGTTGTGTGTTCATTCGCCTCCCCCTTTATCCTCGTGCATATATATAAACCTAAAAAGAATTGTGTTGTTTCATGCATATACTTATAATAATAATAAACCCTAAAATAAAAATAAAAGCTTAAAAATATAAAATAATTTTAATAGAAATAATTTTAAAATAATTTTAAAATTTTCTTCTTGTGTATCAACTCGAATTCTCATGACAAATCTTTTGCGCAATTCGTATATTCATTCATTTCCCAACACATTGGACAATAATTGTATCTACACGTAAAATGATTGATTAAGTACTAAATTAAGTAAAATTTATGTCTAAAATTAATTAAAATAAATAATAATATTTCAATTAAGCACATTATAATTAATAATGATGGTATTGATTTTGAAGAGACTTTCTCATCAATCTCTAAGAAAGACTCCTTCAAAATTATTATAACAATGGTGGCTTGTTATGATTTAGAGTTACACCAAATGGATGTGAAAATAAACTTTTTAATTTGAGATATTGAGGAAGAATTTTATATGAATCAACCTGAAGGTTTTACATTTGGAGAAAAATGTCATATGATGTGTAAACTTAAGAAGTCAATATATGGACTTAAACAAGTTTCACAACAATGGTATATCAATTTTAATGATAACATAAAGAAATCTATTTTTCAAGCAAACATCGTTAATCCGTGTATATATTAAAAGATTAGTGAGAGCAAGTTTATTTTCTTGGTTCTATATATGTATGTTGATGATATTTTGTTTTCTGCAAATGTTTTTGGTATACTGTGTGAGACAAATTTTTTTTCTCTCGAATAACTTTGACATAAAATATATGAAAAAGGCACCTTATATGACGGGAATTGAAATATTTTGTGATAGATCACAAGATTTGTTAGGACTATCTTGGAAAAACTATATCGGAAGAGTTCTAGAGTGATATAATATGTATAATTGTTCAACAAGAATTGTTTCTATGCAAAAGAATGGACAAATTTAATCTCATGTAGAATGGAAAAAAGAATAGAATCAATTTCTTATGATGATGTTGTGGGCAGTTTGAATAAATAATTACAACAAGAACAAAATTATCATTTTGTGCAATTATAGATCAAGGTCTCGAGACTTATCATGTGAGTCTCAAGACATCAATGCCATTATCTCGAGATTACAAACATCGAAGCTTAAGGGTCTAAAATAGGGGAGTTAAATCTTTAGACCTGTCTTAAGACATAAGGGTGCAAGTGACGAGAAATGAACCCTATTGTCTCGAGACATCATAGTTCGAAGCAAATATTTTAAAACAAAGGAGGCATGTCTCGAGACACTACCCTTCACTTCAATGATTTGAGTTAGGATTCATGTCCTAACTCCGTGCTTGACCTAATATGATCATGGATGACTATGTGTGGACTTGTTTGACCTCTGTATGTGCAATTTACTTGTATAACTTGAAATTTTATGAATTATATTACATTTATCGGTTTGATTTAAATGAAAATTAATGATGATATTTTGAGTTACTCTAGCAACAGAATGTGACATTTTACATTCGAATCTTTCTTTTGAGTTAGATGAGAGTGTCACAACAACACTAAGGCTAACAAGACTTGGTAACTTTGGTATCAACAATTGGAGCTGTAAAAGAATAATTTGCTAAGCTATTTCATAACTCTTGTGTATTGACCCATGGCAGTAATTCACCTTTGTATGGCTTGCTTTATGGTTTCCAAGATTTCTATGGGAGTCAAAGGTCTTTTTACAGGTTAAACACTCATATTTGCTTCTCTTTTGAGGAGTGTAATAATCATTCTTGGCATTTCTTCTTAAATCATATTTTGGAAATCCCGTTTTCACACATCTGAATTTATTCAAACACTTCCTAAATGTTGCATTGAAGTCTCTGAATCCATATCTAGACTCCATATTAGGCTTCTTAAACTCAATGTTCTTGAGAAACCCATTGACAAAATCATCTTATTCCACCTTCTTCGGTTCATGTCTAAAATACCCAGAATCAAACTTCTCAGAAGAACAAAATTTAGCAGATTTCTTCAACTTGTTGCCTCTTTGCTTTGTCATCTTCCAAAACCCACCACACTTGGAAACACATTTCATGTTATTCTTAATAGTAATCCCCACATAAATAAGCTATGAAATTTTCCAATTTCGAATTGTTTTCTCTGGAGATTTGAGCGAGAAAGAGAAAGAGAAAGGGATCGACCTCATTTTAGGCCACCAGAGTAGGGTGGCGGCGGCTAGGTTAAATGAGGGACTACGTAAATGGTTAGTGGGTTTGTGAAACCAAAAAGCTATGAGGACTTGTAAAACAAATTTACCTACCCACGTGGAAATCTGAAAATTATGTGAAAAATTCAAAAAGTCACCTCAATTTTCCATTACTCGTTTAACAATAATTAACGGCGGAATAATTTACTGATTAAATCGGAAAAAAATTATAATTAAGTGATGAAAATAGCATCATAATTATTTATAAAAAAATAGAATCATAATCAAGTTACTATTTTTATAGCTTATTCAATTTTATATTAAAAATCTAAAATAAATAAAAACGGAAGCTTTATAGCTTAAGCATTTTTCTTGTTTTCTTTCCTTCCCCTTTTTTTTTTATTTGTGTGTGTGAATCACTGAATTGTGAACTTTTCTGAATCTTAACGATTGGATTGACTAGATTTTTTTTCCTGAAATTGACTGAATTTGCTCTATTTGGTTAATAAATAAATAAAAAAACTCAATTATCTTAATCGAATAATTTTTATTGTTATTCAACTCTTATTGATTTTCAAATTAAAAAAAAAAAATCAAACAAACCTAAATCATCCAAACCATAAAATCCGATTCAGATTCAATCAAATTTCATTACATGTAAGTATTTTAATTTTGAATTTTCAAACCCAATCGAAAATCATCACCCGCACCCTCTGTTTATGCGTTGTCTCTTCCAGAAAACCGTCAAAATCCCTTTTTCTTTTACATTTTTCTTGTAATTTGGTCTTTTCACAAAAATCTAATCTGTGCATCTTTCATTTTCCATGTTCTTTCTAGGGTTTTGAAGTGTTTCCCCTTTCTGGCTCATTTCAATTCTAATTCAAGTTCCAGTTTTCATCATCTGGGTAGTCTGGGATCTCCCTTCCAAATTTGGGTTCCTTTTATTTTTTCATCAAAGATTCGATGTCACAAGGCTTTTCAATTGAGCTTTACTTTGATCCAGCACTCGAAAACCAAGTCTTGAAAGCTTGGAATGTATTGGCTCGTCGCCAAATCAGCACTCAGTTAATTGAAATTGAGTCAAGGCCTCACATTACTCTCTTCTCCAGCCCTTTTCTAGACCCTGCCAAGCTTGAATCTGTTGTCAAGTCTTTTGCTTCAAAACAAGGACCTTTACCTCTATCTTTTACTTCAATTGGGAGTTTCCCAAATGACAAAAATGTTCTTTTTCTTGCACCTGTTCCAACAATGGCCCTCCTACAGTTCCAAGCTCAATTATGTGAGGCAATTAAAAAGGAAGGGATCGAAATTGGTGAAGAGTTTAAAGCTGACTCTTGGATTCCCTTTTGTGCAGTAGCTCAGGATGTGCCAAAAACAAGAATAGCTGAAGCTTTTTGTGTGTTGAGAGAGTCCAAATTGCCTGTTTCTGGATATGCAATGGACATTGGATTGGTGGAGTTTTCACCCGTTCGTGAATATTTCTCATTTGAACTTGGGAATACTGTTGAGGCATGAGATTTTGAGGGCTCATAATGACAGTGTTAGTTCCTTTTGCCTTTTGTTAAAATTCCAAATTCTGTTTTCATAATGTGCTGCTAATTTAGATTTTTTTTATAATTAGTAATGAATGATGGATTCTTAGTTGCAACTTATTATGTTGTTTCTACAGATCAGATTGAAACTTACTTCCTTATCCGATCATTTTCCTACCTTCTATATTTTAGCATTACTTAACTTTATTCAATGGGACTAAATAATGGATTGCCCTCAAAACTTTCATCAGTCTTTTATCCTTGTGCATGTATCTAGTTTACTAGAATAATGGAAATCGTAAAGAATCCCATTAATGTAATGAATTTTTAGTTGTTACTGCTTGCATCTAATCTCTTTTGAATCTAACTTCTTGCATTGATGAGGATATGTTTTACAATGATATGATCGGATTCTATATTGGATGGGATAAAAGCTACTTTAGATTGGTCCTTACCGTTGTCAATCTGCTATCTTGGTTTGGATGTTTGGACTTTGGAAACATCATGTTGATTCCTGTATGTACACACGCACGAACCTCGTTGAATGCACCATATTTTGGATTTTAGAGGTTATAAAGATTAGATTGCAAAGTTTTTTGTATGTGTCCTGCGTGTTGCTTTTGACTTCCTCGAATAAGCAAATGAAAAGTATTTATCCAAATTATTCAGGTTGCGTTTGGGAACTTGGATTTTAGAATTTGGATATGGATTTCAAAAGTAGGGTAAATTGAGTACTAAACTATTCAGAAATATAACTTTATGATAATCTCTCAAATCCATGAAGTTGTTAGATGCTTATTTAGTAATGAATTTGAAATTCTCAAAATATATTCGTATTTGACAACTCCATGTTTTTATACCTTTCGAATATATATTAAGTCAAATAGCAGCTAGTTTTTCCATAATATGCATTTTATTCTTACCATTTACGTAACAATGAAATCCAAATCCCAAGTTTTCAAATCCATGTTCCCAAACGGAGTATTAATTAATCATGTATTATACTTATTGTTCCGTAAACCTACTTATTTTCTTTGTTTCTACATGCATTATAAGAGACTTTATTTTGAGTTCCGATTTTCCATACATTCTGCCTTGACTTATTGGTATATTTGCATTTTATATCTTGGAAGTGTTTGTCAATATAGTCTTATTGATTAATTTCATGCTAAGCAAATTTGATGGCCCTTTCTGCTCATTGGCAATCAAAAAAAGGAATCAATCCTTGTTGGCTTGGGTTGCTAGACAGTTTTTCTCTTTTATTTTGATGTTTAACATTATGAATTGGTGAGTTGATCAGATTGCATCATGTGTACTGCTTTAGAATACAGACCATGTCTATATCACTTCTTTATAAAATCTGTAATTGAGCCGACCTGAGCTCTAGATGTGAGAAGCTTGAGTCAATTTGAAATTCAAGGCTAGAAGCTTGTTTTATGCTCTATTAAGTTTCATTTTTTAAATCTTGAACTCAATTTGTGAAAAAAAAAAATCGAGCTGCTTGAGCTTGTTGATTAAACTTGTTTACCTAATAAATAATGAGTTCGTTTCCATGCTCAATATCAAACTTGATTTTTTTCTCTCAGGCTCCAGTTGGAGATCAAATTGATATTTTTCAATACTAATTAAAAATAATATATATAATTATAATAAAAGTTTGATTAGGTTCATGAGCATTATTAGGATTCTCAAATTTGGCTCTTTTTATGGCTTACGAGCTGACGTAATAGTTCTTTAGTCTATGCATCACCATGTTGCCTGTCAACAACGGTGTCCATGTTGGTAAAGCCCTTTTATTTTGCCAATCAAAGATGATAATGCCTAACTGAAGATAATAACTAGGATCTTCAGCTTATGGAATGCTATGATATTTTCTTATAAATTTTAAAGCATTACATTTTGTCTTGTTCAGTACTTATTAGATTTGGCTTAAAGTGGAGTTTAACTTCTGGTGTAACAGTAGTGTGGCTAGCTATGTACTAGCTTAATTGGATTTGACTGATTATTTGATATTGGTATGCGTTGCTGCCTCAATGCTCAACTTAAAAAATAAAAAAATAAAAAAAATTGGAGGCATTTGGAGCATCATATCCTTGTACCCAAGTACGGATATATGTCAAACATGTATACTTGAAGAAGAAAAATAAAGAGAAGTTTTTCCATGTATTTGGAGACTATTAGATCATCATATCCTCGTAAAAACAGAAAACCTTACAAGAAGTAGCAAAAGGCTCTTCAATAATGTAGCAGTAACAATTTCTACAAAGGTCGAAAACAGTTATTCAATTATTTCATGAGCATGAAGCAGTGATCTATGTTTCAATGAAATGCTCAGCCATCATACTGAAGGTTCCAACCAAAGCTTCAAATTACCATCGAGACTAGAACCCCATTTACATTGCCATCAATGCGTGAAAGTTTCCTTTCTGCTTCATGGGCTCTTAAACCAACGAGGACAAATTGAAGCTATGGACGTCACTGGGACGAGTCGAAACTAGCCCTTTTACAAATCATTAGAATTGAAACAGAGATGGTCTGATTTTGGATCCCATGTCCATCACGCTCACGATCCACAGTTGCGTAATGGTTCTTGACCCAAAAGTGGAATAATGAAACCAAATTTTGAGGAAAAAAAAACTCAAACGTGGGAGTAAAAAATCCAGCGAAGATACAAACAAATGGTTATGGTAAACTAAATTTGAGTAACTCTTTACTCTTACTATGATCAGAGTTTTGTAGCATTTGGGAGAAGTATTATGGTTTTGGTAATTGTATTGAAAATGCTAGAGGTAGGAGCTATTTAAGAAATACAATTTTCTTTTTCAAAATATGATTGGTTGATGCTTGTCACATTTATAAATATATATTTCATATCCGATTTCAGTTTTATCCATCCTACTCTATTTTATACCGACATAATTTGATATTATGTCACATACGATTATTATTCTTCATATTTATTTAATATGACTCACATAATGGTGACCTATTTGTAGACATTTACATGTCTATATATTGAATTTTTTTAAAATTTTATATATTTAAAGGATGATATTTTCATATTCATATCCATTATATGTTAGATACAAGTATTATGCATCATCCATTACCTTTCTGAATGTTGTGAAAATGATGCAAAAATACTCACTTCCAACTGTTAACACTAAATTCAAATGACAAACACAAACAATCTGATTTTTAACAGTTCGTAAATTTTTACAACAAATGTCGACTTCCTTAAAGCTGTTTGATTTTCCTTAAAGACAAGATTGCTTTGTTTGCAAAAATTAAACACATCAAACCTTAAATTGCAATCTAAGCATACCTAAAATTCGTAACTTATGTTTCCATACATATATATATAGTTTGGAAAAACCTTTTGTCTTTCATCTCTACCTGAATTGAAAAAATGAAGTCATTGCAGGTTGCTGCTGTTCTTCTGCTCCTGTTTTCTGGTAATTTTCATACCAATTATTATCTAAAATTTGTTGAATAACTGAAATGGTTTTAGCAATATTAATTCAATGGAAGCGAATAAAATTTGCAGGGCACTCACTAGCACATACGGTAACATTTTATGTACACAATAAGTGCTCCTTTCCTATATGGCCAGCAACGGCCCCCAACACCGGCCATCCAGTGATAGCAAATGGCGGATTCTATCTCCCATCAGGACAGATGCAGCGGTTTGAGGCACCGTGGACGTGGAACGGACGAATTTGGGCAAGGACAGGTTGCAACTTCAACTCGAATTGGCAACCGGCTTGTGAAACCGGTGACTGTGATGGTAGGCTCCAATGCAATGGACTAATAGGAATACCTCCAGCCACATTAGTACAAGTTGCACTTCAAGGTGATAAAGGCAAGCCAAATTTCTACGACGTTAGCCTGGTTGACGGCTACAACCTTCCTGTCTCGGTCACTACACGACCTTTTTCACCCAAATGCACCATCGGAAGCTGCTCAAAGAATCCAAACAACTTTTGCCCTCAAGAAGTTCAAGTTGTTAACAAAAATGGGGAAGTAGTTGCTTGCAAAAGTGCTTGCTTGGCGTTTGATATCGATTCATTTTGTTGCAGAAACGAGTTTGGGACACCTGAAAAATGCAAACCAAGTGTGTATTCAAAGATGTTTAAGGACGCATGCCCTTCTTATTATAGCTATGCCTTTGACATGCCTCCACCATTGGTGAATTGTGCCTCAAAAGACTATGTAATTATTTTCTGTCCTTCAGCTTGGGGGACTGACCAGGATTCTATTTAGAGTTTTTGTAACATTTTCTTCAAATAATACACACTTCTTACCATTTAATTTATAAATCTCACTTCACAGTTTCTTTTCCTTAAACTGCCTGAATTTTTACAGATGGAATGTGAGATTACTTTGTTTAGTTCATTTAATCGAAATATAAGATACGAGTATTTGGTTAATAAGATGTAAGGTTACCCAGAAGCACCATTTTACTCAATTGTCATTGTTATAAAATTTGTTTTTTTTAACAAGTTTACTTCCTTTAATATTTATTATTCTCACTTTTTATAAAATTATGATAAATTATTGCAATTCTTAATTTTTATTACAATTTATATATTAATAAGTAAATATATTATGATGAAATAACTTTGTAAATCATAATTATAATATTTCATAAATAGTGATTGCAACACATTATAGTTATAACCATAATTAATATATTATAAATAATTTATTAAATAAAATATAATGATTATAATTCTAATGCATGATATTTTTTTATTTTTAATTAGTCTTAAACTTTATTTTAAAAAAACTTAAAATGATTATAATAAAAAAAACAAAAGGCAAATTGGTTCAAAATTTTAGACTACACCTATAATCTAAGATTACATAAGGAATGGGCCGTAATGAGATTACACTCTATAATACAAGATGATCGTAATATGAAATTACGGAATGACCGAAATATTAAAATCCAAACACTGTAACCTGATTCTAAAATATAATATTATAATAATTATATTGGAAAAACCAAACCCTTAATAAAAAATATTATCTTCTTTTATATGATCATTTGTGTATATATTTGGTAGTATAATATCAGTCACCTTTAGTATATAGTTAGTTTCTGATGTTTCTTCTGACCAAATATTTTTCACTATATGTATTTGTTTTTGTAAAGGGTTTTGAAGAAGGAAATTTCCAATAAATTATAAAAACGATATTCAAAGAATTGGACGTTTGATCTTCTGTCCATGGTTTTAGATGGGTTGTAAGATGACATCTCACCAATGTAGAGGAGGAGACCTATACTTCAAACACATTACACATTACACATTACACATTACACATTACACATTACACATTCATTTTGAATATAAAAACTATTGAATATATCGAGGAAATAAATTAACTAATAAAAAGGACATACAAGCATAATTAATTCCAAACTAAATAAATGATTAAGTAGTATTTAATATAAAATTTTAGCATAACAACACTAAGTTGTAGTTTATAAGTGAATGTTTGTTTTTTTCAAAAAAATATTCTGAATTCAAATTATAATTGTAAAAAGTAAAATAAGATAATTCTTACACTAATAAAATATATAACTGATCCTATACGATTTGTTTCTATAGTTTGTTTGCAAGCAATGGTTGTTTACTAATCTTGAGCGCATGCGATGAGGATTGGTCAAAATCATCTTGTTCAATATGTTATTATAATATAAAAGATATCTTGCATGTCCCTAGAAATTGTCTGGCCACTAAAGATGTTTGGTTGAATTTTGTGCCTAAAAGTCGCCAACCTCAGTTCTTCTCAAAAAATCTCTTAAAGTGAGTTGGGACAAATTTGGGAAATTGTGAGTGGGTGCCAAGGATTGAGATTCCTTGGACTACTCTCTTTGGCTTGCTAGCATGTCGTCTATGGAAGAATAGGAATCTTTTTGCTTTTAAAGGATTGTCATGGAGTTTTATGAAAATCATTAAGATATCAGTGAGTTTGGTAAAACAGTATAGAGACACTCAAAAGTGGGATCCATCCAGAGAACACAATTTAGATTTTGATCATTTATTAGGAGGAATATTGGAATAATAAGGTAATTGTAGGGTAGTTAGGTTTGTTTAGTTTTACAAGTTTTTTACACAAAAAAGGTGATATTTTTAATGATAAACTATCAACATAGTTACTTTTATTTGCTTTAGGTTATATTTTAGTCACTTATGTTTGAAATATTATGTTTCAGTCACTTACGTTATTGTGTTGTAACATTTTAGTCACTAAGCTGTTAATTACTGTTAACGGTGCAACAGTAAGCTGACGTAGCACGTTAAATCATCATTTCAAATGAAAATTTTAGGTTAAATTCTACATTTGGTCCCTAATTTTTTTTCATTTTGAGCAATTTAATTTTTTTCTTTATTTTCCATTCTTTTGCTTCTCCCTTTGTTTTCCTCCTTTCTCCATTTCTTTTAACATAGTTTTTCTATGTTTTTCGTTTATTAAAACTAGTCCACAAATTTACCTCATTCGAAAAAATTAAATTATTCAAAAAAATAAAAATATAGGGACTAGTTAAAAAAATTTATGCGTCCTAGTGCTATTTTATTAATACTATTTTGTAATTTTTAATAATTATTTATTTTATAATTCAAATAATATATAACCTTTCATAACCTATACCTATATATAAAAACTATAGCTGTTGAAGGAGGTAGTTACTCCTGTCTAATTTATTATTTAATATGCTGTGGAAATTTTAGGTACCCCAGATTCAGCTGGAAAAACCGAAGTGAGAAGCCTGTAAATTTGGCGCAATATTGGTGAGGCTTTAAATTTTTCTTCCGTACATCTTTGATATATTTGCTCCTCTATTTTCTTTTACCTCCTCAGGATTTTTGGTTGTAAAAAAAACAGAAACACTAAAAAAACCTTAAAAAGCAGTTCAGTTCCGGTCGTCAATTCCTTCACTTCACTGCATGGGAGAATTGATGGAATCATGGCAGCCTGAAACAAATGCAAATGACAAGGCAACCCATTTGATGACCCAACACTTGCTTTCCCAACCATTTTACTTTTTGGTTTTATTATTTGTCGTCCAAGCAATAGCCTTTGTCTAATATCATTGCTATATGAAACATTTCGCTTTGAAACTTCAATATATTTTATGGTTATGAGTCCCCTGGGTCTTCATTCTAGTAAAAATAAATCTTTCTCCCCGATACACTTTGAATATAGATATTTCTTTTTACTAGTATTCAAACTTTGATCAATTCACTCTTCTTTCCAACTTGAATCGGAAGCAACACTGGATGCTGATGGACTGCATCATCTGATATTAAATCCCAGTTAGCAAGAAGAGTGCCTCCCATCCCATAGCAGCTTTCCTCGAGTATTATTTACATTGTCGCAGTCGAAAATTGTCATTGGATAGAAGAGAATTGATCAAAGTTTGCAACCTTTTGGCGCCGGGGCCAGGTCTGAGGACTGTTGGAGTACCAACAACTGAACACGGATCAGTCCCGTTTTCCCCACTTCCTACACACCAACCACCAGGAGTAAACATTTCTTCGCCCCGAGATAAGAGGTCAGTGTCGATTTTGTCCAGCACTCGGCTATTCTGATGGAATTTCCTGGCAAAAGGGGCATTGCTGTTGAGCATCCGTTGCATGTGAGAAAGCGTGAGGCGACGAGGATGCTGCTTAGGTGGGTTATCCCATAATATAAAATGGAGATCATTGTTTACTGTAGTGTTACTGAAAGCTTTTGCATTACAAATGACAGTGTGGAAGTAACCTTCTGGAGATGATAGAAAGTTGGTATAGTACATGAGGACTTTTCGAGGGAGGTTGTCCCATCCCCAAATGCAGTAGTCCACAAAAGGGCGAGAAAGTGCCATCCATGCCGAACCTACTTACAGCTTGACGATATAAGATTACGTTATGTACAATCATCATTAACATGATGAGTATTCACTGTTATAAACATTCATCAAAATTCAATGAAATGACAAACGTAAGATTATTCAACTGGCTACTTTTTAACTTCTTGAGAAATTGGGTACAAGAAAATGAGATTAAAGTGTAAACATATAGAACAATCTTTTTAGGACATCCAAGCTTCGACCAAGACTTCCGAAATATTCAGCAAAATTTAAATACACTAAAAATCCTCCAATTTTGATGTTTTAAGGGGAAATGAGAGAGTGGGCTGCTAACCAGGTGAAAGAACGAGAACATGGAAGCATAGCATAAATAATTTTTGCCTATTGCACCAATTTTCTAGAATGTTTCTCACCAACTATCCCTTGGAAACAGCAGCAAAGCTTTCTTTCCGAGCTGTATACATACTGCTCGTCTGATACGCTACACGTCACTTAAACAGGTGAACCAATTTAGACATGCCTTCTCTACAAAAGGAATGCTTGTTTGGGTGTAAAAGTGGAGAAATTGGTGGAGAGTGAAAATAAATAAATTTTGTGTATATTTGATGGAGAAGAAAAGTGATGGGAAAGAAAAGAAGAAAGATGATAATTTTTATTTTAATGTAATGAGAGAGATAAAATATTAGTTAAAAAATATGTAATTTTCAAATGTTTTATTTTATCTTATTTAATTTTTTAATTTTACTAAGCAATAGATTGAATTTTTTTTTCATATTTCTACTTTTCATCCTTTTAATTTTTTACCCCTTCAATTTTCTCATTCTTCCAATTTTGTGTCTACTCTACCAAATAAAGTTGAAAGAAAAGTGAAGGGATGGAAGGAGTGGAAAAATTGAAAGAAAATGAATTTTAGATATGCTTGATAGGAAATAAATGTAAGAAGAAAGAAAATAGAAGAGATAATTATTTTTCATCCTAATACATAAAAATTAATTCTTCCCAATTGGAAAAATGAGGGGAAAGAAAATGAGAGAGATGCATATTAGTTCAAAATTATACATTGTTAAATGTTTTAGTTCATTTTTCAACTCTACCAAATAAATAATGAAAAAAAAATATTTTTTTCTTTTAATTTTTCCATTTTTCCTATCAAGTATACGAATGGAAAGAAATATTATATTTTCTGCTTGGTAAAATGAAAAGAAATTTGGAGGGGTGAAAAATATATTTTTTCCTTTCCATTCATGACTTGATAGAGTTGAAAATGAGAGCAAAGAAAATGGAACTAGTGAAAAATGCATAATTTTAAACTAAAATACACTCTTCTCTTATTTTATCTCCTATTATCATTCCAATTCGGAATTAGTGATATTTATGCATTATAATGAAGAATGATTATCTCTCCTATTTTCTTTCTTCTTGTTTTTCTTCATTACCAAGCACACTTAAATTTTATTTTCCTTCCACTTTTCCACTTCTTACTTCTATCATTCCACTTTTCAGTCAACCAATCACACCCTAATATTTTGTTTGGTAGAGTGGAAAGAAATTTGGAAAGATAAAAAAATATAATTTTTCTTTCCATAGGTGTGCTTAATAGGAAAAATTGAAAAATGAAAAGAAAAAAAAGTTAAAAATGTATAATTTTGAACTAACATACGCTTCTCTCTCATTTTCTCTCCTCTATCATTTCAATTTGAGAGGATTGGTTTTTAGATATTAGGATCGAAAATGATCATCCCGCTTATTTTTTTCCTCTTACTTTTTTCCCTACCAAGCACACTCGAAATTTATTTTCTTTTGATACTTAAAATTTATTTTCTTTCAACTTTTACACCCTCTCTTCCCACCCCTCCACTTTTCCACCCAACTATAATCTGAAATCAAGACCAAGAGCATAGCAATTGAATTCCTACAGTCTTTTAATCTTATCATCGGTTTGCTCGTGAAAGAATCAACCTCAACTCCACTATACAAAAAGTATAAACAAATTTATGTAGGCACGTCTAAATGCTGACAATGGAATTCTCAAAATGGATGAAATATATGAATTGAAGTCTAACAAAGCATATATTCTTTATTGGAATAATTTATTTTGTTGATTAGGATGTGTTTGATTGGGTAGAAAAGTTGAAGGATATGAGGAAAAAGTGGAAAGGAAATAAATTTTTCAGGGTGCTTAGTAATGAAGTAAAGTAAGAGAAAAAAAATGACAAAAAAATGATCATTTTTCACCCTAATACATAAAAAGTAGTCTTTTCAAATTTGAATGATAACAGTAGAGAAAATGGAAGATATGTTTATGTTAGATTAAAATTATGCAATTTTCAAATGTTTTATTTTTATTTTTCAACTTTACCGAGCAATGAATGGAAAGAAAAATTATATTTTTCATCTTTATATTTTTTTATCCCTTTAATTTTTTATCTTTTCAATTTTCTTTCCTCGATACCAAGCAAAGCTTAATTCTATCTATGGGTTCATATTTTCAAATTGTACTAGTCTACTTACGTCTTGCACTAGATTGATTATTTGTTTGGTACAAACTATAAAGTAAAGAATATACTATAAGTTTTTATATACTTTGTACATTTGAAATTTAGTCTATCTACTTTTACTTAAAAAATTTAGCCCTTCTATTGTCTGGATTTAAGAATTGATTTTCATTTAATAAGAAATTTAAAGATATTAATCATTTAAACAAATTAATAACAATATAAAAATATAAAGACCAAAATATGCTATAAATCTCAAATTTAGACATATTAGAGGGACCAAAACTAAAATTTAATCATTCTTACAAAATGTAAAGGCTTAGTATATCTTGGTACCAAATTAGACACTTTTTTTCTAATGTGTTACATGAGTTATTTTTTTGGTCCAATCTAGTATTTGTATTTGACAAAAATTATTTATTTTGGTACCGAAAGATAACGATGTTAATTTTTTAATATTTAATTTGGATTTTTAAGGTTGATTTGATGAAAGTTATAATTGCTAATATTATTAAGTTTAAATTTTCCAAGACTTTGTTAATATAATATATTTAGTGTTAATTGTAAACCTATTTAAGTTTGTATTTAATTTATTAAATACAATCCAATGGATGTGATTTAATTTGATTTTAAGGTAAATTTGATGAAAAATAATTGCTAAAATTATTAGTTAGTTATGAATTTTTATTAAATCAACTATAAAACCTAAATTAAGTACTAAAAAATTAACACTGTTACATTTAAATACTAAAATGTATAGCTTTTATTAAATACATATACCACATTAGACTAAAAAATAAACACAAGTACCGTATTAAAAAAGGTATCAAACTTAGATACCAAATTATGAATTAAGTCAAATGTAAAAAAAAAAATTTGAGTATGATGATTTGCCACATGTCAACTGGACTTTTCTTTTATATAAAGTTATATAGATAAGTACAATATGCTTTTAGACGATTTTCTAAGGGTGAGCGTTTGATCGAATCGAATGAAAAAATTTCGAGTTAATCGAGTTGACGAATCATATTTTATCATCCTAATTTGATTTGAAATTTTCTCGAATCGAGTCGAGTGAGATGGAATTCGATTCGAATCGAATCGAATATATTTGTTTGAGTTAAATTTTAAAAATAATGTTGGGTCCTTGTAACCACTGTCACCTATCATAATAAAATTTGTCCACCTTAATCAAATTTTTTATTAACTTTCATCACCTTATAATTTATTTATTAATCTTTTATATACGGGTTAGCTTCTTTGCTTGCTTAGTTGTTTCAATTATCTTCAGATTCTTGTCACTATGTATTTTGTAATTAAAAAATATGTTAAATGTAAAAATATGATTTTTTAATAAAAGCTATTTTAAATATAAAATGTGAAATTGATACCAATATAAAATTTTAGCACAAATATTTTATGGCATAATTAATAAATCAATTTTAATATAAATATTCAATATGATTAAACAATTCAATAATATAAATAATATAAATTGTGAAATTTAATTTAATAATATAAATAGTATATATAAATAAAATTATTACTATTTATGTTTAGTGATATTTTTTGGATAATTTTAATTTTTTATTTGAGAGTAAAGGGTGAGAAGTAAAAGTTTAGGAGGAAAATAAAAAGTTTTGGGGAATAAAAGTTTGAGGGAAGTTTTGGAGGGAAAATATTTAAAAAAAAAAATTTTTTTTTGGGGGGGGGAGGGAATGGGTTTGGGGTATATGAGAGGTGTGATTGGAAGGGATTAAAAGTTTTAGGGGAAAAATAGGAGGGAGTAAAAGTTTTAGGGTGAAAGTGGGAGAGAGTAAAATTTTGGGAAAAAGTAAATGGGAGAGTAAAATTTTGGTAGGAAATGAATTTTGGGTAAATTGGGGGGTTGGGATAGGAGGGGAGGAGAGTAAAAGTTTTGGAGGGAAAGTGGAAATGAGCAAAAGTTTTGAGAGAAAAGTAAAAAGGTTTGAGAGTTTGGGGTAAAAATGTAAAATATTATAGTTTGATATTCGAATTATTCAAGTTATTCGAATTCAAAAACTCAACTTGATTCAAACTCGAAATTCGAAAAAAATTCGAGTTGACTCGAATAACTCGAATAACTCCATTAGTTTAACTCAAAATTCAAGTTTTTTTCGATTTTTTCAAGTCGAATTGAATTTTGCTCACCCGTATGATTTTCAACTAAAGTAGCTATCAATTTCATTTCTCTCATGTTCAATAGTAGTATTATTTTTTTATTATATTTTAGTATATGAGTAAGTAATAAATTAATTACAATTAATAATTATTTATAAAACTTTTATTCATCATTTTAATTTTAAATTTAAATTTATATAAATTATTTTTATTTTATGTTTAATTATTTTAAATTGTAAATATTGAATAAACTTTTTAATAACCATAAATGTGAAAAGATTAAAACACTTAGCTGTATGGAAACTAAATTACAGTTTGAGATTAGGATACAAAGAGGGCCGAAATACTTTTGAACACAAAAAAGACTGAATAGATCATACTCCTAAATTTGGCAAATAACAACACCATTAAAATTCCAACAACTAAATATATTATAAGCTAAAACAACACTTTGAAAAGAAAAGTAGAAGGTTTCAGCATATTAACCTGTAAAGAGTTTGAATGCGGTAGGGATACTTCTCCTCTGAGTTATCCAAAACACTTCAGCTTTTTTCGAATTATGCAATGCTGGATCTATAATAACTGGCTTAGCCCTTTGACCCCTGCCATTTCAACATTAAAACCCCATCAAATCACACAAAGTTCCCAAACAATAAAACAGTACCCAGATCAGGAAAATTAAAGGTTACAAGATTTAAAACAAGTTCTCACGCTTTCCACCCCATTTTGCTTGTATGATCAATGAAATTCAAATCCCTTGGTACGTATGAAAATATGTGTAAAAGATCTGAAAGAACCCAAATGTCAAAATAAATAGATAAAAACAAAGACAGTACAAAAAGTCATATATTTTGAAGATCTAACTCACCATCTTGGGTAACAAGGGGATAATCAGAAGCACTAAGATTAATAAACCAATCCCAGTTTCCACCTTCTCTCAACATGATTGCAGCAGCATGGAGCGTATTAGCAACCATTGTACATCCTCTATAAGTAACCAAATTAGCTTTCATAATCATCCTAACGTTCCCAACTTCTTTAAACACTTTATAATCTGTCACAAACTGCTCAATAGTCAGCCTCTCTGCATGGCTAGCTTTCCGGTCAACATGAACTATGTATTGATTCAAGGGATGGTAAATGGCTAAAAGCATCCTTCTCAGCATCTTACCATTGCCTGCGGAGCCGGAAATGAGGTAGGCGAAGCGGGGAGGTGAAGGCGGAGTGGAGATGGTGATGTGAGTCGAGACGGGGATGGGTTTCAGTTGGTTCTCCACGAAATGGTAGGAGGAACGGCCTATGGCGGAGAAACGGTACAATAAAAGTAATGGGACGCCATTAAAAGAGGCTATGGTTGTAAAACAGAGTAAAAATAAGGGGAAAATGGAGCCAAAAGCTAATGAGAGGATCCATTTAGGCTGACAATTTGGCATGCTTGGATTGAAGGAAAATGTGAAAGAAATTGTGAACTCATCGGTGACAGTTAAAGTTTACTGTTATGCAAGTGAATGCAAAATATTTCGCCGAGAAAACAGAGAGGAATTTTGAATTTTCTCAATTACTATAAAATTAGTACTACTTTATTATTTTATCATATTTATTAATTGATTGATTTTTTTGCCAAATTTATTAATGGTATAATATGTGAATCTTTCGTGCAAATAATAATATGACATATCATCGTTAAATTAAAAAGATATAGAGGACTTATAAATAAATACTAATTATTTTATTTGATTATATTTAAGTAATTATTATAAATAAATATTAATAACTCTTATATTTAAGATTTTGGGTTCAAGGATTTAGGGTTTTAGCATTTATTTATAATTAATTATGTCTAAATAAATTTATTAGTATTTTTTTATAAATCTTCCACTATTTTTTTGTTAATTTAATGATGAGTTATCATTAAACCTGTTCATGAGCCGGATCACCTTTCCAAAACTTGAAGGCCTATAAAAAATGAGAGGATTTGGACAAAAATACGATGTCAAAAAAATAGGCTTGAGTAAAATTTAAGGCCTAATTTTATATATGGGTCAAGCCTTGAATAAGTTTTTTGGCCCGAGTTTAGCCCGAATATATTATGTTATGAAAATTAAGTATATTAATTATATATGTTAAATAATAATTAAATATATTTATATTAAATCACTAGCCTAATAACAATAAAACTCATTATCTAAAACCTAAAAAGAATTTACTCAACTAAATAACCCAACCCAAAATATAAAATTTTAAAAATATTATTTAATATAATAAAGTATTTATTATATTTATTGTAGTATGTTTTTTTAATATAAATACATTTTTAATGTGTTAGAAACCTTTATTTTAGCATTTTTAGTGTATTTATCGCATTATATTTTTTTAAAAAATATTTTTAAATAAAAATTAATCTAAAATATTAAATATGGGCAGGGTGGCTCGAGCCTAGATTTACCTTTCATAAATTGGGTCAAGCTTGGGAAAAAAAAGTAAGCCCATTTTTTGAATGGAGCTCGGGCTTGAAAAATTGATCTAGATACCTTATATTGGTCCATCCCAAACTTGGTCTAGCCTATGAGCACCTCTAATTGTTATGTTATTATTAACTTATAGTGCATGTGATTTATGCACTGATAGTGCACTAGATATTCTTCCAAAATACAAAGCACAATATATTCATGTCTCTATTGCTATTGGATACTAAATCAAGTGGATTTGTTGATCAAAGAAAGAAGTTAGGAAAGATAGAGGAATATATTCATGTCATAGGTGGAGATAATGAAAGAGAAAATGGGGCAAACTTAATTAGCTATTTTTGGGGATTTTATACGTGGAACATAACAATAAAAAAAGGAAGCATAGTATCAATCTTGATCAAGAATGAATCGATAAAGGAATAGATGTTGAGGATCTATATGGAGGTAGTTGTCAAGAAACAGTGGTAAGTGAAGCAATTATTTGAGATGAATGAGACCTTAATACACCAACACTAGATTAGGATACTTCATGGTTATTTTTAATTAATGCAGGTTTAAATTTTTTAGAATCAACACAACCAATTAAGTCAGGATTGAATCCGTAAAAGGATGAAAATATATATAGTGGGCTTGAAACTAATGGAACAAATGGTGATGAGTTACCCAAAATATAATTGAAAAGAGTAGCAGTCCATAATTAAAAATAAGGAAAATGAAGAGCTTTGAAGAGATTGAGGATACACTTTGGTTGAGATTAATTGTCAAAATTTGAGTGAAAAGAGCAGACAGAGGAAAGGAAAAAGGTGTGGTTGTCGATTAACAAAAGTGAGAAATATACAAATAAGTCCTTTACTAATTTTGATATTCAAAATCATAGAATAATTTTATAAAAAAAACACAAAGGAGGCTTGAAAGGTCACCAAACTCATCAAATTATTGATAAATTATGATGATTATCTAATTATCAGTGAACCGATTAATCTTGTAAACCAATAATAGAATTAAGGTATATATAAAGTGGTTATTTTGCGAATCTATGCATAACTTGTTTTTCAAAGCTAATGTTTTAGTGTAGATTCTGAAACCACGTGATTCTTACATTAAAAATTGAGAGGTTAAATAGTGAAAATTAAGTTGAATGCTTCATAAAGATAATTCTTTCTTCTCTCAATCTTTTCTTAATAGTGAAAAGTGAAAGAGATACAAAATTTTGGGTTGAAGGGATTTTTAGCTTCCAATAGATGATAGAGTTAGGGAATTAATCATCATTTGGGTTAAAAATAAATTTACAATGAATTTAAATATTATTAAGCACAACGGGATATTATTAAAGAGAGCTAGACGTAAAAAAAATTCTAAATTGTGATGGTCTATGTGTATGCATGATAAGAGTTTGCTAAATAGAAAAACTATCGAATGAGATATCAAGGCTTAAAAACCCTATTTGAGAGCAATGGTGATGAACAATGTGTACGAATTGTGTGATATTGATGAGTAGAAGAACCATGTAATGAGATATTAGAGACTTTTATTGTTTGATCGCGGATGGAAAGAAAATGGTGTAGTGAAGATTTTGCAAATGAGCCTAATTTTATGAATTTATTTATGATGGGGTGCTCATGAATTTATTAATAAAAGGATTATTGTTGCTTCTTGATGCATCAATCTTTAGGTTTGACCATGAAATTTGTAAGATATATTTAAAGAAATAGATATGTAGAGGTATAAAGTTGGTAATGTATGTTCTCATTTTATTTTATTTTGTTAGAATTATGTGACCCAAATTCTAAGAGATTGCTTGCAAGTCAAGTTAAACAAAAATATATTTTCTTTCTAGAAGATTTAGTATTTATTAGTATAATATATTTAGCATTCATTAGTATAGTTTATTTGACTTACTAATTTAGCCTATAAATAGGCTCCTTTACAATCTTAGAATTATGAGACACCCATTAGATTAGAACTCATAACACATTCAGAGAATTTTGTGTTTACGTTTGAGGGTTCTTTGTTTTTCGGGTTTTTTGGGGTTTAGTTTTTATCTCCATCTTTTGTACTCTTCATTCTTTTGCCATTATAGTAAAATTATCTTTGCCCGTGGTTTTTTATCCTCTTTTGAGGGGTTTTTCCACGTTAAATTTGTGTGTTCATCTTCTCAATTTCTTCTACTATTTTTACTTGTTCGTTGCTTATTCGGGATGATCCTAACAAGTGGTATCAGAGCCAGGTTAACTTTCATAGATCAGCCCGGTCAGAGATGGCAGCAACAAGGTTTGAAATTGAGAAGTTCGATGGTGAGACAAATTTCAATCTGTGGCAAGTTCGGATGATGGCAATTCTAGTTCAAAATGGCTTGAAAAAGGTTGTTACAGGGAAAAAGCCTGAGAATCTAAATCAAACAGAATGGGAAGAGCTTGATGAAAAGGCCTTGTCTGCAATCCAGTTGTGCCTCGCGAATACAGTATTGCAGGAGGTATTGATGGAGAAGACCTCATTCGCCTTGTGGAAAAGGTTAGAAACTCTTTATGCGACTAAGTCTCTGGCTAACCGTTTAGTGTTGAAACAACGTCTATTTACGTTTCGCATGAACGAAGGTGAGCTTCTTAAAGATCACATCAGTCAATTCATTACTCTTTTAAATGATTTAAAGAACGTTGAGGTTCATATTGACGATGAAGATCAAGCTATGCTATTATTGTGCTCTTTACCCTCTTCATACAAGTCTTTCAGGGAGACCTTGATTTATGGCAGAGACAAACTCTCGTTCGAAGATGTGAAGGGTCATTTGTTGAGTAGAGACAAACTCGACAATGAGTTTGATTTGAATAGCACAGCAGATAGACAAGCTTCCGTTTTGGTAGCATCAAAGAAACGAGACAAAAGGTGTCGCTATTGCAAAAAGTTAGGTCACGTCAAAGCAGATTGTTATAAACTGCGAAATAAAAGAGCTGCTGAGAGTAACGAGGAAGATGTAGCTGGTGCTAATTTGGTCGATGAAGGCGGTGATGATTTCTTGTTAGTGTCAACGAGCGATAACTCCAAGCTTACGTCTGAGTGGATCCTAGATTCAGGATGTTCTTTCCACATGTGTCCCAATAGAGAATGGTTCTCCACATACAGTTCAGTTGAAGGTGGAGTTGTGCACATGGGAAACGATTCATCTAGTAAAATAATCGGTATTGGTACTGTTAAAATTAGGATACACGATGGGACGATTAGGACACTCTCAGATGTCAGGTATGTACCTGATTTACGAAAGAATCTTATCTCCTTGAGTATTTTAGACTTGAAAGGATGCAGAATCAACATCGAGTCGAGCGACATTAAAGTATCTCGTGGAGCTCTCGTTTTGTTAAAAGGTAAAAGAACCGGCAGTCTTTATATTCTGGAAGGTTCTACAGTGACCGGTGAAATCAGACGTCCCTCGTCCGTTACGGAGTCAAAGTCAACTTATTTGAAGCGGAGGCAACTTGGTCATAGGAGGGAAAAAGGTATGACTGTTTCGTTGAAGAGAGGTTCTCTTTTGGATGCAGGTTTTGAAAAGTTAGGGCACTGTATTCGTGAAAATCAGACCTGGGTTAGTTTTGATTTGGCAGTGCACAAGTCGAAGGCTAGAAGTCTTCCAGCTTCTAAGCATAGATTCGACTCAGTTAATTCCCTGCATAGTTCAAGATAGGACCGTGGCGGGTTTTGGCAAAGATGGCATTGAAAGAATTCGTGTCAAGGTGGAGATTGTTAGAATTATGTGACCCAAATTCTAAGAGATTGCTTGCAAGTCAAGTTAAACAAAAATATATTTTCTTTCTAGAAGATTTAGTATTTATTAGTATAATATATTTAGCATTTATTAGTATAGTTTATTTGACTTACTAATTTAGCCTATAAATAGGCTCCTTTACAATCTTAGAATTATGAGACACCCATTAGATTAGAACTCATAACACATTCAGAGAATTTTGTGTTTACGTTTGAGGGTTCTTTGTTTTTCGGGTTTTTTGGGGTTTAGTTTTTATCTCCATCTTTTGTACTCTTCATTCTTTTGCCATTATAGTAAAATTATCTTTGCCCGTGGTTTTTTATCCTCTTTTGAAAGGTGTTTCCACGTTAAATTTGTGTGTTCATCTTCTCAATTTCTTCTACTATTTTTACTTGTTCGTTGCTTATTCGGGACGATCCTAACATATTTCATGAATGAAAGATTATAGTAAAGCCAGTGTAGAGTGATCAAACATGTCCATGTAGAGTTTTTGTGTTGTTATGTGTTTTGTTTCTTGTTGTGACTTGTACTAGTTTTTATATCGTGTTAAATAGTGTTTTATTATGCTTCATCTTGAGCATTTTTACTTCTCAAGCCTTATACACTGTAAGCTATCAAGTCAGGGCTTTATGTATAGTGCCTATCTTGTTCAATAAAGTGAATTATTGAAAAATTAAAGAATTATAATAAAATGACATAATGACAAATTTATGTCTTAATATTTACACTTTGGTTATTTCTCTTTTTACTTTACCCATTAAATCTCCAAAAGAATTATAAATATACCAATAATTAATTATTAAGTAATTTTACTCAATGAGAATGTGAATAGCGATAGTCTTTACTAAGGTTATACGATCAAAGCAGTACATTTTAAAAGAAAAAATCGTTCAATAATAACTAGTTTACCATGATTTCTCCAGTAGATATCTACCATGTTTTTGCAGCCACTGTTCCTTTATACTTCGCCTTGATTTTGGCTTACATTTCCGTGAAATGGTAGAAGCTTTTTACACCACAACAATATGCAGGCATAAACAAGTTCATAGCTAAATTCTCAATCCCACTACTATTTTTCCAAGTGATCTCAAAAACCAACCTTCACAAGATGAACATTAAACTCATACTTGCTGACTTTCTTCAGAAAGTATTCACCTTCATTGTTTTGATTGCCATTGGACAACTCTGATCTCGGGGCGGTTAGCCGTCTATCATAACTGGCTTCTCGTTATCGACCTTGCCTAACACTTTGATCCTGGGGATACCGTTGTTAAAGGTGTTGAAGTTGGCTTCCATACAACACATGCAGCCAAGAAGCAGAGGAGCTATCCAAGCCATGCATGTTGTAGCTGAAGATGATGCTATTGTTTTGTTTAGTTTTCTTACTTCAATTAACATTTTGTAATTTAGTTAGATTAAAACCAAGTTGTTAACGTACTTGATGTAATTTTTCAATGTTTGAGCTGATAAATCAGCTTTACAAAGTGTGCAAGTCATGTTTTTTAAGTTTTAAAGTTACTTAGTGGTAGTAGGTAATGTTTAGGTGACAAATTGCTTATTTTTGACCAGCTTATGTCTGGTATATGTATTGGCATTATGCCATCTTTCAAAGTTAATGAAAATTCATCAGAATTCTTCATCTAATTCTCTCTTAATTTTTTGCTTTCTTTTTGTTCTTCAAGCTTGATTCTATTTTTGGTTTGCTACAGCAAGTATCGAGCCTTCAAGATCTTTGTTATCAGTTCTAAAAATTGGTATCTAGAGCTCATTTCTTAGTGGACCTGTCATTTTTCATTCCTCAAAATCATGTCTTCATCGGGTTTCTCTCCAGCTGCACCACTACCACATTTGGGTAGTAAAGATGAGAACCTACCTGCAGGCATTCGACTTGTGGGAAGTAGCTAAGTTGGATGTTGAACCAGCACCTCTAAGAGCCAATCCCACTGTGGCTCAAATTAGGCAACACACAAATAAAAGAACCAAGAGACACAAGGCAATGTCTTGCATGCAAAACAGTGTGTCTGATATGATTTTCAAAAGGATCATAGTGATACGTGATATTCGTGATAGGTTTTAAAAATTTATAATTAATCGTTCTTGAAACTAACTATTATCACGATGAAGGCAAGTGTACCTATCGAACAGTAGTATAGCTTTAGCAAGACCGGATTGTCGAACCCAAAGGAACCAAGAGTACTAGTAATTACTTTCTTTTTATTATCTAGCCTAAAAATTAAGAGATTTGTTTATATAAACTAATTAACTAAACTAAGGGTGCACAGAGAGAAAATTGGGGAAAAGCTTTTGGGAAAACTCGATTGATTAAGACAATACCCAAGGAAAAATCCACCTAGACTTCACTTGTTATTTGACTCTGAACCAGACGATTTATTCATTTGACTTGATCCGTAAAAATCCCTAAGTTATATTATTATCTCTCTCGGGACTAATAACGTCTAACCCTAAGTTGATTAATTGAATTCTCTTTCTAATTAACACCCTAGTGTTGCATTAACTCAATATATGGACTCCCTTATTAGGTTTCACCCTAATCCGGAAAAATCTTGTCACCCTATCTCTAGGCGTGCAATCAACTCCGCTTAATTACGAAAAATTTACTCTTAGACAGGGACTTTGGATCCTCTGAATAAGTGCATTAATTTGAATCAATATCCTGGAATATTTAAAATAAGAATTAAGAACACATAATTTAGAACAAGTCAAATATTTATCAGGCAATTCAGATAATAATAACAAGATCTGTCTTAGGTTTCATTCCCCTTAGGTATTTAGGGGGTTTAGTTCATAATTATGAAGGAAAACATCTCAAAAGAATAAAGATAACAAAACATAAAGAAAACCCAAAACTCCTGAAGGAAATTGAAAGGAGATCTTCAGTCTTGATGATGAATCTGGCTTCTGAGATGGATCAATCGGCTTTTCTTGAGTAATTCCTTGCCTCCTCCTCCGTGTGTCTATTCTAAGTGCCTCATCAGGTGTTTAAATAGGCTTTAGAATGCCTAAAAGCCCTCAAGAGTGGCCTTTTCTGAATAGAACTAAACTTGGGCTCGACAGGGACACGCCCGTGTGCGATTTCTCCAATTCGTGTTCAAGGCTGTTACATAGGCACGGGCGTGTGGTCTACCCGTGTAAATCGTACTTCGATTCTTCCAAATGGACACGGTCATGCGGCTTACCTGTGTGAGGAAGTCCAGGCCATGTTGATTTCCCATGTTGGTCCATTTTCTCCATTTTTTGCCCTTTTCTCGCTCTTTTTACTCTCCTATGCTCACCTAAGTATAAAACATGAAATTAAAGGATTAGGAGCATCGAATTCACCAAATCTAAGGAGAATTCATCCATAAATGTGCTAAGCATAGGATAAAAATATGTATAAATTACGGTTTATCAAATACCCCCACACTTAAACATTTGCTTGTCCTCAAGCAAAATCCTCAACTCACAATCAAAATAAATTCTTTTCAACTTATAACCCCTATCGATAATATATCAAAATAAACCATAAGTAATCATACATTGAGAATTCAACTAGAAGAACATCAAAGTTTCAAACATTCCAAGTTGAGCATTTTATCACGAAAACATAGGTGTCTCCCCTCATCTAAGTGATTACCTTTGATTCAAAATATCACAAAGTTTAACATCCTCACTAAAGATTCGCTAAAATCACTCGAGGTGTTTTAAGGACAATAAATGAAGCACTCATTAGTCAATATGAAAAGTTATTACCATAGGCTTGCATGAAAATCAAATCTCCACCACTTTATATTGAGATGATACATTAATCAAAAGGTCTTTAGAGGGTTGTAACGTGGCTTTAGTTAGGGGGTGTGGTCACAAGCTGAAAGAGAAGGTTAGAATCGATATTGAATTGAAAAATTACCTAACTAGAAAAATAACTAATCATCAATTAAAAACAAGTGAGCTTCTTCTCAGATTATGGGATTAAACACTTAAGCTCAAAAACAATAAATTACAACTAAAATGTATGTTTTTTTTAAATAAGTCAAACAACATAAGCTAACTATCAAAGATAAAACATAGTTAAGCAATTTATTCAAATCAAATCTTGACAAAAATAGGGGTCAATTTGAGAGGATTTTAACAAAAATGGATTATGGGAAAGGGTAAATCAATAAATGGCTTGTTAGGATCAAAGTGGGTTCACTAATGGTTAATTATGAAGGTAGGCTTTTATGGAATGAGTGAGTTAAACCTAAGTTCCTTTATCATCTCGACATATCAAATCAAAGGTGTGGTCTTGACATGCATAATCAGGCAAGTTCTAGAATAACAAATCAATATTGACACACTCAAAGCAACAATAAAAGTGAGTGTTGTAGGCCAATTTTGGCCTATAAAATAACAAACCCACTTAACCCAAACCAATATCAGACCCAAAACGAAGCCCAATAAACAACAAAAAAATTAAGCAAAATCAACCCACCCCAAAAATAAAATAAAATGAGCCCAATTTCTAAGGCCCAATATGCAAACCCTAGCCCAAATCACAAACCCAACTAGCCCACAACCTATATTCAGAAATCAGAAACCCTAGCCACAAGCCTCAACCACCCTCTACAACTGCCCTCTGCCACCATCTGCTCCACCGCCACGGTCGCATCACCACCGCCCACTTGCACCTGCAAGAAAAGACAGTAAGAAATAATAATAAAATTTGTAAAATGATGGCTATAAAAAGCCATTCAAAAATCATGTAAAGGGTTTTTTTTTTCGCTCCAACAAAATAAAAAAGAGAATACAAAGAATAGATTTCAATTAAAAAAAAGTAACAAGCAATCAAGAATAGATTCGTGGTGCAAAGGTCCATTTTTGTTTACCTTTCTCTTTATTTTTCCGCATATATATATACATATTTCTTTATATTTCTTCCTAAAAAACATCATATATATATAGATATAGATAAAAATATAAAAAAATAAAAAAATATATATACCTTTTTAATTTTCCGGCGGCGCGACGGCGATCCCTTCGCCAAATTCTGGGTTCATCTAGAGAGGAATGAGAGAACCCCCCCCCCTTTTTTTCTGAAACAAAGAAAAAATGAAATTTTAACAAAAAACTTTGCTTTATATAGAGGACTAAAATGACGTCGTTTTGGTTTGGGACTTTAAATCCCAAAACAACGTCGTTTTGACTTGGACCGGATCGACCCGACCTAACCCGCCTAGGATCTGCGTGTTTTTTAACGGAAGGGCTAATTGCGCTTTTAGCCCTTTCGCTTTTTTATTACTTTGCAATCAAGTATTTTTCGTTTTTTTAATTTTGCCCTGTAATTTATTTTGACCTTCAATTTAGTCCTTCTTGGTGCTGTACGTTTTGGGATGAGGGGATATTGCTCGTTTTGGTCCTCCCTTGTTATCCGCGTGCCCAAATTGGTCCTTCTCTTCTTTATTTATTTTCAAATTGCCCCCAAACTTCCATATTAGTTTCAATTTAGTCCTTTTTCGCATCAATTTGTCTAACACTATTATTTTTATTTTTTATATTATTATTACTATTATTATTATTATTATAATTATAATTATTATTATTATATATTAGTGTATATTTTTTATTATATACGTATATGTATTTATATTTACACATAGTATTATTTTTTAAATTACTTTATTTTAATATTTTTATTATATTACATTTGCTTTTTGTATTTCAATATTATTACTATTATTATTATTATGATTAATATTAGTGTATATTCTTATTATATACGTATATATATATTAATATATAATACTATTTTTAATTACTTTATTTTAACATTATTATTATATTTACTTTTTTTGTATTTCATTATTATTGCTAGTATTATTATTATTATTAATATTAGTGTATGTTTTTATTATATAGGTATATATATATTTTTACATATAGTATTATTTTTAATTAATTTATTTTAATATTATTATTATTTTATGTTTTTTTTTGTATTTCATTATTATTTCTAGTATTATTATTATTAATATTAGTATATGTTTTATTATATATGTATATATATTTATATATAGTATTTTTTTAATTACTTTATTTTAATATTATTATATTATATGCCTTCCTTTATTTATTTATTGTTTTATTATTAACTAATTTAGCATTATTAATTATTAATTATTATTGTCCTTGTTAACATGTCATCATTTTATTAATCTATGATCGTTACTATTGATAATATTTTATTATTTTCTACTTTGACTTGTCGTGTCATTATTATTATTATTTATGTTCTTATTCGTCTATATATTAATATTATTGTTATTTTTTTATTCTAATATTTTATTTTAATATTTTTTTCATTAATTGTATCATCGTGTGCATTATTTACAAATTCCTGTTGCGAATAATATTATTTTTTATGCTTTTAATTAATTTTTAATAAATAAGGCAACATACCGATTTCAACACCAAGTCACTGATTTCATTGCTATGTTGGGTGAATATCATTGGCTTGTGTTAAAAACGAGACATCCTTCTAAAAAACCAAAATTTCAAATTCTCGTAGTTCAATCAGATCGCGATTAAATATTAAATTAAACTTGTATTTTTGAGAATTAAGAGAACGCGTGTTTAACAAGATACCAATTTTGGGCGTCGCGAGGGTGTTAATACCTTCGTCGTGCGTAACCGACTCCCGAACCCTATTTCTCTCTGGATCTTCGCGTAGACCCAAATTCGACCTTCATTTTTGTTAAAAAATAAATTTTCTTTTTTTAAAAAAGAGGATTTATTAGGTGTCCGATCACACCTAAAAAAAAAAGATCGGCGGCGACTTCTTTTCTTTTTAAAATCGAAATTCCATTTTCAAATTTTCAAATAATCGCCTCAACTAGCGGCCAAAGCGAAATTTTTACGTCGCTACAGTTGGCGACTCCGCTGGGGACATCTTTTGAGAGTCGAGTCTAGAATTAAACGCGTGTTGTCAAAATTTTCAAAATTCCTTGTTTGAATTAATATTTAGTCGTGATCCTTAAATTTTGTTTTTGAAAAGTCATGTATTTGCATCATGTTGTAAATATTCTTCTAACTTGTTTTTGTCTTGTTGTTTTTCAGCTCTAAGTTTGTATGGTTTTAGTTTTTTAGTTTAGTTTTTAAATAAAACGTAAAGGTTTGTAAATTTCTCCCTACACACCGTGCATTTGCATTTTTGCATAACATAAGCTCTATACCCGGGCTCCGTCTGCTTAAGTGGAAGTAAACGTTATGCCTTCGTGAGTTAACTCGTCCCTCTGCACAGGTTAGTGAATACTTCCGGGTTACATACGACTTATGCTTTCATGAGTTAACTTGTCCCTCCGTATAGGCATAAGTAAATGTAATCCCTCAAATTGAACTCGTGAGCCTGTGATGGGCTACAACCGAGGCTTCGTACTAGTCTTAGTAGACGATAGTACGAACAATTTGAGTACCTGTCTAAGACCGAAACCGCATGTAGTGAACCATATAAGCCACCTAATTAGAGCCATGCCAAACCTTTGTCCGCTAATAGTCACCAAAATAAGTACACGGGAGAAACACCTCTTGCCTTTCATTTCCTTTACATTTACACTGTTTATGCAAAAGAATTGAATTGGGTAACTTTATTTGTTGAAGTTTCCATAGTTTTTCTCAGTTCATATTTGTTGTGATTACTAACCATTGTTTGTCTTTATTTTTATTTTTCATCATGCATTATAAGTATCTTGATTAGAAAGGTGTTGATTAGAGATTGGTTGCCAAAAACGGGTTTCTGATGGAAGAGTCAATTACGCAAGTAACCGAAAAAAATGTCGTTGTTCGAGACTGGTCTTTGAAAACCCAGAAAGCAAAATGGGGCAATTTAACGGAAGGATGTATCTCCAATCTTCCCGAACATGTAACTTCAAACGTTCGTCAAAATAACCTCGAAGACTTGACTCAGATTGGAAACAGTGGGACTCAGATACTAGGGGGATTTTCACTAAAAAGTACGGGGATATAGCTCACTTGATCGCCGTCAATGTAGACGAACAGTTGATTCAAGCCATGGTTTGATTTTGGGACCCAGCATACCAATGTTTCACTTTCAATCAGGAAGATATGACTCCAACCATAGAAGAGTATGCTGCCTTGCTTCGTGTTGACAACGTACACTTCAACAAGATATATGTGAAAGAGCCCAAACCAATGACTTTCAAGAAAAAACTAGTGAGGTTGACGGGAATAACCGATATATGGGCTGAAACACAGATAAAGAAAAAGAATGAAGTCATTTGTGTTCCGTGGTTTTCTCTGCGAGACTTAGTTCAAAACCATCCAGATATTGTGAAGAGAGTGGATCTGTTTGATTTGGTCATTTACGAATTAATTGTCTTCCTAAAAGTTCTCGGGCATATAGAAGTCGCGATAGTGGATTTTTTTGAAAGATTGAAGCAAGGGATCAACCCCGTCCCGACTATCTTAGCCGAGACTTTTATATCTCTAAGTTGTTGTAGAAGGAAAGAGGAAGGACGTTTTATCAAATGCGCACAGTTACTTAATGTCTGGATTCTAAGCCATTTCTAGAAAGTGGAGCGCACACATTTCCACATGTTTTCAAAAACATTCACCCCATTGAAAGCTTACCTTGAGAAAGATTGGCCAAAGGATGTCACTGAACAGCATTGGGTTTCAGTTTTTCAGAACCTTCGTACCAAAGATATAACCTGGAGAGCACCATGGATCCGTCCTTCAGTTCTATTATACAAATGTGGGAGCCAAGATTGGGTGCCTTTACTAGGACTATGGGGAGTAATTGGATACACTCCGTTAATGGTTCAAAGATAATTTGCTTCACGACAGTTCATACCTGCTACCGGAGGATTGGCACAATCAAAGTTCGCCTTTACGGGTGAAGGCTACATGAAAAGAGTCTGAGATACTACAAAGTCTTGGAAGGAAATTCACCTAATGGAGTTAGCCCTTTATGCTGATACTATCACTCAGGATTATGACTTATGGAGAAAACGACGAGTGAATAGTCAATAAATCTTACTGACGAGTTACACTTTCCAGAATCCTTTCTCAGAAGAAATGCCATCCGAGCTGGAAGTAGCGAGACATGAATTCGAATGTGAAAAGGCCAAGCTATTACGGGATATTAGTTCTCTTCAGGAGGAAAACTACCAGCTGAAGATCGGGGTTCAAATTGAAGAATCCAAAACCAGAAAGTTTAAAAAGAAGCTGAGATCGTGAGAAACGACTTAAGGGACCTTCATTTGGAAAATAAGAAAATAAGAAACACTATACAAAATAGTGGTTTGGGCAAGTCGTCAGTAGAATGGAAGGAAGAAATTAGCAATATAAAAGGTGGGATGGAATTCTGGAAAGGGAAAGCAAAGAAAGAAGAGGAAAAAGCTGCGCGTGCTATGATAGAGTTAAGGAAGAAGAATGCTGAGTATGAAACTGTGTCTGCAGAATTTGTGACTAGTCAGTCTAAACATCAAGAGCTAAGAGGGAAAGTACGAGATTTAGAAAATACACTGCAAGCTCAATAGCAACAGTTAGATAATCTCCTAAAAGCCCTGGAAGAAAAGAATAGTCAGTACGATAGAGACACTCACGTCTACGAAAGAGCTCTCCAAGAAAAAGAAATGCAACTCGACTTTTTGATCAACGAAATTCGCAAGGCGGCTATACAAGTCGTGCAATCATCAGATGAAGCCGAAGCTCTCAATTGCCAATTCCATTCGAGTCAAAAATCAAGCATATCAGAATTCTTAGAACGAGTGAAGAAACAAGGCAATGTGGCTAGAAAATTTATGTAGCTGTTGAATCAAAGATAGTGAAACGTTTTGTAATAGACTCTTTTGATTAATGAAATGCCTAAGTAGGGGCCATCTTGGAATCAACACCAAATTCTTGCATATTCATTCATGAATAACATTCATTTGTCATTCATCCATTCATCTGTTCATTGCATGTACATATCACCATAATCATTCACTGAGGCTAAAACCGTATAATCCGCAGTTGCGACACTCCAAGTCTGGAATCATGCCATTCTTATAGGACGCGCTGAAAAGCTAGAATTATGGAAGCCGAGTTCAATGAGAGAATTGAAAGGATGGAAAGGACCCAAAGAGAATTGCAAGAGTAGTTGACCAAGTCACAACAGGAAGCAAGAGATCTGATGTTAAGATATCAAGAGGAATCGTTCGACCAAAGAGATTAGATGGCCAAAATGATGGAGATGGTGACAGCTTTGGTCAAAGGAAAAGGACCTATCCAGAGCCCTAACACTATGAAACCTCAGCCAAGAACTAATCATGATCAGGATCCGCTTTATCCCCTAGGATTCACTCCACTTCATGCACATGTAATGCAAAGAGAATGTCCTCGAGGAGAACTTGCAAGCTTGGAGCAACGACCCGTACCCCCTGCTCATCTAGGGCAAGGTATATTCATATCGAACCACGGAGCTAATCTTGCTAATCCCAATGTTCTAGATTTGGATGATCCGGTAAAAATAGCCAGGTTGAAAATGGATGATCATGATGCCTAGGATAAGTATAGGAGCTTGGAAGAAAGGCTCAAGGTGATAGAATATGCTGAAAGCTTCTCTGCACTAAGTGCCAAAGAGCTTAGTTTGGTGCCCGATCTGGTTCTGCCTCTAAAATTTAAAGTGCCAGATTTTGAAAAATATGATGGAACGAAATGTCCAAAGGCGCATCTTGTCATGTTCTGCCGGAAGATGACTGGTTACGTAAATGAAGATAAATTGCTAATACACTATTTCTAAGATAGCTTGGTTGGATCGACCTTTTGATGGTATAATCAACTTAGTAGAGAAAGGATCCGATTATGTAAAGACTTGGCATCAACATTTTGTGAATAATACAAGCATGTATCTGACATGGTGCCTGATCAGCTAACTTTACAGATGATGGAAAAGAAGCCGACGGATACTTTTAGGCAATACGTGCAAAGGTGGAGGGATATCTCGGCTCAAGTAGAACCCCCATTGACTAAAACTGAAATAACGGTCCTCTTCATCAACACTTTGAAAGCACCGTTTTATGATAAGTTGGTAGGAAGTGCCACGAAAGACTTCGCAGATATTGTAATATTCGGGAAACTTATAGAAAATGCCATCAAGAGTGAAAGGATGGAAAGTTTCGAAAGCTCGAAAAGGGCAGCACCTGTAAAGAAAAAAGAGGCAGAAGCCCATATGGTGGGAATTGAGAGCCACCATACTTCTAATCCTTACCCAGTCCAGCCACGACCTCGATATCGCCCACCTCCAAACTTTTATTATCCTTCCCAAAACCCTTACTATCAAACACCTCCTCCTTACCTCGTTTACGCCACAGATAACCAAAGACCATTTTCCATGTTCCCACCAAATGCCATGCCTATTCAAAACCAACCCAAAAATGATCAAAGACCGACAAGACCCAATCCTGAAAAACCCCAGTTCACCCCAATTCCCGTGTCATACGAGAGCTGTACCCAAAAATGTTGGAAAAACAATTAATATCCCCATATTATATGGCGCCCCTGAAGCCTCCATACCCAAAATGGTACGATCCTAATGCTAATTGCATGTACTACGCTGGAAACCAGGGGCATTCTACAGAAAATTGTTTAGCCTTTAAAAGGATGGTTCAAGGTCTTATTGATGCAGATATTCTACGATTTGATGGTGCTGGTAATACGGCTAGAAATCCGCTCCTTAACCACACTGAAGGGAACGTGAGCGCGGTGACAAAAGAAGACAGGTGGTGTGCCAAAAGTTGTGTTTCTAAAATAAAGACACCGGTGCAAAAGATTTGGGAGGTAATGGTTGAAAAAGGGTTGTTCTGTCATCCCAACAGAATTTTTAAAGAAGGAAATAAAAAAAGTCAATGTTTTTGTGATTTTCATGGGATCGAGAGGCATGACATCCAATCTTATGAAGGATTCAGAAAACTACTTCCAGACATGATGGACAACAAGGAATTCGAGATCTTTAACAAAATGAAAGAGGCCGATGAAGGAGAAGTATGCACTTCTGATAATCAATCATCGGGTTTCTTTTATAGTGTCGATCGACCATTGGTGATTTATTACGATGCAAAAAAGGAGCAAGTGAAACCAAAGATGATAATTGAAGTACCATTTCCTTTCCCTTACAAAGACAACAAGGCAGTACCATAGAAAAATATGACGTCAACATTATCATACCTGAAGGTGAAAAATCCAAAGTCACTGCCGGAAATGTTGGCAAAGTAGGACACTTCACTCGCAGCGGGAAGTGTTATTCTAAAGAGGTCGAACTAATAAAAAAGACTAATGACTCAAAGCAGAAAGGAAAGGCACCGATGCACGAGGCCGAGGTCGAACTTGAGACTCCATCCGAACAAGAGGTTAAAAGGCCTGTGGATGAAGAAGAATCACATGAATTCTTGAAGTTCATCAAGCATAGTGAATATAACGTCGTAGAACAGTTAAGTAAACAACCGGAACGAATCTTGATATTATGCCTACTGTTGAATTCAGAACCACATCGGAATGCTTTGCTAAAAGTGTTAAATCAAGCTTACATGGCAAGTAATATATCGTCGAAAAACTTGATAGGTGGGTGAATAACCTGAACGCGGATAATTTTATTACTTTCAATGATGAAAAAATACCGCCAAATGGTAAGGGCTCCGTAAAAGCATTGCATATCACAACCCGTTGGAAGGGTTATATAATACTAAATGTGCTCATTAACAACGAGTCAGCACTCAATGTCATGCCTTTGGCCACGCTTTCTAGAATTCCAATTGATATATCTTATCGGAGGCCTTGTCACTCTACAGTAAGAGCATTTGATGGGACAAGACGAGAAGTCATAGGAAAAATCAAAATTCCTCTAGAAGTGGGCCCCTATATATATGACATCGAGTTTCAGGTCATAGACATCACACCTTCGTATAATTGCCTTTTTGGAAGGCCTTAGATCCACTCTGCTGGGGTAGTTCCTTCATCTCTCCATCAAAAAGTGAAGTTTATCATGGATGGTCTTTTAGTCACTGTTGTGGGTGAGGAAGACATTGTCGCATCTATCTCTACTGATACACCATACCTCGAAGTAAGCAAGGATGTAGTAGAATGTTCCTTCCGTTCCTTCGAATTCATCAATGCTACGTTCGTTGCTGAAGGAAATAAGATTCTCATGCCTAAGCTGTCAAGGAATACCAAGATGGGAATTAAGCTGACTGTGGGAAAAGGGAGCCCGAGCGAGGAAAGGTTTGGGAAGATATCAGCAAGGGATAGTTAGAGCTCTAAAACCAGTGCCCCACAAGGCTCGATACGGTTTAGGGTTCGAACCGAATATGCGACAAGTAAGAAAATAGTTGCAGAAAGATCGAGAAAGGCAGATTGCAAGAGTCTTAGGCCGAGAATTAGAATGGGAGCCCATAACGTACCCTCCTTTGTCAAAAACATTTACGTCTGCAGGAATGATACACCCCGGGCAAGATAATCCATGAAGCACACTGTTATTAATTGAAAGGGGTCTTCAGAATGTCAGTATAAATGTCATTGACAAAGGAAATGATGCAATTAAAGATGTTTCAATGATACGCCCTTGTCTTCCTGGATTCGTTTTGAAAAATTGGACTGTTGTGGATCTCCTTGTAGTTTCTAAGTCTTCTTTAGAGTAATACTCAATGTTAACACCCTCCTTTTTGTGTGTCCCTAAGTAATAGTAGGGATTCTTTTGTAAGAGCTTATGATTTGCTCTTTATCATTTAAATGAACATTAATGAAGATGCATTTTGTCATGGTCTTTTGATCCTCATTAATTTCATAATTTTTCCCTCTTCTCACAGCCTGTCATTGTATATATCTCACATCATGCCATAATATTATGCTTGTTGGTCCCAATACTTTGATACTCCTCTATAGTTTTCTTTTCCATTCAACTTTCAGGTGCTCAGATATCAATGATATGAACAAACCCGTTATAAATCTTGAAATCGATTTCGAGAAAGCTATTTATTTAGAAGAGTTCGAAGCTGAGGAAATTGTTGAAGACTATGTCTCGTCTCCTGACTTACTAAGAAGGGTAGAACAAGAAGATAAACAGATTCTACCTCATCAAGAATCTGTTGAGATGATAAATTTGGGAAATAAAGAAAAGAGGCAAGAAGTGAAGATTGGGACCTCCATTTCAGATAATACCAGACATGATTTGATCGATTTGCTTCATAAGTACAAATATGTATTTGCATGGTCGTATCAGGACATGCCAGGATTGGATGAGGATGTAGTGGTCCATAGACTCCCACTGAAACCAGAATGCAAACCCATTCAACAGAAGCTAAGACGAATGAGACCTGAAATGCTGTTAAAAATAAAATAAGAAGTCAAGAAACAATTCGATGTTGGCTTCCTACAAGTCTCCAAGTACCCACAATGGGTAGCTAACATTGTCCCAGTACCGAAGAAAGACGGCAAGGTAAGAATGTGTATGGATTATCGCGATCTGAATCAAGCAAGTCCTAAAGATAATTTTCTTTTGCCACACATCGATACATTGGTGGATAACACAGCCAAACATTCATTGTTTTCGTTTGTGGATGGATTCTCGGGTTATAATCAGATAAAGATGGCTCCTGAGAATATGGAGAAAACTACTTTCGTAACGATGTGTGGAACATTCTATTATTTGGTGATGCCATTCGGATTAAAGAACGCTGGGGCAACATATCAGAGGGCCATGGTGATGTTGTTTCATGACATGATGCACAAAGAAATAGAAGTCTACGTCAATGATATGATTGCAAAATCCAAGGGGGAAAGAGAGCATGTTGGGAACCTCAGGAAGTTGTTCGAAAGACTGAGAAAGTTCCAACTAAAGCTTAATCCAGCCAAATATACATTTGGGGCTAACTCGGGTAAATTGCTAGGCTTCATCGTCAGCGAGAGAGGCATTGAAGTTGATCCAGATAAGATAAAAGCCAAACAAGAACTACCACCTCCGCGCACATAAAAAGAAGTCAGAGGATTTTTAGGGAGGTTAAACTATATCGCTCGATTCATTGCTCAACTTACCAACCAGTGTGACCCAATTTTTCAACTCTTTCGAAAACTTAATCCGGGAGAATGGAACGTTGAGTGCCAAGTGGCTTTTGACAAGATAAAATAGTATTTTTCTAGTCCGCCGGTGCTAGTATCGCTAACTCCAGGAAAACCGTTAATATTGTATTTGACTGTGTTCGAAAATTCAATGGGTTGCGTACTGGGGCAACATGATGAGTCAGGGAAAAGAGAAAAGGCGATTTACTATCTCAGCAAAAAGTTCACAGAGTATGAGGCAAAGTACTCGTCAATTGAGAAATTCTGTTGCGCTTTGGTTTGGGTAGTTCGGAGGCTCAGGCAATACATGTTGTATCATACGACATGGTTGATTTCAAAGCTGGACCCAATAAAGTACATGATGGAATCACCTACACTCTCAGGAAGAATGGCACTATGGCAGATCCTACTATCAGAATACGACATTGTCTACGTAAGCCAAAAGTCGATAAAAAGTAGTGCAATAGCGAATTTCTTAGCAACTCGAACAATGGAGGAATACAAGCCATTGAGATTTGATTTCCCAGATGAAGACTTGATGTGCATTACAGGAAAAGAATGTGAGTCATCCAAAGAGAAGTCATGGAAGATGAGCTTTGATGGTGCATCGAATACATTGGGGCATGGGATTGGAGCAGTCTTAGTATCACCAGAAGGGAACCATTATCCGTTCACTACCAGGCTGAATTTCTTCTGTACCAATAACATAGCGGAATATGAGGCCTATATCATGGGACTTCGTACAGCTATTGAACGAAACGTCAAAATCTTAGAGGTGTTCGGGGACTCAGCGTTGGTGATATACCAAATCCGTGGAGATTGGGAAGTGAGAGATTCGAAATTAGTCAAATACAACAATCTAGTGGCAGGACTGATTAAAGAATTCAAAGAAATAACTTTTAATTACTTCCTACGAGAAGAAAACCAATTGGTTGATGCCCTGGCCACTTTGGCTTCAATGTTCAAAGCGAACGAAGAAACAGAAATAATGCCTCTTCATAGCACATTGTTTCAGCATTGAGAAAGAGCCAGATGGATGGCCATGGTCCCATGATATCTTAGAATATGTCAAGAATCAAAAGTATCCCGAACAAGCAAATGAGAACGATAAAAGAACAATAAGAAGAATGGCAGTAGGATTTGTTCTTGATGGGGACATTCTGTACAAAAGAGGAAAAGATCAAGTGCTCTTGAGATGCGTAGATACTATTGAAGCTAGAAAAATACTTGAAGATGTCCATGAGGGAATTTGTGGGACACATGCCAATGGTTTTACTATGGCCAGGAAGATTATGAGACTCGGTTATTACTGGCTAACGATGGAAAGTGACTGCATTAGTTTTGCACGAAAATGCCACAAATGTCAAATTTATGGTGATAAAATTCATGTAGTCACTTCACCCCTTCATGTTATGACTTCTCCGTGGCCTTTTTCTATGTGGGGCATGGATGTTATAGGGCCCATTTCCCCAAAAGCTTCTAATGGACACCGATTTATTTTTGTAGCGATAGATTACTTCACAAAATGGATAGAAGCCGCTTCATTTGCTAATGTGACGAAGACTGCAGTTTGCAGGTTCTTAAAAAAAGAAATCATTTGTCGATATGATTTGCCTGAAAGAATCATTTCAGATAACGCCTTGAATTTGAACAACAGGATGATGAAGGAAGTGTGTGAACAATTTCAAATAAAGCATCATAACTCATCACCCTATCGCCCGAAAATGAATGGAGCAGTTGAAGCAGCCAACAAGAATATTAAGAATATTCTTGGGAAAATGACCAAGACATATAAAGACTGGCACGAGAAGCTACCGTTTGCTTTGTATGCATATCGCACATATGTGCGGACATCTACGGGAGCAACTCCTTTCTCTCTGGTCTATGGAATGGAAGCTATGCTACCCATCGAAGTTGAGATCCCCTCTCTACGAGTCTTAATGGAGTCGAAACTAGAGAAAGCAGAGTGGGTTTGAGCTCGATATGACTAGTTAAATCTTATCGAAGAAAAACATTTGAAGGCAATCTGTCATGGATAGATGTACCAGAAGAGAATGATCGCGGCCTATGACAAGAAAGTACGGCCAAGAGAATTCCACGAAGGAGAACTCGTGCTGAGAAAGATTCTCCCAATACAAAAAAACTTCTGAGGAAAATTGACACCAAATTGGAAAGGACCATATGCCGTAAAGAAGGCTTTCTCAGGTGGAGCTTTGATTCTCACTGAGATGGATGGGAAAGAGTTACCTAACCTAGTGAACTCAGATGCTGTAAAGAAATATTATGCCTAAAAAAATACCAAGGCGAAAACCCGAAAAGGGCGTCTTGATGAACAAAAAAGGATTAGGATGAAAACCTGAGATGGCGTCCTAATGAAGCAAACCTGGGCTTAAAGAGCAAGGCGATTTGAACGGTGGGTCAAACGGCAAGGCTATAGTATTTGAAGCATCTCTGAAAGCTCGAAATCTTCTCCGTAAGAAGCCATGCTTGAAAAGATTCTTGATTAAGTAACGTGGAAGAGATCATGCGTTGAATATCTAGAGCATTTGTATTTACTGAATGTGATTCCCTTTTCTTTATGACACTTTTTTTTACTATCCTTGGTTAACCTTTTTGTTTGTTACCTTCAAAATAAATAAATGAGAAGTATATCTTTTGTACCTACCTGACCATTTTCATGCATCTCATTGTATGATTTATTTGAATAATAAATAGTAAAATGACATACTCTAAACAAAAGAAAGGTTGAGCATTACTCGGATGAGAATTCGATAAGTACGAGCCTCAAAGCAAGGACAAAGTTCAATAGGGGGGAAAAGAGTGGTATCTGAGAAATACAGATTACTCATAAAGCTGGAGAATGGGTACAAAGCCTGAAGAGAAAGTTAAGAATCGAAGCAATGAATGCAGGTCATCACAAGAACCGTGACGAAAAGAGATATATGACAAACAAGTCCAAGGCACATAACATAATCATATAGACATACAGGAATTTAAGACAAGCATGCGCATACCATGATGACATCATGCATGACATATGCAGGTACTCCAGCAGAGCGAGAGGTTTTGATGATATTTGGTATCCTGATATTTTTATTTCTACTTTTCAAAAAAATCAACTCATATTGCGAGAGGTAAGTTGAGCCTCGGGTCACACGCTGAGGTATTTTTAGTTCCTATCCACTCATATTGCGAGAGGTGAGTTGACCTTCAGGCCACATGCCGAGATATTTTCAATTTATGTTTTTTAATTTCTTCTTTTTCAAAAAAATTAACTCATATTGCGAGAGGTGAGTTGAGCCTCGGGTCACACGCTGAGGTATCTTCAATTTATGCTTCAAAAAAAATCAACTCATATTACAAGAGTTGCAGCAGAGCAGGTTGAAGTTACATGTCTGATTTCCATGAAGTTGTAGCGGAACCCTAAAGTTGTAGTAGAGCAGACTGAAGATATTAGACCTTATCTCCCTGAAGTTACAGTGGAACGGTAAAGCAGATCCAAGCTATGAACCTCATACCCCTGAAGAAGCGAGCAAATTAAAGTAACAAGTCCTATACCTCTAAAGTTGCATGAAGTAGATCAAAGCAACAAGATACAGTGGGCTAGACGGGGCTACCTAAGAAAGAGAAACACCAGAAAGTTAATACTCAACAAGACTGGGCAAAATTGGCCTTCCTTTATGTCTTTGCTCTATTCCCTTTACACGACAATGAGCAAAGAGGGGCAGCTGTTGTAAGCCAATTTTGGCCTATAAAATAACAAACCCACTTAAACCAAACCAATATCAGACCCAAAACGAAGCCCAATAAACGACAAAAAATTTAAACAAATCAACCCACCCCAAAAATAAAATAAAATGAACCCAATTTCCAAGGCCCAATATGCAAACCCTGGCCCAAATCACAAACCCAACTAGCCCACAACCTATTTTTAGAAATCAAAAACCCTAGCCGCAAGCCTCAACCACCCTCTGCAACTACCCTCTGCCACCACTTGCTCCACCGCCACAGTCGCATCACCACCGCCCACTTGCACCTGCAAGAAAAGACAGCAAGAAATAATAATAAAATTTGTAAAATGATGGCTATAAAAAGCCATTCAAAAATCATGTAAAGGGTTTTTTTTTGCTCCAACAAAATAAAAAAGAGAATACAAAGAATAGATTTCAATAATAAAAAGTAACAAGCAATCAAGAACAGATTCGTGGTGCAAAGGTCCATTTTTTTTTACCTTTCTCTTTATTTTTCCGCATATATATATGCATATTTCTTTATATTTCTTCCTAAAAAATAGCATATATATATATAGATATAGATAAAAATATAAAAAAAAATAAAAAAATAAAAAAATATATGTAATGGCGTAAATTCAATGTTATCGGAACAGTGGTTTCGTAACCACAAATCCGATTTAAAGAGAAATTTATTTCAAAATTTTTGCTTGAAAATTTATATGATAGGAAAATCGTATGAAAATATTGATAGGAAAATTTTATCAATTTAGTGATTAGTTAGAAAAAGAAATTATTGAAGAAATTGGGTAAAATAAGGTATCGGGACCTCTATCTCGTAAAACCGAGTCAAAAATAATTTTATAAATATTTATTAAATGTTATTAATGTGGTATTAAAATTTCGTTAGGAAATTTTAATGTTTGGGTAGTCAATTAAATGAAAAGGACTGAATTGTAATAGGTGTAAAAGTTGCTAGAGTGATTAAATAGCTTATTAGTCTAATGAGAAAGGATATAAAAGGCAATTAGACCCAAAAGTTATTTGGGCTGGACGGCAAGGGTATGAAATCAGCAGAAAAATTGATAAATTTAGGGTAAAATTGGAATATTGCAAAATTAACTAAATAAAACTAGGACTAAATAGGAAATATCTAGATTTCTCTTCATTTCTCTTCAATTCCAGCAGCTAAAAACGCCATAGGAGGGTTCTCTAAGCTGGTATTTCATAATTTTTGCACCAAGTGAGTTAATCCTTGCCTTTTTCTTGTAATTTTTGTGTTTCTAAGACTTTTACAACTAGATCCTACTATTAAATTCATTAGTTTTTGATTTCATGGATGAAATTTAAAGTCACCATGGTTGAGTGCTGTAATTTTATGATGAAATAGAATGAAATTAAAGCTTTAATTTGTTTATGAGATGATTTTATTAGGCAATTTCAATGGAAATTGATTTTTGGGACCTAATTGTGAAAATGTTTGGAATTAAAGTCTATTGCTGAAATTATGATTCCTAAAGGTTGTAAACTAGTTTAAGGTGATATAATAAAATTTTAATTGAGAAAAATCAGCTCAATTGAGAGGCTAATTGAGTAGGGACGAAATTATCATTTATTAAAAGCTTAGGGGAAAAATGTAATAAACAGCTTGCACTAAAACAGTTTGGACAGCAGCAGTAGACTAACTTTGAAAAATCACCAAAAATTGTAGGAATCGAATTAGAAGATGAACAAAATATGGAATTAAATCTTATTGAGTTTAGTTTCTCATAGAAGAAATATTGTAAGCAATGGATTTGTAAATTTTGAGATATAATGAATTTTGTGAGACAAGGTCAGAATGAATTCGGGTTCCCCTGTTCTGAATTTGAAAAATTATAAAAAATTTAATAAAAATAATTAGAGACTTAAATTTATATGTATATAATTCTGAATGAGTCTATTTTTAATAGAAACAAACAAGAACATCATTTGAATTCTGTATAAAGAGATAATTTATTTTTAGTGAAGAAGGGTCAGAACTGTTAGACAACAGAACAGGGGTGACTTTGAAGAATAAAATGTACTGATTGGATAAACCAAAAATTCTGAAAATTTTATGGTAAAAATATATATGAGTCTAGTTTTAGGGAAAATTAACAGATCTTAATTTGGAGTTCTGTAGCTCAAGTTATAAATAATTTAGTGACTATGACTCAAGTAGACAGCTTTGAATGAACTATAAATAATAGTTGAATTATAGAGAATGTTGCATATGAACATGAAATGTATTAAATTGATAATTAAATTTATTTATTTAGATCCAGAAGATTCAAATACGAAGCTAGATCGAGGAAAGGAAAAAGTTCGGGATTAATAGATTTTTACTGTTTACAAACAAGTATCAAGGTAAGTTCGTGTAACTTGAATTATATTCTTAAATGCTTGAAATGCATGTTTTTGATATGAATATGATTTGAATGTTCATTATATGGAAATTTATGAAACATTGATATATTTGATAAAATGGGAAGAAATCCCGTTTGAATGAAAGGAAAATTCGATGGATCTCTGAAAAGGAATTGATGGTAAAAGGATCTAGCCCGGACGGGTGATCCTATCCTGATATAGCCCTCCCGAAGAATATGTGTAAAATGGATTTAGCCCGGACGGGTAATCCGAATTAGGGTCTGAATTTAGCCTGGACTGGTAATTCAGATCCAAGCTCATTAGAGTAATTGTCGTTGCAGGGGATTTAGCCTGGACTGGTAATCCCGACAATACTCTATGAGTTTATATTGCAGGGGATTTAGCCTGGCCTGGTAATCCCGCTGCAAGGTTGAGGTTCGCGGGAGTATGCTCTCTGAAATGGAAATGTGCGCACATGAATATGAATTGACGGACCTGGAATTGTACACTAAAAGTGTACCTCTGAAAATCCATCAAAATTCCGATAAATTCAACGGGATAAATATGAAAAATAATAAGGGAATGAAAATCATGGTATTGATGAGTACATCAATCATGGTATATATATTATTGATACATGGAAATTATTGTACTAACTTGAATGTTGAGTTTGTGCATGTTAGGGTAATAATGCATTGAATGGATATATGAATGTTTATTATATTGTATTGAAAATATTAGGTAAGTATAATTCTTGTTACATGAGCTTACTAAGCACAAAGTGCTTACCCCGTTTCCTTTTTCCCTGTTTTGTAGTGTTAAGAGCTCGGAGGTCGGATTTGGTCGGAGACACATCACACTGTCAACCTCAGGATTTCGGTATATAAAGAAACTTTATTTTGGAAATCAATGGCATGTATAAGCTAACAAAGTAAATGTTAACGTGAAATGAATGTAAAGTTAGCCATTAGTATGGTTAACAAACTTGGTTATAGATATGTGATGACGTTATCTTATATAAATGCATGAATCTATCATGAAAAAATGTTGAATTAAAAAAAATTAATTCGTAAACTCCGGTAATACCTCGTACCCTATTCCGGCAATGAATACGAGTAGGGGTATTACAATATATACCTTTTTAATTTTCACGGTGGCCGGCGGCGGCGTCCGACGGCGGCGCGACGGCGATCCCTTCGCCGGATTCTGGGTTCGTCCAGAGAGGAATGAGAGAACCCCCCCTTTTTTTTTCTGAAACAAAGAAAAAATGAAATTTTAACAAAAAAACTTTGCTTTATACAGAGGACTAAAACGACGTCGTTTTGGTCTAGGACTTTAAACCCTAGAACGACGTCGTTTTGACTTGGACTGGATCGACCCGACCCGACCTGCCTAGGATCCGCGTGTTTTTTAACGGAAGGGCTAATTGCGCTTTTAGCCCTTTCGCTTTTTTATTACTTTGCAATCAAGTATTTTTCGTTTTTTTTAATTTTGCCCTGTAATTTATTTTGACCTTCAATTTAGTCCCTCTTGGTGCTGTGCATTTTGGGAGGAGGGGATATTGCCCATTTTGGTCCTCCCTTGTTATCCACGTGCCCAAATTAGTCCTTCTCTTCTTTATTTATTTTCAAATTGCCCCCAAACTTCCATATTAGTTTCAATTTAGTCCTTTTTTCGCATCAATTTGTCTAACACTATTATTTTTATTTTTATTTTTATATTATTATTATTACTATTATTATTATATATTAGTGTATATGTTTTTATTATATACGTATATGTATTTATATTTACACATAGTATTATTTTTTTTAATTACTTTATTTTAATATTTTTATTATATTACATTTGCTTTTTGTATTTCAATATTATTATTACTATTATTATTATTATTAGTGTATATTCTTATTATATACGTATATATATTTATATATAATACTATTTTTAATTACTTTATTTTAACATTATTATTATATTTACTTTTTTTTTGTATTTCATTATTATTGCTAGTATTATTATTATTATTATTATTAGTGTATGTTTTTTTATATAGGTATATATATATTTTTACATATAGTATTGTTTTTAATTACTTTATTTTAATATTATTATTATATTATGTTTATTTTTTTTGTATTTCATTATTATTTCTAGTATTATTATTATTATTATTAGTATATGTTTTATTATATATGTATATATATATATTTATATATAGTATTTTTTTAATTACTTTATTTTAATATTATTATATTATATTTACTTTTTTCGTATTTCATTACTATTGTTAGCATTATTATCATTATTAATATTAGTGTATGTTTTTATTATATAGGTATATATATATATTTATATATAGTATTATTTTTAATTACTTTATTTTAATATTATTATTATATTATGTTTATTTTTTTGTATTTCATTATTATTTCTAGTATTATTATTCTTATTAATATTAGTATATGTTTTATTATATATGTATATATATATTTATATATAGTATTTTTTTAATTACTTTATTTTAATATTATTATATTATGTTTATTTTTTTGTATTTCATTATTATTTCTAGTATTATTATTCTTATTAATATTAGTATGTGTTTTATTATATATGTATATATATATTTATATATAGTATTATTTTTAATTACTTTATTTTAATATTATTATATTATATTTACTTTTATTTGTATTTCATTACTATTGTTAGTATTATTATCATTATTAATATTAGTCTATGTTTTATTATATGTATATATAAATATATATATTTATATATAGTATCATTTTTAATTACTTTATTTTAATAGTATTATTATATTATATGCCTTCCTTTTTGTGTTTATTTATTTATTGTTTTATTATTAACTAATTTAGGATTATTAATTATTATTTATTATTGTCCTTGTTAACATGTCATCATTTTATTAATCTATGATCGTTATTATTGATAATATTTTATTATTTTCTACTTTGACTTGTCGTGTCATTATTATTAATATTTCTGTTCTTATTCGTGTATATATTAATATTATTGTTATTTTTTATTCTAATATTGTATTTTAATATTGTTTTCATTAATTGTATCATCGTGTGCATTATTTACAAATTCCTGTTGCGAATAATATTATTTTTTATGCTTTTAATTAATTTTTAATAAATAAGGCAACGTATCGATTTCAATACCAAGTCACTGATTTCATCGCTATGTTGGGTGAATATCATTGGCTCGTGTTAAAAACGAGACGTCATTCTAAAAAAACAAAATTTTAAATTCTCGTAGTTCAATCGGATCGCGATTAAATATTAAATTAAACTTGTATTTTTGAGAATTAAGACAATGCGTGTTTAACAAGATACCAATTTTGGGCGTCGCGAGGGTGCTAATACCTTCGTGCTTAACCGACTCCCAAACCCTATTTCTCTCTGGATCTTCGCGTAGACCCAAATTCGGCCTTCATTTTTGTTCAAAAATAAATTTCCTTTTTTAAGAAAAAAAGAGGATTTATTAGGTGTCCGATCACACCTAAAAAAAAGATCGGTGGCGACTCCTTTTCTTTTGAAAACCGAAATTCCATTTTCAAATTTTCAAATAATCGCCTCAACTAGCGGCCAAAGCTAAACTTTTACGTCGCTATAGTGAGCATGAAAGAAATAATAGATGCTTTTAAAGGTTCAAGATCTCACAAAAATTATGGCTTTTTGATGTTAAACCTGTGAATTTCAACTCAAGATAATACCTGATCTTGGGGAAACAACCTCAAAATTTTTAAAACTCAAAAATCAACTTATCATGCTTGATTCTCTAATTTCTTAAAGTTTAAACCATCAATACATGAATGCCTATGTTTTAATTCAAAACATATCAATAAAGATCATAAATTAATCAAAATTCATTCTAATACTGATAACAGAAAATCACATGAGAATAAGACAGAATTTAGGGATTTTTCTGATAAAGATATAAACAACCCCCCCACACTTAAGATGTACATTGTCCTCAATGCACAAAGTTAGATTTACGACGATATAAATATAAGATCATAAGATAGGGAGAGAAGTGAAACTTCTTGAATGTTGAATGGAATCCTTGAATTGGTGGTATGGAGAATAATCGGCTAAGGCAATGATAAGTTTGGAGGAAGATACTCCGGTGGTGGTAGAGGTTGGGTTCCACAACCACAGTGTCCAACGAAGAGGTTATCATGGTGGTCGGGCAGGACATGACAGTCGTGGAGAACCTTTTCCAGTGGAGTTTTGAGTTCCTAAGTGATGATGAGGTTTGGAGCTCTTTATAACTGTGATAACATCAAAAACTCTTTAGGAAATATAGAGAAACATAATTACTCGTAATGAAATAGTCGAAACTATAAATTGTTCAATAAAAATTATAAAACCTAAAAATGAAATAGTATTGAAGGAAAATAAAATAAAAAGTACTTTAAGAAGATAAATAAAGATAAAAGTGAAAATAAAAATAATAAATAAAAAGTTTTTAAACATCGTCATCGCCAGACGGTTCGCGAGATGGTGGTGGCGATGAGATGTGAAGGTGCTGCCAAATCTGATGAAGAATAGCATCAATGTAATCGAAGTACTGAACACACTGCTACTCAAATCGAGTAAGGCGCTAAGAGATATCAGAGAATGAAGCCGCCGCATGAACTGGATGATGGATGGATGATGGTTGAGACGGTGGGTCCTCATGACGTGGAAGGACATCATCAGTAATGTCCTCTGGGTCCTCCTCCTCGGCAGACTGGACGAGGCGATACTAAGGAGGGTAGGTTCCAAGTCGTTTCTTGATCATCCTCATATATAGCATACTTGAGATGCCCTGTGGGGACATCTGGCCAATTAGGCTGAGGGAGGATGATTGTGCTGCTGTGTTGAGGAGCCCGAAATACCGTACCAGTCTAGTCACATAGGGGCCAATGGAGATGACTCCTCTCCTATGCCACTCCGTCTGATGGCGAATGGCAAGGGTAATGAAATAGGCAAGGTCGAAGATGTGTCCGTTCGCTATGCTCCACAAGAGATAGGCGTCGTGAGTGTTGGCGATGCTGGTGCTCTCTCTCCGTCCTGTCAGAGTGTGGGCCAAGATGGCTTGTAGGTACCGTAGGGATGGAGTGAGGGCTGATGCCTTAGAGCAGCTAGGATCATAGGTGGCCGAGTCAGGGACTAAAGCACTCCAAGACTTTAAAGGAGAATAGTGAATATGGCGATAGACGGTGTCGAGTTCGTTGTCGTCCACGAACTCCTCCATGTACAGTCCCAATATGATTCCAAACTTAGGTACGCTCAACTGGCGAACCAAACCACCAAGGTAGAACTGGACAGTTCCTGGATCATCAAACTCTATCAAACAGAGTTCCAGTGTGAGCTCGAGGTACATCGACTCGATGATCCCAAAGAAGAGCTCCCATAGGTCAGTCGACAGAAGGGCTCTAATCGCGTTAGCCAGTTAGACTTGTTCAAGTGCAGCCCAATCAATGCAGTGGCCCACACCTAGGGGTCGGGCCCGAAGTATCTAAAAGAGTTCTTCCTGTGGTCCTAAGGGAAATTGAATAAAGGGATGTCTGATCTTCGTTGTAGGACCCGAGGATGACGCTGCTCATTTCCTCTTCTTTGAAGGGAGGACAATAGTTTTTTTACCATGATTTAACATGATATCTGTAATGGCAAGACAAAATAAACAATAATTAAAAATAAAATTACTCCCCAACAATAGCATGGAAAAATATGCAATGCATGTTAGAACTAAATAGAGATACTTCATAGGAGTTATGTACTAAAAACAATTATACTGAAAGATAACCTGATCAGATATTTTAAGTCATTACTATGAATAGGAATATGAGAATAATACCTAGTGAATGAATGCATATGGGAATGATAATATGGGAAATAGATTGAAGTCAATGGCAATACAAGAATGAATGTACCATAATCCATCAACTAGATTAGCAAGAAACAAAGAGTACAAGCATTGTTATTATTAGAATTATGAAGATTAACAGTCAAAATAAAATAAGAAAAATCTAATTAGTAAGCAAAACGAAGAGAAAAGAATGAACAAATGCAAGAGTTTGGTAGAGGGAGGAGCTTGGGTCGTTGATGGTGGTGTTGTGGTCGGCGCACGGGCTTGGCAGGAAGGGCGTGTGAAGGAGTTGTAGCTGCTAGGGTTAAGGATTTTGGGGAAGGGGATGATGAATAGAAAGGGGTTTATATAGATTTTGGGGCACACGGTCGTGGGGCACGCTGTGTGCCCTAATTTTAGCCCATGTGTTTCATGATTTTTAAATTTGGGCGCGTCTAAAATTTTTCCACGCCCGTGTTCTTTGGGCATGTTGGTTCACACAACCGTGTTGTACGGTCGTGTCCTACTTCGTTCGCTTCTCCCACGCCCATGTTCAAATACGCACGCCAGTGTTATTTTATCAGTCTTGAGCACGACATGTCCGTGCTCAATTCTCAGTTTCAACCACGATTTCTAGATACGGGCGTGTCGCACACCCGTGTTGTTTTGACAGATTCGACTACGGCTACGTCGCACTGCCGTGGCAGCTTATCGCATCCCGTGTTGGGGAAAATTTATGCCCTGTTTTCACACAGCCGTATCGCATGGTCGTGTTGCCTTCCGTGGTATGGGCACTGCCTAAGGCATGCCCGTGGGCTTGGTCATGTGGTTTTGAAAAACCTATGTTCAGTGTCTCGGTTAGTGGATTTAAATGTTAAAAACTAAAATTTAAAGAAGTTAACACCATTAGTGCTCGGGTTGCCTCTCGAGAAGCACCTATTTATAGTCTAAGCTTAACTTACCTCTCTGTTACATGGTCATGGTGGTACGAGGAGTTTACACTCCTTATCTTTGCAATCAATTTTATCAAAATAAGATTTTAAACGAGTACTATTTACCTTGAACGTACCGAATTTGGGATGAATTACCTCGACTATACTGTATGGGAAAATACTAAGTACCGTAAGATGGATTTCTCCATTAGGTTCAGATGTGGCAATCCAAGGGTCTGCTCCATCTAAGAGTACTTTGTCTCCAACCTTAAGTTGTTTTGGTAAAATATTGAGCTCGTCATGGGGTGATTTTGGTCTATCGTGTACTCTCGGTTTCTATGTCTGTCATTCATCTAATTCCTCGACTTGTAGCCTTCGTTCTTTATAGATTGGTTCTTTATTGTTATTTAAACAAGGCTCATGTATGCTTTTCGGATGTATTTCCTATAAGGAAGGTTGCACCACATGATCAGCATTAGTTGAATTTCGAGCTTGAAGGGTGATTGTTTCCTCACCCACACGAAGTGTGAGTTCACATGTACCAACATCAATTATAGTTCTACAGTTGCTAAAAAGGGCCTTCCTAAAATTAAAGGCACGTCACTATCATTTTCTATGTCTAGAACAATAAAATCAACTGGGAATATGAATTTGTCAATTTTAACGAGTATATCTTCAATAATACCCCTAGGAAATCTGATTGTTTTGTCTGCTAACTGAATGCTCATCCTAGTTTGTTTGGGTTTCCCAGGACCTAGTTGTTTAAATATTTTATAAGGCATGACATTGATACTAGCCCTTAAATCAGCCAAAGCATTATTAACATCTAAGCTACCAATTACGCAAGGAATCGTAAAACTCCCTGGATCTTTTAATTTGTTGGCCAGCTTATTTTGTAGTATGGCTGAGAAAACTACATTTAACTCCACATACGACGCCTCATCCAACTTTCGCTTATCTGTTAAAAGCTCCTTTAAGAATTTGGCTGCATTTGGCATCTACAAAAGACCTTCAATAATCGGTAAGTTGATATGTAATTTTTTTAATAATTTAAGGAATTTACCAAATTTTTTGTCTGTGCGGTCTTTCCTTATCACATTGGGGTATGGCACACGAGGTTTGTACTCTTTACTTACCGGTGTTTGTTCACTGTGGTCTACCTCACATTTGCTTTTACTTACCACAATTCCTTGCCTTGGTTCTGGTTCAAGTTCGACTAACCCTTCCTCATCTTGAATGGTAATTGCATTGAGCTATTCCCTTGGGTTAGATTCATGTTACTTGGCAAGCCACCTTGTGGTCGTTCAGAAATCAATTTGGTGAGTTGTCCTATCTGAGTTTCGAGCCCTTAGATCAACGCTTGTTGATTCTTAAGTGTTGTTGTAGTATTCTGAAAGCGAGTTTCCGACACCGAGATAAACTTTGTTAGCATCTCCTCAAGGTTCAGCTTTTTCTTTTGTTGGTAAGGTGGTTGTTGAAAACCCGGAGGATGTTGTGGCCTTTGATTCCCTTGACCACCCCATGAGAAGTTGGGATGGTTTCTCCAACCTACATTATATGTGTTAGTATATGGGTTATTTTGAGATATAGAATTATTACCCATATATTGAACTTGTTCCTCCTCGGTGCTAGGGTTGAAGGGTTCATATTCTATGTATGCTCTTCTTCTATTTGAATCGCACCTCATCACTGGATGTACCTGAGTAGAACCACACAAACCGTTAATCTTTTTATTTAAGAGTTCTACCTAGTTAGATAACATAGTAATCGCATCGAGGTTGAAAACTCCGGCTGCTTTTGTCAGCTTTGTCCTCATAACTTGCCACTGATAATTATTCAATGACATCTCCTCAATAAATTCGTAAGCCACTTCAGGTGTTTTGTTATTGATAGTCCCATCAGCAGCTGCGTCAATCATCTATCTAGTCGAAGGATTCAGGCCATTGTGAAATGTTTGAACCTACAACCATAAGGGCAGCCCATGGTAAAGGAATCTTCTCAAGAGGTCCTTGTATCTCTCCTATGCATCATAGAGTGTTTCTAGATCCATTTGCACAAAAGAAGAGATGACATTCCTTAACTTAGCCGTTTTAGCCGGCGGGAAATATTTAAGTAAAAACTTTTCAGTCATTTGTTCCCAAGTAGTGATTGACCCTCTTTGGTAACGAGTTCAACCACTGTTTAGCTTTATTCCTCAACGAAAAGGGAAACAAGCTAAGGCGGATGGCATCATCAGAAACACCATTGATTTTAAATGTGTCGCAAAACTCTAGAAAATTTGCCAAGTGATTGTTTGGATCCTCATCCTACGAACCATCAAACTGAACAAATTGTTGTATCATTTGATTCGTGTTAGGTTTTAGTTCAAAATTATTTGCAGCAATAGTAGGCCTCACTATACTCAACTCGGTTCTTATTAAATTCGGTTTAACATAATCATACATAGTGCGCGGACCAGGATTCTGGTTTACTGGACCAGCAGCAATCGCATGAGGTAACGAATTTTCCTGATTTTCAGCCATCTCCTCGGTTGCGGTTGAAGTATCGTCCTCTTGCTCTTCCTCTGTGTATCTTAGGCTTCGCCTTATTTCTCTTAGGTTTCTGCGAGCTGTGCGATCAATCTCACTATCAAAAAGTAATAGTCCCGACGGGTTTCTTCTAGTCATACACTATAAAAAAACTGCCAGAAGCGAATAAAAGAGAAAATTGGAAAAGGAAATAAAAATTTAAATTGAAAATAAAGTAAAATGGCTAAAGTAATAAAAACCGAGTGTTCCTAATATTTTAGTTCCCCGGTAACGGCGCCAAAAACTTGATACGTGATATTCGTGACAGAAATTTATAATTAATCATTCTTGAAACTAACTATTATCACGATGAAGACAAGTGTACCTATCGAACAATAGTATAGCTTTAGCAAGACTGGATTATCGAACCCAAAGGAACCAAGAGTACTAGTAATTACTTTCTTTTTATTATCTAGTCTAAAAATTAAGGGATTTGTTTATCAACACTAATTAACTAAACGAAGGGTGCACAAAGAGAAAATTGGGGAAAAGCTTTTGGGAAAACTCGATTGATTAAGACAATGCCCAAGGAAAATCCACCTAGACTTCACTTGTTATTTGACTTTGAACCAGACGATTTATTCATTTGACTTGATCCTTAGAAATCCCTAAGTTATATTATTATCTCTCTCGAGACTAAAAACATCTAACCCTAAGTTGATTAATTGAAATCTCTTTCTAATTAACACCCTAGTGTTGCATTAACTCAATCAATGGACTCTCTTATTAGGTTTCACCCTATTCTGGCAAAATCTTGTTACCCTATCTCTAAGCGTGCAATCAACTCCTCTTAATTACGACAAATTTACTCTTAGACAGGGACTTTTGCTCCTCTGAATAAGCGCATTAACTTGAATCAATATCCTGGAATATTTAAAACAAGAATTAAGAACACATAATTAAGAACAAGTCAAATATTTATCATACAATTCAAATAATAATAACAAGATCCATCTTAGGTTTCATTCCCCTTAGGCATTTAGGGCGTTTAGTTCATAATTATAAAAGAAAACATCTCAAAAGAATAAAGATAACAAAACATAAAGAAAACCCAAAACTCCTGAAGGAAATTGAAGGGAGATCTTCAGTCTTGATGATGAATCCAGCTTGTAAGATGGATCAATCGGCTTTCCTTGAGTAATTCCTTACCTCTCCTCCCTGTTTCCATTCTAAGTGCCTCATCAGGTGTTTAAATAGGCTTTAGAATGCCTAAAATCCCTCAAGAGTGACCTTTTCCGAATAGAACTAAACTTGGGCTCGACAGGGACACACTGGTGTGTAATTTTTCCAATCCATGTTCAAGGCTCTTACATAGGCACGGGCTTGTGGTCTACCCATGTAAGTCGTGCTTCAATTCTGCCAAATGGACACGGCCTTGTGGCTTACTTGTGTGAGGAAGTCCAGGCCGTGTTGATTTCTCATGTTGGTCTATTTTCTCCATTTTTGTCTTGTTTCTCGCTCTTTTTACTCTCCTATGCTCACCTAAGTATAAAACATGAAATTAAAGGATTAGGAGCATCGAATTCACCAAATCTAAGGAGAATTCATCCATAAATGTGCTAATTGTGGGATAAAAATATGTATAAATTACGGTTTATCACATAGCTTGTAAGTCACCAAAGCAGGCTTGGGATAGGCTGAAGGAGGAGTTTCAAGGGACTGAAAGAAAGATACAACAACAACTGCTGAATTTGAGAAGGGACTTTGAAAATTTGAAGATAAATGAAAAAGAAACAGTGAAACAATATTCAAACAGAATCATGGCTGTTGTGAACAGCATCAAGTTTCTTGGGGACCAGTTTAGTAAAGCAAGAATTGTAAAGAAGGTTGTCTTAAACATGCCTAAAAGATATGAGGCCAATATTTCTTCCCTTGAAGACTCGAGAGATCTGACTAGCATCTCTTTAACTGAGCTGATTAATGCTCTTTATGCTCAAAAGTAAAGAAGAGTCAAGAGACAGGAGGAGCATAAAAAAGATGCCTTTCAAGCCAAGAGCAAACCTGCCTCGAGCTCTTCTGGCTACAAATGGAAGAAGACCTGTTTAGACAAGCCTAGGAGAGATGAAGCAAGAAGAAAAAATCCACCTTGCCCACATTGTAAAAGGCTTAGTCATCAAAGAGAAAACTGTTGGTTTAGGCCTGATGGACAGTGTAAAATCATCAAAAAGATGGGCCATGTTAAGAAGGTTTGCAAAAACAAAGGCAAGCTGAATCAAAACTAGCCTCAACAGCTTAGAGCTGAAGCTCGAGTGGCAGAAGAATGTAGTGGCCAAGAAGAGCAAGTATTTGCAGTCTTTTACTCAGCTGGCAAAAAAAAAACCATAAAAGGATGGCTGATAGACAGTGGTTGCATAAACCATATGACCCTTAATGTTGCTATCTTCAAAAACATCGATAAAAGCTTTAAAAAAAGGGGTGAAAGTTGGAAATGGAAACTTCATCAAAGTAGAAGGCAAAGGAGATGTACTAGTAGACACTCCTACAGGTACCAAACTTGTCTCTAATGTCTTATCTGTGCCTGAAATTTATAGAAATCTACTCAATATAGCTCAGTTGTTAGAAAAGGGTTATTCAGTAGTGTTCAAAGGCAAAGAAAGGCTAATAAGTGATCCAAGTGGATCTAAGCTTATGTTAGTGACCATGGCTGACAGAAGCTTTGTAGTGGACTGGAACAAGAACTCAGATATTGCCTATATAACTGTTTTAGATTAATTCAAGCTGTGGCACAAGAGGTTAGGTCATGCTAACTACAAGTCACTAGTTCGGTTGACCAAACGAGACTTGGTTGAAAACTTCTTCAAATCAGTTAAGAAAAAAAATGTTTGTGGAGTGTGTCAACTAAGAAAGCAAGTCAGACTGCCATTCCCTACAAACAAAGCCTGGAGAGCTTCTGAAAAGTTATAGCTTGTCCACACTGATGTGTGTGGCCCTATGAAGGCATTATCTTTGAATGGCAGTAGGTATTTTATCATGTTCATTGATGATTACTCGAGATATTGTTAGATTTACTTCCTAGCACAAGTCAAAAATGGCCTCAGTATTTTGGAAGTTCAAGGCTGTAGTAGAAATAGAAACAGGTTGCAAGCTAAAGACATTGAGGTCTAATAATGGGACAGAGTATACCTCAACTATGTTTCAGGGCTTTTGTGATGAAGCAGGCATTAAGCACCAACTGACCAATACCTACACACCTCAACAGAATGGTGTTAGTGAAAGAAAGAATACAAGCTTGATGGATATGGCAAGATTTCTGTTGTTTGAGAGGAATTTGCCCAAAACCTTGTGGGCTGAGGCAGTTAACACTACTGTATATCTTCAAAACAGGCTACCAACCAAGGCATTGGTTTATAAAACTCCATTCGAGGCTTGGTTTAGGTTCAAACCATCAGTTGCTCACCTGAAAGTCTTTGGCTGCATATGTCATACACATGTTCCAGCACTAAAAAGAGACAAATTAGCCAAGAAGGATCAACCTGGCATCCTGGTGGGCTACAGCAGTGTCAAGAAAGGGTATAGAGTTTTGGACCCTTCATCCAATAAAGTCTTTATGAGCAGGGACGTTGTATTCGATGAGAACTAAGGCTGGAACTGGGATAAAAATAAACCAGAGACTGCTACTGAAGACCTGGTGATAGATCAGATTGAAATTGATCAAAATGATCCTAAAATAGACATTGATAATGTGCCAGTTAGGGGAACCAGACCATTGGCTGAAATATATGAGAGGGCTGATGTGGCTGTTGTTGAACCAAATTATTTTGAAGAAGCTAAAGCTCAGCAAGGTTGGAAACAGACTATGCTTGATGAATTAAGCATGATTGAAAAGAACCAAACTTGGGAGCTAGTTGTAAAACTAGCCAACAGGAAGGTCATATGAGTGAAATAGGTGTTTCAAGCCAAGCATAATGCTGATGGAACTTTGAAAAAGCTAAAAGCAAGGCTAGTAGTAAAGGGATTCAGTCAGAAGTATGGCATTGACTACCTTGAAATATTTGAAACAATGGCCAGGCTTGACACAATAAAGCTGCTGGCTGCTTTGGCTGTACAAAAGCAATGGCAAATACATCAACTAGATGTAAAATTAGAATTCCTCAATGGTTTTCTTAATGAGGAGATTTATGTTGAACAGCCTACAGGCTTCAAAGTAGCTGGCAGGGAAGGTAATGTCTACAAGCTGAAGAAGGCCTTGTATAGCTTGAAACAGACACTAGGAGCCTGGTATGACAGAATTGATAACTACCTAGCCAGCTTAGGGTTTGAGAGAAGCATCAGTGACCCAACCTTGTATGTGAAGAAGAAAGATGATGAAACATGGCTCATAGTCTCCTTGTATGTGGATGATCTATTGGTGACAGGAGGCAACAATGCCATGATGGCTGATTTCAAAGGAAAAATGGGCAAGATGTTCGAGATGTCAGATTTGGGACAAATGTCCTGCTTCCTTAGCATGGAGGTATCTCAAACTCAGCAAGGGATCTTCTAAGTCAGAAGGCATTTGCCTTAAAGATTCTGAACAAATTCTCCATGCTGAACTACAAGGCAACAAGCACACCAGTTGCTATTGGAGAAAAGCTGTCAAGCCAAGACGATTTCGATAACGTTTTTGAATCAACCTATAGGAGTTTGATTGGATGTTTGCTCTATTTTACAGCCACTAGACCAAACACTATGTTTTCTATAAGTCTACTATCTAGATTCATGCATTGCTACAATGTGAAGCATTTACAAACTACCAAAGAGTTCTCAGGTACATCAAAGGTACATTGAACTTTGGGATGATGTTCACCAAGGTTGATAGCATGAAGCTACTTGGTTATACTGATAGTGGTTGGGCTAGATCAGTGGATGATATAAAGAACTCCTCAGGGTATCTGTTTACACTTGGTTCAGCCATTTTTTGTTGGAGTTCTAAGAAGCAAAATGTTGTTGCTCAATCAATTGCTGAAGCAGAATATGTGGCAGCTGCAGGAGCTGTTAATCAAGCTATATAGCTAAGAAAAATCATGGTAGACTTGAATCTACACCAAAGGGAAGCAACATAGATCAAATGTGACAACTAGTCTGCTATTGCAATTGCAAAGAATCTAGTGTTCCATCGGAGAACCAAGCATTTCAGGATAAAATTTCATTTTGTTAGAGAAATGGAGCAAGCTCAAGAAGTGCAATTGATTCATTACAGTTCTGAGGATTAGCTTGTTGATATCTTTACAAAGCCTCTTTGTGTGTCAAGGTTTGAAGATTTGAGAGCTAAGATGGGAATTTGTAGCATGCAAGCTAAGGAGGAGTGTTGAAGTTGGCTTCCATGCAGCACATGCAGCCAAGAAGCAGAGGAGTTGTCCGAGCCATGCATGTTGCAGCTGAAGATGGTGTTGTTGTTTTGTTTTGTTTTGTTACTTCAATTAACATTTTGTAATTTAGTTAGATTCAAACCAAGTTGTTAATGTACTTGATGTAATTTTTCAATGTTTGAGCTGATAAATCAACTTTAATAAGTGTGCAAGTCATGTTTTTTAAGTTTCAAAGTTATTTAATGGTAGTAGTTAATGTTTAGGTGACAATTTGCTTATTTTTGACTAGCTTATGTATAGTATATGTCTTGGCATTATGCCATATTTCAAAGTTAATGAAAATTCATCAGAATTCTTCATCTAATTCTCTCTTAATTCTTTGCTTTCTTTTGTTCTTCAAGCCTGATTCTGTTTTTTGTTTGCTACAGCAAGTATCGAGCCTTCAAGCTCAAGAAACTGCTTGTTTCATTTGTTTTTGTTCTTAGTTCCGACAGAAGGCCATGTATGGTGATGAATCGGCTGGATTACTGGCTCAGATTGTTGTTTTTCAAAGCTTGATTTGGTATAATTTACTATTGGTCATGTTCGAGTTCAATGCTGCAAAGCCAGCCTCTGAGATTACACTAACTTTAGAAGACATAGCTAAACCTTTTTAACTTTGCATGAAATGTAAACATGGATTAATTTCATAAACTATACCAATATGTATTATCCAGCATCAAGTTCATACAATTATATGAAATATAAACATGGATGAATTTCATAAACTATACCAATATATATTATCCAGCATCAAGTTCATATAATTATATGAATTGTACTATCGACATATATCACTATTTAATCTTTGTTGAAATAAGAGGACATGGAAGCACAAGGGGAAGAGAGAGAAGAAGAGGCAGAAACCAGAGCAAGCAAATTCAAGATTATGCTCATTTTCAGGTCTGTGGAAAAGAAGCTGGTGGCAAATCCCAACACTCATGCAGCTTGGCTTGGTCTCATTTAGGCAGGCACTTGATTCAGGTTAGATTACATAAAATATTAAGCCAAACAACACGATGTTCATCTTTGATAAAGATTATTTGGTGACTGTAAATTTGCTTAAACTTTGCTGAAAATGGATTATCTTCCGCGGGTGGGAAATAAAATTCCCTGCCATTATTCAGAATTCATTATCAATAATAGCTAGTGGAGGACTTGGTATGTCAATGTTCAGTTTAGGTAGGATTACAGTTTTGGTATATCCATCACAGTTGACCGTAATAGCATTGCTTATGTGACTGTAACGACTGCCTGTACATTACAATCAAGAATTGCTCTCTTTGAGTACTCTCACTTCTCTCAAGGTTAAATTTCTCGAAAGTGCGCCTCTTTATGCTCAAACCCAGGACTTCCACATATGATAGACCTGAATGTGTGTGCGTGGGGAAGTGAGAGTACCTGTTACAGTTACTGAACACGGTTATTGATCCTAACCCCAGCTCTTCCCACTTAATATAGGTCTATTTATGGCATCACAACGTAGCAGAATAGCATGTGGTATACGAATAAGGGCAGTAGCCATGGTCATGAAATTCATGGCCGGTCCAGCTCTAATTGCAGCATCCGCAGCTGCCTTGGGACTTCGAGGCAGATTATTAAGAGTGGGAATCGTGCAGGTTAGTAAACTGTTCCATTAATCTTGATTTTCAAAGGGATGAAAAAGCTAGACATTGATACCCCCAAATCTACATATTCCAGGTAGCTCTTCCTCTAGGAGTAGTTCCATTTGTTTTCGCCAAAGAATTCGATGTTCATCCGGATATACTAAGCTGTTGGAGTTTGAGAGTACTTTAACCGGGTAAAGTAAGAGTTGCAAACAGAGCACCAGCAGCAACGTAATATACCCGGGTAAAGAATGAAGGCAAAAATACTTCCAGTTCAAGCTTTAAGAGCAGAAATTGGAAGGAAAACAAGAACAGAGCTAAAGCAAAGAATGAAGGAGCATGAAGAATAGTTGAGAGTATTGATGAAAAAAGAATTGTATTTTTTCATACCATCATCATAGGCAGATTGCCATTACATATATCAAAATAAAAAAAAACTTACAAGTCAAATTTCTACCTAAACGTACACCTACTTCCACTAAGCTTTCCAAATAACAAAAAACTTAACTTGTACATTAACACAAAGCTGGTTAACAGCTCCATCAACATCAAATTACATCAATCAAAAAGCTTATAGCAAACTAAACTTCAAAATGAACAAAATATTAGTTCAAATCTAACAGCAACACAAAACCTAGGTTGCTGCATGCTTGTCACGAGCTTGCATGGCCAGCTTCCAGCTACATTTGCTTCATACCAGCTGCATGGAGATCAGCTTCAACACTCCTCCTTGAGCTCCATGCTGCAAACTCCCATGAGCTTTCTTAACTTGTTAAATCTCGACACACCAAGACCTTGGTCAAGATATCAGCAATTTGATCCTCCGAATTGCAATGAACCAGCTTTATTTCACAAGCTTGCTCCATCTCCCTTATCACTTGCAGCTTTATGTCAAAGTACTTAGTTCTACCATGGAAGACAGGGTTCTTTGCAATTGCAACAGCAGATTTATTGTCATAAAGTATCTCTGTTGCTTCTACTTGAGATAAGTTCAAATCAGCTAAGATTTTCCTCAGCCAAATAGCTTGGTTTACTGCACTAGCAGCAGCTACATACTCGGCTTCAGTAGTCGATTGAGCCACCAGAGACTATTTTTTGGAACTCCAGCATACCATTCCTGACCCCAATGTGAAAGCATACCCTAATGTGCTCTTCATATCGTCTTTAGAACCAGCCCAGTCACTATCTGTGTAGCCTTTCAATCTAAGTTCTGTAGCCTTGCTAAACAAGAGACCATAATTTAGAGTACCTTTAATGTATCTTAGTACTCCTTTTGCAGCTTGAAAATGTTGTACATTGCAGCAGTGCATGAATCTAGAAAGTAGACTTACAGCAAACATGATGTCTGGTCTCGTTGCAGTCAAGTATAGAAGACAACCAATTAAGCTTCTGTAGGTAGTTTCACAGACTTCTTCATGACCCTCATGGCTTGATAGTTTCAACCCAGTTACAACAGGTGTAGGAGTTGGCTTGCAGTTCAGCATTGAAAACTTTGTCAACACCTTTAAGGCAAATGATTCCTGTTTCAAGAAGATGCCTTCTTGTGTCTGGCTTACTTCCATTCCTAGGAAGTATGTCATCAGCCCCAGGTCAGTCATTTCGAACATTTGCATCATCTTTGTCTTAAATTCTGCCAAATCAACTTCATCTCCTCCTGTCACCAATAGGTCATCAACATACAATGACACCACAAGCTGAGTTTCAGTTTTATTCTTCTTGACATACAACGTTGGCTCACTAGCACTTCTCTCAAACTTCAAACTAAGCAGATAAGAGTCAATTCTAGCATACCATGCTCTGGGTGCTTGTTTTAGGCCATATAAGGCCTTTCTTAGTTTGTAAACCAAGTCTTCCTTGCCAGGTACTTCAAATCCCTCTGGTTGTTCGACATAAATTTCCTCTTCAAGGATTCCATTTAGAAAGGCCAATTTCACATCTAGTTGATAGACATTCCACTGCATATGAGCAGCCAATCCAACAATTAGCCTAATCGTATCCAATCTGGCAAGAGGAGCATATGTTTCAAAGTAATCCAGTCCATATTTTTGACTGAATCCTTTTACCACAAGTCTAGCCTTCAGTTTATTCAGACTTCCATCAGCATTCTGCTTGGCCTTATAGACCTATTTTACTCCAATAATCTTCCTGTTAGCAGGCTTCTCAACTAGCTTCCAAGTCGGTTCTTCTCGATCATGGCAATTTCATCTGCTATTGCCTGTTTCCAGCCTTCATGCTTCATAGCCTCTGCAAAACAAGTTGGCTCTACTAAGGCTAAATGTGCCCTTTCATAAATTTCAGCCAAGGATTTGGTACCTCTGATTGGCACATCATCAAAGTCCATATCAGGACTATTTTCTTCTGACTCTGTTTGATCAACCACAAGTTCTTCAGAGATAGCTTCAGGTTCATTCTTGTCCCAATTCCAACAAGCCTTCTCATCAAACACTACATCTCTACTTACTTGGATTTTGTTGGTTAAAGGATCTAGGATCCTATATGTAACACCCCTTACCCGTATCCAACACCGGAATAGGGTACGAGGCATTACCAAAACACATACACTTGTAAACGTATTTAACCGAGTTATAAAATTTCATCAAAATTAAAACTTTCAAAATAATTAACATGTTTCTATAACTTTTCCCAATATATCCTCAAAATATTATAATCATAATAATTAGGGCCTGCGAGACCCGATACATACTCATGCAATTTAATGCTTCATTTCCATTTCATTCAATTCGCAATTTCTCATGCTCATAATTTAAATCATATCACTAGCAATTTCCATTTAATTCACGTGCAATTCAATGACATCAAATTCAAAACTAATACGTATTTACCATTTAACTCAATGTTTATTGATTATACCATTCAATAACACATTTATGAAATTCTCAATTTAGCAATGAAAATATCACTTTAGTTTGAATAACAACATCGTCCTGATATAAATACACTACCACTTATCCATTTACTTTAATTCTTTTGGGCCCATTTGTCACTTACCATCCTTAATCAAATTAGGGAACGGTCACGGAAAATTGAGTACTTCACTTTCACTTTGCCATAGTATAACTATGGTCTTACGTATGATCACTTATCACTTGTCCCTGATCAGATAAGTGTAGCCACCTATCACTTTGTTTCTTGATCAGATAAGTGTAGCCACTTATCACTTTGTTTCTTGATCAGATAAGTGTAGCCACTTATCACTTTGTCTCTTGATCAGATAAGTGTAGCTAAAGCTATCACTTATCACTTTTCACTTGTCACTTGATCAGATAAGTGTAGCCGAAGCTATCACTTATCACTTTGTCACTTGATCAGATAAGTATAGCCGAAGCTATTACTTATCACTTTCCACTTGTCACTTGATCAGATAAGTGTAGCTAAAGCTACCACTTATCACTTTGTCACTTGATCAGATAAGTATAGCCGAAGCTATTACTTATCACTTTCCACTTGTCACTTGATCAGATAAGTATAGCCGAAGCTATTACTTATCACTTTCCACTTGTCACTTGATCAGATAAGTGTAGCTAAAGCTACCACTTATCACTTTGTCACTTGATCAGAAGTACTCAAATCCGGCGTTCCGCTCAATTTGATCATTTATTCATATATCAGGCTTACCAACATGTGTTAATTCATAAACCATTCATGGTATTATTTCATGCCAAATCATATACTGAATATACCATACACACATACTATGAAACTTTATTTTCACACATGAGCTTAAACCATGACCAATAATGCACAAAAATAAGCATCATTCATATTTCATCGTTTATGAGTTATAATCAAACATATGACCATTTATACACGAATCATTCATATATTTCCCAATTTTCCTCCTCCTCCTCTCCATTCCACATCCTTAATGTGTATAACACACTTAAACAACATTAACCATAATTTCAATATTCACTAACATGTATATTCAAAGCTGTTTATCCGAGTCAGAGTCACTAAATTATTTTTATCCGGAGCTACAGAGCTCCAAACTAAGATCCGTTAATTTTCCCTGAAACTAGACTCACATATCTTCATACCATAAAATTTTCATAATTTTTGGTTCAGCCAAATAGTACAGTTTATTCTTTAAAGTTTCCCCTGTTTCGCTGTCTGACAGTTCCGACCACTCTTCACTAAAAATTAATTATCTCATTGTACAGAATTCGGATGATGTTTTAGCTTGTTTCTTCTAAAAATAGACTCATTAAGGATTCTAACCATATAAACTATAACTCATAATCATTTTTGTACAATTTTTAATGATTTTCCAAAGTCAGAACAGGGGAACCCAAATTCATTCTGACCTTGTCTCACAAAATCTATTATATCTCATGATTTACAATTCCATTGCTCACATCATTTCTTTTATAAGAAACTAGACTCAATAAGCTTTAGTTTCATATTTTATTCATCCTCTAATTCAATCTCTACAATTTTTGGTGATTTTTCAAAGTTACACTACTGCTGCTGTCCAAAACTGCTTTAGTGCAAAATGTTGATTTCCATTTTGCCCCAAATTTCACAGTTTATACAATTCGGTCCTTTCTCAATTAACCCCTCAATTAATCTAATTTTCTCAATTAGTACTTTACTAGACATTATAAGTTGTTACACAACTATTGAAATTCAGAATTTCCACATATAACTCTATCTTCAAACTTTTTTACTATTAGGTCCCAAACATTCACTTTCTATTCAATTCTTTCAATAAAATCAGCATATGAACAATTTAAAGCTCTAATTTCATGCTAAATCATCATATACTTCCAGCACATATTCATATCAACTTTCAACTTCTTTCATAAAATCAAAAACTAATGGATTTAACAAGTGGGCCTAGTTGTAAAAGTCATAAAAATACAAAAATTTCAAGAAATAGTCAAGAATTGAACTTACTTGTAATAAAAATATGAAGAACCAGCTTGAAGAAGCCCTTCCATGGTGTTTTAGCTTATGAGAATTTAGAAAAATGAAGAGAAATCTAGATAATTCCACTTGGGTCCTAACTTTATTAAGCAAATTTTGCAATTTTCCAATTTTGCCCTTAATTCTCCTTACTTTCTTGCTGATTTCATGCCTCTGCCGTCCAGCCCAAATAGACCTTGGGTCTATTTGCCTTTAAAGCCCTCTTCCTTTTATCATTTAAGCTATTTAATCATTTCCCAAAATTTTGCATTTGTTACAATTTAGTCCTTTTTGTTCAATTAATTATCGGAACTTTAAAATTTCTTAACGAAACTTTAATACTAACTTTTTAACACTCCATGAATATTTATAAAAATATTTATGGCTTAGTTTAAAATCCCCGAGGTCTTGATACCTCATTTCGATTCTAATTATTTTAATATTTATTTCTAGTGCACTATTCACTATTTCAAAAATTTTCCTAACTTCATATTTAACTTATACTTACTAAATTAATAATATTTTCTACCCATTTGTCGAATTTAGTGATCTCGAATCACCGTTCCGACACCTCTGAAAATTCAAGCCATTACATTTTTTTTTCGTCGGATTTGTGGTCCCGAAACCACTGTTCCGACTAAGCCTAAAATCGGGCTATTACAACTCTCCCCCCCTTTAGGGATTTTCGTCCCCGAAAATCTTACCAGATGGTAGGTTAATGATTTACTTCCACAGTATATTTCAAATTCACACATGATTTTGGATTTTCATATCTTTTACAGATAATCACATAGATTCATAAGAAAATCAGGATAGCGATATTTCAGCATCTGAAGCTACACAAAGTATCGAAAAATTACAATCCATATAGAATGATATCCATTTTGATAACCTGAGTAGTTTTCAGAACTATCAAATATTTCTCTCTTTTTATATTGTCCTCATTTTCTAATTCATTCACTTTTCTGACCACATTATTATTCTCCCGTACACGAACTTCTGTAACACTACACTCGTAAGCTTATTCAACCAAAATCTCACAAATTTCATTGTAACATTTTACTAATATGGGGGTGAGTGTAGTAAAGCCTCAAATTTATCTTACACATAAATGCGCATAACACATACCATCACAAATAGCCAATTCATTACTAAGTTCACATTCTCAAAGCATTTAATAAACATTTGCTTTTAATCACTTTTGTTCTCAACACAAAATTCTAACTCAAATCACTAATTCACAATCAAAATTTCTATATAGCATCATAATCCAAATATCATAACTCATATGCTTGTATAATTATAACATTCATCAATAAAAAAAATGTTTTATTCTTTGATCCATACCTTTATGAGTTTCAACTCATAATCAATACATTTTCACTCAAACATTTTAGTATTTATTTCTATACTATTAGAATTAACTCAGTTGAAAAACATATCTGTCTCATCAAAATAATTTTCGTCATAGAACAATACTGATAAGGGGGTGATGGTGAAGTCATAAATCTTTCAACTTGCTCTCATAGATACATATATATATATATATGATTTTGTATTCATCATCAATGTAATACCATCATAACCACGTAATTCATTCCAAGCAAATTAACACATCTATTTATTACAAATGTTTTCTGTCACTCACAATTTCACACAACGAATTTACTTACTCAAGCTCAACGTTAATATCTAATTAAATTCCAATACTTGGCTTCTATTTTACTTACCGACATTTGCCAAATTAGAGAACGTCTTACGGAATTGAGTACTTCGTTTTCTCGATGCCATAGTCCAACTATGGTCTTACACGTAATCACAAATCACATACCGATGCCATAGCCCAACTATGGTCTTACACGAAATCACATATCACTTACCGATGCCATAGCCCAGCTATGGTCTTACACGCACACATATCACTTACCGATGCCATAGCCCAGCTATGGTCTTACACGGAATCACATAATCACATGTTCACATGTTGCCATGGTCAAACCATGGTCTTTTCCGTCAATTCATCACATATCACTGAACGAAAGTACTCATTCCTGCGTTCTACTCAATTTGACTTCCAATTCAATTTTTCATACTATTATAATATTCATGGTTTAGACATAAAACAAAATATCTTATTATCTTTAATTTAACAATTAAACATAAGATTCTATCATATGAACATACTAATTTCACTTATTCAAGCAGATGTACATACACACGTTCCATCTATTTAAGTAAATTTGCTTATCATATTCACTTAATCAAATATGTTGAGCACATAGCATTATATAATCACCAACATACTTGGATGAGCTTGTCACAACATAAACTTTTTTTTTAAACTTATAGTCATCTCTTTTCATACATGAACACATCCATATCACAAATTTTTATACTTACCTTTCCAAATTCCAACATAACGTGAGCATATTTCATTTATCTCAATATCATTTTTAGCATTATCGAAAATAGCTCGATTGAAAATCATCTCTGTCTTAACAAAGCAATTTCGTTAGAGCCCGGAGATATCACATCATCAAGAGTAATAACGTGGCATGTATAGCTAGGCTCACATATGCTATGTTTGGTCCGAGAACCGACTAAACCGTAGCTCTGATACCACTAAATGTAACACCCCTTACCCGTATCCAACACCGGAATAGGGTACGAGGCATTACCAAAACACATACACTTGTAAACGTATTTAACCGAGTTATAAAATTTCATCAAAATTAAAACTTTCAAAATAATTAACATGTTTCTATAACTTTTCCCAATATATCCTCAAAATATTATAATCATAATAATTAGGGCCTGCGAGACCCGATACATACTCATGCAATTTAATGCTTCATTTCCATTTCATTCAATTCGCAATTTCTCATGCTCATAATTTAAATCATATCACTAGCAATTTCCATTTAATTCACGTGCAATTCAATGACATCAAATTCAAAACTAATACGTATTTACCATTTAACTCAATGTTTATTGATTATACCATTCAATAACACATTTATGAAATTCTCAATTTAGCAATGAAAATATCACTTTAGTTTGAATAACAACATCGTCCTGATATAAATACACTACCACTTATCCATTTACTTTAATTCTTTTGGGCCCATTTGTCACTTACCATCCTTAATCAAATTAGGGAACGGTCACGGAAAATTGAGTACTTCACTTTCACTTTGCCATAGTATAACTATGGTCTTACGTATGATCACTTATCACTTGTCCCTGATCAGATAAGTGTAGCCACCTATCACTTTGTTTCTTGATCAGATAAGTGTAGCCACTTATCACTTTGTTTCTTGATCAGATAAGTGTAGCCACTTATCACTTTGTCTCTTGATCAGATAAGTGTAGCTAAAGCTATCACTTATCACTTTTCACTTGTCACTTGATCAGATAAGTGTAGCCGAAGCTATCACTTATCACTTTGTCACTTGATCAGATAAGTATAGCCGAAGCTATTACTTATCACTTTCCACTTGTCACTTGATCAGATAAGTGTAGCTAAAGCTACCACTTATCACTTTGTCACTTGATCAGATAAGTATAGCCGAAGCTATTACTTATCACTTTCCACTTGTCACTTGATCAGATAAGTATAGCCGAAGCTATTACTTATCACTTTCCACTTGTCACTTGATCAGATAAGTGTAGCTAAAGCTACCACTTATCACTTTGTCACTTGATCAGAAGTACTCAAATCCGGCGTTCCGCTCAATTTGATCATTTATTCATATATCAGGCTTACCAACATGTGTTAATTCATAAACCATTCATGGTATTATTTCATGCCAAATCATATACTGAATATACCATACACACATACTATGAAACTTTATTTTCACACATGAGCTTAAACCATGACCAATAATGCACAAAAATAAGCATCATTCATATTTCATCGTTTATGAGTTATAATCAAACATATGACCATTTATACACGAATCATTCATATATTTCCCAATTTTCCTCCTCCTCCTCTCCATTCCACATCCTTAATGTGTATAACACACTTAAACAACATTAACCATAATTTCAATATTCACTAACATGTATATTCAAAGCTGTTTATCCGAGTCAGAGTCACTAAATTATTTTTATCCGGAGCTACAGAGCTCCAAACTAAGATCCGTTAATTTTCCCTGAAACTAGACTCACATATCTTCATACCATAAAATTTTCATAATTTTTGGTTCAGCCAAATAGTACAGTTTATTCTTTAAAGTTTCCCCTGTTTCGCTGTCTGACAGTTCCGACCACTCTTCACTAAAAATTAATTATCTCATTGTACAGAATTCGGATGATGTTTTAGCTTGTTTCTTCTAAAAATAGACTCATTAAGGATTCTAACCATATAAACTATAACTCATAATCATTTTTGTACAATTTTTAATGATTTTCCAAAGTCAGAACAGGGGAACCCAAATTCATTCTGACCTTGTCTCACAAAATCTATTATATCTCATGATTTACAATTCCATTGCTCACATCATTTCTTTTATAAGAAACTAGACTCAATAAGCTTTAGTTTCATATTTTATTCATCCTCTAATTCAATCTCTACAATTTTTGGTGATTTTTCAAAGTTACACTACTGCTGCTGTCCAAAACTGCTTTAGTGCAAAATGTTGATTTCCATTTTGCCCCAAATTTCACAGTTTATACAATTCGGTCCTTTCTCAATTAACCCCTCAATTAATCTAATTTTCTCAATTAGTACTTTACTATACATTATAAGTTGTTACACAACTATTGAAATTCAAAATTTCCACATATAACTCTATCTTCAAACTCTTTTACTATTAGGTCCCAAACATTCACTTTCTATTCAATTCTTTCAATAAAATCAGCATATGAACAATTTAAAGCTCTAATTTCATGCTAAATCATCATATACTTCCAGCACATATTCATATCAACTTTCAACTTCTTTCATAAAATCAAAAACTAATGGATTTAACAAGTGGGCCTAGTTGTAAAAGTCATAAAAATACAAAAATTTCAAGAAATAGTCAAGAATTGAACTTACTTGTAATAAAAATATGAAGAACCAGCTTGAAGAAGCCCTTCCATGGTGTTTTAGCTGATGAGAATTCAGAAAAATGAAGAGAAATCTAGATAATTCCACTTGGGTCCTAACTTTATTAAGCAAATTTTGCAATTTTCCAATTTTGCCCTTAATTCTCCTTACTTTCTTGCTGATTTCATGCCTCTGCCGTCCAGCCCAAATAGACCTTGGGTCTATTTGCCTTTAAAGCCCTCTTCCTTTTATCATTTAAGCTATTTAATCATTTCCCAAAATTTTGCATTTGTTACAATTTAGTCCTTTTTGTTCAATTAATTATCGGAACTTTAAAATTTCTTAACGAAACTTTAATACTAACTTTTTAACACTCCATGAATATTTATAAAAATATTTATGGCTTAGTTTAAAATCCCCGAGGTCTTGATACCTCATTTCGATTCTAATTATTTTAATATTTATTTCTAGTGCACTATTCACTATTTCAAAAATTTTCCTAACTTCATATTTAACTTATACTTACTAAATTAATAATATTTTCTACCCATTTGTCGAATTTAGTGATCTCGAATCACCGTTCCGACACCTCTGAAAATTCAAGCCATTACATTTTTTTTTTCGTCGGATTTGTGGTCCCGAAACCACTGTTCCGACTAAGCCTAAAATCGGGCTATTACAACTCTCCCCCCCTTTAGGGATTTTCGTCCCCGAAAATCTTACCAGATGGTAGGTTAATGATTTACTTCCACAGTATATTTCAAATTCACACATGATTTTGGATTTTCATATCTTTTACAGATAATCACATAGATTCATAAGAAAATCAGGATAGCGATATTTCAGCATCTGAAGCTACACAAAGTATCGAAAAATTACAATCCATATAGAATGATATCCATTTTGATAACCTGAGTAGTTTTCAGAACTATCAAATATTTCTCTCTTTTTATATTGTCCTCATTTTCTAATTCATTCACTTTTCTGACCACATTATTATTCTCCCGTACACGAACTTCTGTAACACTACACTCGTAAGCTTATTCAACCAAAATCTCACAAATTTCATTGTAACATTTTACTAATATGGGGGTGAGTGTAGTAAAGCCTCAAATTTATCTTACACATAAATGCGTATAACACATACCATACACACATACTATGAAACTTTATTTTCACACATGAGCTTAAACCATGACCAATAATGCACAAAAATAAGCATCATTCATATTTCATCGTTTATGAGTTATAATCAAACATATGACCATTTATACACGAATCATTCATATATTTCCCAATTTTCCTCCTCCTCCTCTCCATTCCACATCCTTAATGTGTATAACACACTTAAACAACATTAACCATAATTTCAATATTCACTAACATGTATATTCAAAGCTGTTTATCCGAGTCAGAGTCACTAAATTATTTTTATCCGGAGCTACAGAGCTCCAAATTAAGATCCGTTAATTTTCCCTGAAACTAGACTCACATATCTTCATACCATAAAATTTTCATAATTTTTGGTTCAGCCAAATAGTACAGTTTATTCTTTAAAGTTTCCCCTGTTTCGCTGTCTGACAGTTCCGACCACTCTTCACTAAAAATTAATTATCTCATTGTACAGAATTCAGATGATGTTTTAGCTTGTTTCTTCTAAAAATAGACTCATTAAGGATTCTAACCATATAAACTATAACTCATAATCATTTTTGTACAATTTTTAATGATTTTCCAAAGTCAGAACAGGGGAACCCGAATTCATTCTGACCTTGTCTCACAAAATCTATTATATCTCATGATTTACAATTCCATTGCTCACATCATTCCTTTTATAAGAAACTAGACTCAATAAGTTTTAGTTTCATATTTTATTCATCCTATAATTCAATCTCTACAATTTTTGGTGATTTTTCAAAGTTACACTACTGCTGCTGTCCAAAACTGCTTTAGTGCAAAATGTTGATTTCCATTTTGCCCCAAATTTCACAGTTTATACAATTCGGTCCTTTCTCAATTAACCCCTCAATTAATCTAATTTTCTCAATTAGTACTTTACTAGACATTATAAGTTGTTACACAACTATTGAAATTCAGAATTTCCACATATAACTCTATCTTCAAACTCTTTTACTATTAGGTCCCAAACATTCACTTTCTATTCAATTCTTTCAATAAAATCAGCATATGAACAATTTAAAGCTCTAATTTCATGCTAAATCATCATATACTTCCAGCACATATTCATATCAACTTTCAACTTCTTTCATAAAATCAAAAACTAATGGATTTAACAAGTGGGCCTAGTTGTAAAAGTCATAAAAATACAAAAATTTTAAGAAATAGTCAAGAATTGAACTTACTTGTAATAAAAATATGAAGAACCAGCTTGAAGAAGCCCTTCCATGGTGTTTTAGCTGATGAGAATTCAGAAAAATGAAGAGAAATCTAGATAATTCCACTTGGGTCCTAACTTTATTAAGCAAATTTTGCAATTTTCCAATTTTGCCCTTAATTCTCCTTACTTTCTTGCTGATTTCATGCCTCTGCCGTCCAGCCCAAATAGACCTTGGGTCTATTTGCCTTTAAAGCCCTCTTCCTTTTATCATTTAAGCTATTTAATCATTTCCCAAAATTTTGCATTTGTTACAATTTAGTCCTTTTTGTTCAATTAATTATCGGAACTTTAAAATTTCTTAACGAAACTTTAATACTAACTTTTTAACACTCCATGAATATTTATAAAAATATTTATGGCTTAGTTTAAAATCCCCGAGGTCTTGATACCTCATTTCGATTCTAATTATTTTAATATTTATTTCTAGTGCACTATTCACTATTTCAAAAATTTTCCTAACTTCATATTTAACTTATACTTACTAAATTAATAATATTTTCTACCCATTTGTCGAATTTAGTGATCTCGAATCACCGTTCCGACACCTCTGAAAATTCAAGCCATTACATTTTTTTTTCCGTCGGATTTGTGGTCCCGAAACCACTGTTCCGACTAAGCCTAAAATCGGGCTATTACAACTCTCCCCCCCTTTAGGGATTTTCGTCCCCGAAAATCTTACCAGATGGTAGGTTAATGATTTACTTCCACAGTATATTTCAAATTCACACATGATTTTGGATTTTCATATCTTTTACAGATAATCACATAGATTCATAAGAAAATCAGGATAGCGATATTTCAGCATCTGAAGCTACACAAAGTATCGAAAAATTACAATCCATATAGAATGATATCCATTTTGATAACCTGAGTAGTTTTCAGAACTATCAAATATTTCTCTCTTTTTATATTGTCCTCATTTTCTAATTCATTCACTTTTCTGACCACATTATTATTCTCCCGTACACGAACTTCTGTAACACTACACTCGTAAGCTTATTCAACCAAAATCTCACAAATTTCATTGTAACATTTTACTAATATGGGGGTGAGTGTAGTAAAGCCTCAAATTTATCTTACACATAAATGCGCATAACACATACCATACACACATACTATGAAACTTTATTTTCACACATGAGCTTAAACCATGACCAATAATGCACAAAAATAAGCATCATTCATATTTCATCGTTTATGAGTTATAATCAAACATATGACCATTTATACACGAATCATTCATATATTTCCCAATTTTCCTCCTCCTCCTCTCCATTCCACATCCTTAATGTGTATAACACACTTAAACAACATTAACCATAATTTCAATATTCACTAACATGTATATTCAAAGCTGTTTATCCGAGTCAGAGTCACTAAATTATTTTTATCCGGAGCTACAGAGCTCCAAATTAAGATCCGTTAATTTTCCCTGAAACTAGACTCACATATCTTCATACCATAAAATTTTCATAATTTTTGGTTCAGCCAAATAGTACAGTTTATTCTTTAAAGTTTCCCCTGTTTCGCTGTCTGACAGTTCCGACCACTCTTCACTAAAAATTAATTATCTCATTGTACAGAATTCAGATGATGTTTTAGCTTGTTTCTTCTAAAAATAGACTCATTAAGGATTCTAACCATATAAACTATAACTCATAATCATTTTTGTACAATTTTTAATGATTTTCCAAAGTCAGAACAGGGGAACCCGAATTCATTCTGACCTTGTCTCACAAAATCTATTATATCTCATGATTTACAATTCCATTGCTCACATCATTCCTTTTATAAGAAACTAGACTCAATAAGTTTTAGTTTCATATTTTATTCATCCTATAATTCAATCTCTACAATTTTTGGTGATTTTTCAAAGTTACACTACTGCTGCTGTCCAAAACTGCTTTAGTGCAAAATGTTGATTTCCATTTTGCCCCAAATTTCACAGTTTATACAATTCGGTCCTTTCTCAATTAACCCCTCAATTAATCTAATTTTCTCAATTAGTACTTTACTAGACATTATAAGTTGTTACACAACTATTGAAATTCAGAATTTCCACATATAACTCTATCTTCAAACTCTTTTACTATTAGGTCCCAAACATTCACTTTCTATTCAATTCTTTCAATAAAATCAGCATATGAACAATTTAAAGCTCTAATTTCATGCTAAATCATCATATACTTCCAGCACATATTCATATCAACTTTCAACTTCTTTCATAAAATCAAAAACTAATGGATTTAACAAGTGGGCCTAGTTGTAAAAGTCATAAAAATACAAAAATTTTAAGAAATAGTCAAGAATTGAACTTACTTGTAATAAAAATATGAAGAACCAGCTTGAAGAAGCCCTTCCATGGTGTTTTAGCTGATGAGAATTCAGAAAAATGAAGAGAAATCTAGATAATTCCACTTGGGTCCTAACTTTATTAAGCAAATTTTGCAATTTTCCAATTTTGCCCTTAATTCTCCTTACTTTCTTGCTGATTTCATGCCTCTGCCGTCCAGCCCAAATAGACCTTGGGTCTATTTGCCTTTAAAGCCCTCTTCCTTTTATCATTTAAGCTATTTAATCATTTCCCAAAATTTTGCATTTGTTACAATTTAGTCCTTTTTGTTCAATTAATTATCGGAACTTTAAAATTTCTTAACGAAACTTTAATACTAACTTTTTAACACTCCATGAATATTTATAAAAATATTTATGGCTTAGTTTAAAATCCCCGAGGTCTTGATACCTCATTTCGATTCTAATTATTTTAATATTTATTTCTAGTGCACTATTCACTATTTCAAAAATTTTCCTAACTTCATATTTAACTTATACTTACTAAATTAATAATATTTTCTACCCATTTGTCGAATTTAGTGATCTCGAATCACCGTTCCGACACCTCTGAAAATTCAAGCCATTACATTTTTTTTTTCGTCGGATTTGTGGTCCCGAAACCACTGTTCCGACTAAGCCTAAAATCGGGCTATTACACTATAACCCTTTTTTACCATACTATACCCGGTTAAAATACCAGGAACAGCCCTTTTGGACAACTTGTCCCTCTTAACAGCTGGTACTTGGCTATAACATAGGCAACCAAAGACTTTCATATGAGCCAATGATGGCTTGAACCCGAACCAGGCTTCAAAAGGTGTCTTGTGAGCAAGTGCTTTGGTTGGAAGCCTATTCTGAATGTAGACAGTAGTGTTGACAGCTTCAGCCCACATGGTCTTGGGCAAATTCTTCTCAAATGATAAACATCTGGCCGTATCCATCAAGCTCCTGTTTTTCCTTTCACTAACCCCATTTTGTTGGGGTGTGTAGACATTGGTTAGCTGGTGTTTGATGTCAGCGTCTTTGCACAAAGCTTGGAACTGAGCTGAAGTGTATTCAGTTCCATTATCTGACCTAATGGTCTTTATCTTGCAGCCTACTTCTGTTTCTACTGTAGCTTTGAACTTCATAAACACTTGAGCAACCTCAGACTTATGCTTCACAAAATAAACCTAACAGTATCTGGTATAGTCATCAATAAAGAGAATAAAGTACCTATTACCACTTAGTGATTTTGTCCTCATGGGGCCACAAACATCAGTGTGCACTAGTTCCAGCTTGCTTGATGCTCTCCAGGTTGTGTTTGTAGGAAATGGAAGCCTGGCTCATCTGACAGACTTCACAAATATCTTCATTCTGAACTGTCTTGGTGAAGTTTTCAACCATTTTCTTACTGACCATCCGAGCCATAGACTTAAAGTTGGCATGACCAAGTCTTTAATGCCAAAGCTTGGTATTTTCTATTAAGGTTGTATGGGTTGTGTGTGAGTCACCTGACCAGTCAACGTCAAAACATTTGTCACTCATGGTGACTGTCATAAGTATGGATCCTTTTTGGTCACTGATTTGGCACACCTTTCCTTTAAAGACCACAGTATATCCTTTTTCCAGCAGCTGAGCTATGCTCAACAAATTTCTATCAATTTCAGGTACAAACAGTACATTTGGGATGAGTTTGTTACCTGATGGAGTGCATATTATCACATCACCTATGTCTTCTGCCTGAATACAGTGTCCATCTCCAATTTTTACTCTAGTCTTACAGCTTATATCTAGAGTTTTGAAGATAGTTGCATCTGGTGACATGTGGTTGGTACAGCCACTGTCAAGGAGCCATCCCTTTTTAACCTTGCATTTTGCAGCTAAACATGAGACTGCAAACACTTGTTCTTCACTGTCACTGCCTTGTTCAGCTACTCGAGCCTCTTCATTCTTATGTTGAGGTTGGTTTTGGCCAGGTCTGCCTTTTTCTTTGCAGACTCTTTCAACATGGCCCTTCTTCTTGTAATGTTGACATATGGCATCTGGTCTGAACCAGCATCTGGCCTCTGGATGACCGGGCCTTTTGCAGTGTCTGCATGGTCTGTCCCATTTTTTTGAGGCATCAACTTTGGATTTATCCCTCCAGTTTTTCTTGCCTTTGTAGGCAGCATTACTCGAGCTAGGCTTGCTCTTGGCCTGAAATGCACCCTCCTGGTGCTCATCGATCCTGCTGGCTCTTCTCTATTCCTAAGCATAAAGAGCATTGATAAGCTCAGTCAGGGAGATCCTTGTCAAGTCTCTCGAGTCCTCTAAGGAGGATATCTTTGCCTCATATATCTCTGGTAAAGTAGAGAGAACCTTCTCAACTATCCTTACTTCGTCAAACTGCTCACCAAGGAGCCTTATACTGTTTACAACAGCCATTATCCTGTCAGAATATTGTTTGACAGTTTCCTCTTCTTTCATTTTCAGATTCTCGAAATCCCTTCTCAGATTTAGAAGCTGCTGCTGCCTAGTTCTTTTAGTGCCTTGGAACTCCTCCTTAAGCTTGTCCCAAGCCTGCTTCAGGGTCTCACAGGTCATAATCCTGGTGAAGATCACATCAGAAACACAGTTCTGAATACAGGACATGGCCTTGTGCCTTTTAGTCCTCTCATCTGCATGTTGACGAATCTGAGCCACAGTGGGGTTGGCCCTCAGTAGAGCTAGCTCGATGTCTGTGTTAACAACTTCCCACAGATCAAAGGCCTGCAGGTAAGTCCTCATCTTAACCTGCCATATGTGGAACCCTTCACCATTAAAGATTGGTGGTGCAGCAGGAGAAAAGCCTGATGAAGCCATTTAATTTTCAACAACAGGTCCTCTAAGATGAAAGCTCTTGATACCAATTGTTGGAGTTTGAGAGTACTTTAACCGGGCAAAGTAAGAGTTGTAAACAGAGCACCAGCAGCAACGTAATATACCCGGGTAAAGAATGAAGGCAAAAATGCTTCCAGTTCAAGCTTTAAGAGCAGAAATTGGAAGGAAAACAAGAACAGAGCTAAAGCAAAGAAAGAATGAGCATGAAGAATAGTTGAGAGTATTGATGAAAAAAGAATTGTATTTTTTCATACCATTATCATAGGCAGATTGCCATTACATATATCAAAATAATAATAAAAAACTTACAAGTCAAATTTCTACCTAAACATACACCTACTTCCACTAAGCTTTCCAAATAACAAAAAGCTTAACTTGTACATTAACACAAAGATGGTTAATAGCTCCATCAACATCAAATTACATCAATCAAAAAGCTTATAGCAAACTAGACTTCAAAATGAACAAAATATTAGTTCAAATCTAACAGCAACACAAAACCTAGGTTGCTGCATGCTTGTCACGAGCTTGCATGGCCAGCTTCCAACTACATTTGCTTCATACCAGCTGCATGGAGATCAGCTTCAACATAAGCACAGGGTAATCAACATTTCAATTCATATTGTTTTGATTTGGATCCATTTGACTGATGAGGATTTGGTTGTTGTTTGTTTTCAGGGTGATATTTGGCATGCTTATTGCTTTACCTGTAGCATTGATCTACTATCTTGTTTTAGCATTGTTAAATTCCTGGAAAATCCTGCTAGTTTCCTGGGAAATTGTTTAACATTGTTGTTTGTATGCTGGGAAAAAAAAAGAAGAGAAAGTTCTCTAAATCATAAACCATAAATGGAAAAGTTCACTTTCATTAACTTTACATAGCAAATTACATTTCATATTTTTAAGCAGAGAGACTAAATATAGATTTCACTCAAACACACTAAACCGTATCCTGGTTTTAAGACTTTTTATTACAATCAGGAGTTTGGGTTTGACCCTTTATTCATGATGGTGAGATGCCTGAAGCAGGCCATCTCGAATCTGAGTGGCAATGTCTCGAACAGCACCAGGTCCATGAGGGATAAAGACGGATGAAGATTTAGAGGCAGCACCAATTTCTTTCATGGTATCAAAATACTGGGTAATAAGGACCATATCCAAAACATCCTTAGCCGTTGTCCCTGGAACATTGACTGAGAACCCAAGCACACTGTCCCTTAGACCGTCCACAATCGCCTGTCGTTGCCTTGCAATCCCCACTCCTGACAGATACTTTGATTCCGCCTCTCCCTCTGCTCTCTTTATCTGTATAATCTTCTCCGCCTCTGCTTTCTCGTTTGCTGCAACTCTCATCCTTGCAGCTGCCATATATATCAAAAACTCTTACCAATAATTAATCATTGATCAAATCAAAATTTTTGGAACAATTAGATGTCACAATAAGAGCTTTATAATGATTTGCTTATGTTTGATTTAGAAATAAACTCACCAGCATTAATCTCGTTCATGGCCCTTTTCACGTGTTCATCTGGTTCTATATCAACAATGAGGGTCTGGACAATCTCATATCCATAAGCAGACATAGCCTATTAAACACAAATCATCAAATATCCCATCAATAAATTTTATACGGAGATCAAGATTGTACAGGCTTACAAGCCGTTTGGAGAATAAAGAAGTTGATAGTTCGAATTACCTTTTCAAGCTCATCTTCAACAGCTTTAGCAATATCATTCTTTTGCTCAAAAGCATCATCCAAATCCAGCTTTGGAACACTTGCCCTAATAACTACAGAATAAGAAAAAAAAAGGTAAAGAAGAAAATCCAAGTTACCATTTGGCAACAAATTAAAGAAGGATATTAAAGCAATAAGATAGCTGTTTGTGAGACCATCAAAAACATAGGCTTGAATTTGAGTCCTGGGGTTGCTAAGTTTGTAGAAAGCGTCATTAGCCTTCTCAGCCAGCGCACGATACTGTATGGATGCCACAACGTTGACAAATACATTGTCCTGCACCAACAATTTTTTGAGTCTAACCAACATAAATGGTATAAAGCGAGGATTTGATGGTTGCAAACCTTAGTCTTTGTCTCACAACGCACATCAAGCTGCTGTAAACGCAGAGTGAGATGGCCGGCAAGCTGGCTCCCAATACACCAAGGTAAAAAATGGCATCCTGGCTCTAGAACTTCATCAAACTTGCCAAATCTTTCCTTTACTGCTACGGTTGATTGATCTACTTGGACACAACAAAATAGGTTGCCCATCCCCTCCCTTGTTTTTCTCTATAGACTAACAACAAACAACAAAAGAAACACATAAAAAAGAAGCACAATACATACGACCGGACAAGGATGTCAAGAGAACACACATTTAGAGTTTAGTTTGAAGAGAGGAAAGAAAACAAGGATGATATAAATAATGCCATTCAAACATCTGACTAGATACGGGGCTAGAAAATATCAAGCAAATCTATTTATTAATAATTAGATATGTTAAAACTATACGTGAAACCTTTACGGAAAAAATTAATGTCCAAAGAAAAAGAAATTTACTAATATTAAAAAACGAATGATACAAGAAGAGTTTTGATGTTCTATACGAATTCTACTTGTGCAACGTGATCTGTATCTCTAAAAATTTATATCTTTAAACCCTACATAGATTCTTTTATTTTGTCATTATATTTCATTTTCTTAATAAGAATTTAAGTGACACAATTCTAACAAAATATATCCAGTTTAATAAATATTTTATTTTTATTTATTAGTAAGAGTATATATATATTTAAAAATTTAAAAATAAAAATGAATTAAATTAATAAAATTTGATTCAGGTCAATTTCATTATTTATTGTGTTTGCCGTATTAATCCAAAGATTCCTACTCACTATAATCATATATTTTTTTTCTTAATGTTTAAAAATTATAGTCCAGGTTTTCAACCAATGAAAGTGTAGCTTAATCCCATTGCAGACACCAATTATAATGATGGACAGAGTAGTATACGTAATTGTCAAATGATGTAGAAATCCTTGAAGAAGGAATCAATGCTGTTTTTAATAATTTAATGAGGGTAATGATAGGTATGCTTTTTGTATTTTTGGTAATTTTGTTAGGTTAGTTTGATGTATACATCAAAGCATTGATTTTCACACTGTCTAATTTTATCATTTATTTCAACAACGAGAAACTAATGAAATTATGTTTGGGAGAGAGCAAATGAAAAAGAATGCATTCAAACTTTAATATAAAATTAAGCGGTTGAATTTTTAAATGTGATTTAAGGATTACACAGTCATCATGCCTAATTCAATCAATGTAGTTCAAATTCCGAAAAGATAATGAATGATCAAGTTTAATAAATATATATGTCCATGGCTTCTCCGTCAAACAGACAAAACAAAGTTGGAAATTGCAAAGACTATCTGGATAAATAATCATAAAGAAAAGAGGGAGAGATTAAAGCTATAAAATTATACCATTTTATTTTATTTAGACAGATAAAACTATTAAGATTTTCAGTGAGACAGTGAAGATAAATCAAAGAACTCACAACCAAATATATTCCTTTTATAAATAATTTAGGTTAAAGCTTAAGAAGATAAAAAATATTTACCTCTTCCCCATTGATTTAAAAATTAAGAAGAAAACTAAATTAATAAAAAGTAACAACTCTTAAACTAAAATTTAAATTCATTATTAAGGAAGTAGGATCGATTCCAAAGAGGTGAATCTAATTTATTTTAAGATTCCTTAAAACTAGAGAGTTTCCTGTGAAAATAAAAAGGAGTTAAAATATAATGTAATAAAATAATAAAATAATAAAATAAAATAGAATATTAGGATTTCGAAATAAAAATAAATTTAATAAAAAGAACTCTAGCCTAAACACAACTTCAATTTTGATTCTGAACTGGTCACAAATAGAAGAATACAATTCAAGTCAACAACCTCGATTTTGTGAGCTATTTAAACTAGATCAGTAAGTCCCTTGACGTCACCTAACTGCACTCAATCAAACCACGTCAATTTATTCTTCGATAAAATAAAACAACAATTATGAATTTAGTTATCATACACACAATAAGAACATACTCACACCACATGTACATGCACACACTATGTCTAAAGGAAGGTGCCTAAATAAAGGCTTACTTGCTCTTTCAGAGACTCGAACCTGAGTGAGATCTATGGGTGAACAACTCTTGACTACCAGACTAATCATAGGATTTCTAGAAGTCTTATTCACTCATGACTTCTAAAAGAATGATGATATAAATGTTTAGTAAATTTATTCAAGTGATCATTTGAAAAGTTAGCATTCAAGATTGAATACATAGAATATAAGATATTATATGATGTTGTCATTAGATGAGAGTAAATACGCGTTGTACTCTTTTTCCCTTAGCCGAGGTTTTGTTCCATTGAGTTTTCTTGATAAGGTTTTTAATGAAGCGGCATGATATGCATATTATAGATAATTATACTCTTTTTCCTTTACTAAGATTTTTTTCTACAGAGTTTTTATCTTAGTAAAGTATAACAAGGCACATTATCTACCAATGGATATCCAAGAGGGAGCGTTTTGAATATATTATCATTAAGTGGATGTCCATTAAAATAAAAATAAGTTTGATGAATTTTAAGACTCTAATATTTATTAGAAGTAGAGATTTAATTCATTTATACTTCTTATGTCTATAAATATAGACTTTGGAGAAATATTGTAAATAATTCTATTGATTATAAAAATTCATATGTTTTCTTTCCTATTTTCTTATTTGTGGTAAATTATTTTATGAAAAAATAGGCTTAAGGGTGCAAAAAACCCTCAAAAATTTTCAAATAAAGCAACTAAGCCCCCCTTTTTTTGCAATCATTTGTGTATTTAAACTTTCAAAATGCATCAAAAAGACCCTCGAGCTTTTTCAAAAAAAGCAATTAAGCCTCTGCTTTTATTAAAAATTATAAAAAATTAAAATCTATAAAATTTATAAATATTATTAAATTTTAATAAAAAATTCAAATATTAAAAATTATAAAAATATATAAAAATCGTAAAAAATAATAAAAGATTGTAAATTTTTATAAAAATAGTAAAAAAATTATAAAATATATAGAATTATAAAAAAATTATAAAATTTTACAAGTTCTTAAGAGAATTATAGAAAATGTAAAGAAATATAAATTTTGTAAAAAAATTATAAAAATTATCGTACCAAAAGAAGCATTTTATAATTTTCTTTTATAACTTTTATTGAATTTTTTTTTATCATTTTTCGTCACATATCATGCTGTGTTGCAACACGTGATGACTTTAATTGAAAAAAGGGGGTCATAAATGTTTTTATGATTTTTATAAAATTTTACAAATTTTTTTTACGATTCTTATAGAAAAATTCTAATTTTTAATAAATTTTAAATTTTTTATATTTTATTAAAATTTAATAATTTTTTATAAAATTTATTATTTTTTATATTTTTTTCTAATTTTTAATAAGAGTAGGAGCTTAATTGCTTTTTTTAAAAAATTTGAGGATCTTTTTTTTTATGCATTTTTAAAGTTTAAGTACTCAATTGAGTGAAAAAGAAAAAAAGAAAAGGAGAGACCTAATTGCTTTTTTTTTTTAAGTTTGAGAGCTTTTTACACCCTTAAGCCAAAAAATATTACTTTAAATTTTTTTTCAAACTAGAGTTTATTTTTTATTGAGTTAAATTATGCATGATATTTAGATAATTGAATATTTGATGATTAAATTCTTGTTATTAAATATGTTTCAAATTTTAGTTAAAATTGTAACGGGGAGTATTTGTTAACCAACTATTGTTGAAGTCCAAGTAAGACGGACTTCTAGAGTTCCTACTAGATCTTTTGCATTCTCTGAAGTGAATCAAAACATGTCAAAGCATCCAAGAACACATGCCTAACCAATGTGCCCTCAATAACACCACAATTCAATTTTTCAACCAAGTTATATACAAAGCCCTTAATTCTTTACTAAGAACACATGCCAATCTTACCTTTCATACATATAATTCAAGTTTACTTCTATCATAGTATAGTCATTCAATAGTAGCATATAACCAAATGATCAAAAACACTTATTTATGAACCACTACAAGCCCAATATCAAAGACATATATTCACATAAACCAAATTCGTTAACTAGTAATCAAGACATTACCAAAACACCTATTACATGCCATATAACCAAAAGTAAACTTTCAAAACTACCAAAAGATATTTGGATAATGTGATTTCTTTTACTCAATCTGATCACCCGATTTCCACGAAATGCTATCTAGAAAGAAACAAGATAAATATCACGAATAAGTTTTTATAAAACTTAGTAAGTTCGTCGAGTAAAACAATAAAACTTGCTAAAATAACATGAAAACTTAAATTACAAGATTAATAATTAGTATTTCCTGTCAATCACAATTCATTACAGGTGAGTTATACACAAACGAGTACGAGATACATTTGAATATAATCATACGAGTTCATACAACAACAAGCCATAATGCTTATAGGAATTCATGAACAAAACATCTAACGCTAAAAATATTGCCCGATGAATGATATAATAGATATGAGTACACAGTTATCCACTCGAAACACACCAAGAGCTCAAATGAGCCAATCTAATTGAAAACACACATTGGCACCAAGTGCCTAGCCTGTAGGCTAACATGCCTCCAAAAACACGCCTGGGCACTAAGTGTCAAACCCGAAGGCTATACATCCGCCCCCGGTAACACACCAGAATCACTATAATATAACTCAATAGTTCGCAACAAATGTTGAACTTTGGTATATTCAGTGTAATGGCCTAAATTCAAGGTTATTGGAACAGTGGTTTCGTAACTAAAAATCTGATTTAAAGAGAAATTTATTTTAATATTTTTGCATGAATATTGATATGATAGGAAAATCGTATGAAAATCGATAGAAAAATTTTACCAATTTAGTGGTTAGTTAGAAAAAGAAATTATTGAAGAAATTGGGTGAAAATAAGGTATCGAGACCTCGATCTCGTAAAACTAAGTCAAAAATATTTTTATAAATATTTATGAAATGTTAGTAATATGGTATTAAAATTTCGTTAGAAAATTTTTACGTTTGGGTAGTTAATTAAGTAAAAAGAACTAAATTGAAAAAGGTGTAAAAGTTACTAAAAGGATTAAATAGCTCAATTGTCAAATGAGGACGGACATAAATTGTAAATAAGCCCAAAGGAGATATTTTGGGTGGCATAAGCTGAGAAAAATCAGGAGAATTGGTGAAATAAGGGCAAAATGGGAAAATAACAAAATTTACTAAAATAAAAATGGGACCAAATTGGAATATCTAGAATTCTCTTCATATTTCTTCATTATCATCAGCCAAAAATGTCCTAAGGGTTTATTCAAGCTGTTATTTCATAATTTTTGTACCAAGTGAGTTAATCCTTGCCTTTTTCTTATAATTTTTGGGTTTTTAAGACTTTTACAACTAGGTTCTACTATTAAATTCATTAGTTTTTGATTTCATGGATGAAATTGGAAGTCACCTTGGTTGATTGCTGTAAGTTTATGATGAAATATCATGAAATTTAAGCTTTAATTTATTTATGAGATGATTTTATTAGGTAATTTCAATAAAAATTGATTTTTAAGACCTAATTGTAAAAATGTTTGGAATTAAAGTCTAGTGCTGAAATTCTGATTCCCAAAGGTTATAAAGTAGTATAAAGTGATAGAATTAAGTGTTAATTGAGAAAAATCAGCTCAAGAGAGGTTAATTGAGTAGGGACGAAATTATCATTTATTAAAAGCTTAGGGGAAAATGGTAATAAACATCTTACACTAAAATAGTTTTGGACAACAGCAGTAGATAGAATTTGAAAATCACCATAAATTGTGGAAATCGAATTAGAAGATGAAAAAAAATATGTAAATAAAGCTTATTGAGTCTAGTTTCTCATAGAAGAAACATTGTAAGAAATGAAATTATAAATCATGAGATATAATAAATTTTGTGAGACAAGGTCAGAATGAATTCGGGTTCCCCTGTTCTGACTTTAGAAAATCATCAAAAATTGGATAAAAATAATTAGGGGTTAAAATTTACATTTTTAAATTATTAATGAGTCTATTTTCAATAAAAACAAACGGAAACATCATCCAAATTTTTTAGTAAGAGATAATTAATTTTTAGCAATGAAAGGTCGAAGCTGTCAGACAACAGAACAAGGGTAAGTTTGAAGATTTTACTATACTTATTGACTAAACCAAAAATTCTGAAAATTTTATGGTAGAAAGGTATTTGAGTCTAGTTTCAGAAATATTAAGCAGTTTTTAATTTTGAATTCTTTAGCTTGACATATAAATAATTTACTGACTACGACTCAAGTAGAAAGCTTTGAATGAACTATAAATAATAGTGGAATTATAGAGAATGTTACATATGAACATGAAATGTATTAAATTGATAATTAAATTTATTTATTTAGATCCAAAAAATTCAAATACGAAGCTAGATCGAGGAAAATAAAAAGTTCGGGATTAGTAGCTTTTTGTATACGACCAAGTATCGAGGTAAGTTCGTGTAACTTGAATTATATTCTTAAATGCTTGAAATGTATGTTATTGATGTGAATATGATTTGAATGTTCATTGTATGAAAATTGATGAAACATTGATATATTTGATAAAAGGGGAAGAAATCTCGGTTGAATGAAAGGAAAATTCGATGGATCTCTGAAAATGAATTAACGGTAAAAAGGATCTAGCCTGGACGGGTGATCCTATCTTGATATAGCCCTCTCGAAGAATATGTGTAAAATGGATTTAACCCGGACGGGTAATCTGAATTAGGGTCTGAATTTAGCCTGGACTTGTAATTCAGATCCAAGCTCATTAGAGTAATTGTCGTTGTAGGGGATTTAGCCTGGACTGGTAATCCCAACAATAGTCTAGGAGTTTATATTACATGGGATTTAGCTTGGACTGGTAATCCCGCTGTATGGATGAGGTTCGCGGGAGTGTGCTCTCTGAAATGGAAATGTGAACACATGAATATGAATTGACAGGCCCGGAATTGTACACTAAAAGTGTACCTTTGAAAATCCATCAAAATTCCGAGAAATTCAACGGGATAAATATGGAAAAATAACAAGGGAATGGAAATCATGGTATTGATGAGCTCATCAATCATGGTATATATTATTGATACAGGGAAATTATTAGATTAACTTAAATGTTGAGTTTGTGCATGTTAGGGTAATAATACATTGAATGGATATTTGAATGTTTATTGCATTGTATTGAAAATATTAGGTAAGTATAATTCTTGTTACATGAGCTTACTAAGCACAAAGTGCTTTGTAACACCCCTATCCCGGATCCGTCGCCGAATTAGGGTTACAAGGCATTACTAAACATAAACACAATTCATCACAGTCGTGTCCCTTATTACAAATCATGCACAAAATTATATCGACTTCTTTAATAATAATTTATACTAAATTAATAACCAGACACGCATCCATAAAAGCTAAGTCTACATAAACCAATCACATAACCAATACAAATCGAACGTACATTATAAATCAAATATAATCATGTGCATTACTAATTCATGTGCAATTCATTATAATATCTTTAATCATTTCCAAATATCAAAGACATTTCATATCATACCTAATTTGACTACTCAAAAAAAAAACTAACTAAATCAAATATGCCTAGCCATTTTAATTCGGCACAAGACTTTCCTCATAAGGCCATATTAATTTTCAACTTACATTAATCACACATTTGCATTACTTAACCAAGCAAGGGTCAACATAAATTTTTATCATTTATAACACATATACTAATAATGCTTTATAAATTAAACGTGTCAATAATATTTGTTGATCATTTTACTAAATCTCATTAATATAAAACATATAATAATGCATATACTTTATATTTGATTTAGCCGAACATACTAATAAAATAACATGACATTTGATCACTTAAAAATATCATTAATCGTCATTTATTTGCACGTAATTATCTTACAATAAATATATTTATTTATAAGCCATTCCACATGCACATATTAGCTTAAATTAAACTATACCTCACGATTAACTAAACAAAATTTTACAATACATACAATCATAAGTAAGAGACCGAATTTCACTTGCAAAATAATCAATTCATTCATTGCTTAATTAACTAACATTTATAATTTCATGCAATTTAACTAAATCAAAACATGTCAATTACATATGTTATAAATTATGCTAATATTTCATATACACAACTAAATCAATTTAAGCATATATTCGGTCATTTAATATGACTTCCTTATAACAGTTATAATATATCTATTCTAGCCATCATAAACTGAACATAGATAGCCAAACATCATAACCAAACATTTGGTCATTCAAATAACTTCAATATGTCTTTTAAAATTTTATTCATTCTTTGCTATTTGTAACCGAACCTAAATAACAAATTCATATATGGACATATCATAAACATATACCTTTTACTTTAGCTAAGCTAAGTCGATTATACTTAAACATTGTATAATCCATCATTTATCTCCAAAAATCCAAATCAATTACAAAAACATATAACACAAACATAACTCAATCAAATTATATTTCATTTGCCATAATTCGTCAAGCATTGATCATATATATGAATACAAATTTCATTTCGTAAATAGCTCATAACCTTCATCTGTATTTATAGAACACAAATCGAATTAACCATTAAAATTGGCTATAAATTCATCACTTACTCCATTATAAAGCCAACTCACAAGACTAACTACATATGCTAATCAAATCCATTTACCGAGCTTATTATTGAACTAGTTGTAAGTTAATCATATCATTACTCGCATCAAGACATAAAACCAAACATCATTGATATATGTCATAAAACATACTTACGAAATGAGCATAAACCATGATCAAGTACATCCAAATATTAGCATAATAATCAAGCCTTGAAACCGAACTTAACAAAATGAACAAGCCATTTTTGCATGGCTTATATATATATATATACATGCCAAATTCTAACATATCCAAAAATAATCTAGCCTATACATGCCATGGGTTCAAAATTCAACTTATAAGTACCGAAAACAGTCGATAGTGTGATAAACTCCGCTGACGATTCCCAAGCTCATAACTAAACTTCAAAATCTATAAAACAAAGACAAACAAGAACACACACAATAAGCTATCATAGCTTAGTAAGTCATAGCAAATAAACAGCTTAAAGACATAATCAACTTATTTAAACCATACCAAAATATATTATCATAATTACATTTAAATTCAAGCTTACTATTTTCTTGTATAACATATACTTTCACTTATAGAATTTATCATGGCCGAATGTACACATATACATATATACAAAATGACATTCAAATTTAAAGCCAAAATATCATAATATAACCAAGTACATTTATATTCATATATATATTCATAAATCAAAATATAACATCACATACATATTCATAGCATATGGCCGAATATATCACACAAGAGCACATATGTTTACATTATTAACTTGTATAATTTGTATCACAAGCCAATAGCCAACTTACCTTATTTTCAAATAAATAATCAACCAACTCATACCTGATCATCTTAGCTCGTTTTACACATTCGATCTCAACTTATCATTGCCCGTTGAACCATTCGGAATTGAATAGGATACTCAGATAGTCACACGTAACATACAATGCCAACGTCCCAGACGTGGTCTTACATGTAATCACATATCGATGCCACTGTCCCAGACAGGGTCTTACTCGTACACATATATCGATGCCATGGTCTTACTCGCACATCACATATCAGAATTCTATGTCCTAATTATTCCTAAGGTTCACATAAGGTTTTCAGACGTCGTAACTCGGTCGAATCGAACTCGTACACGTAGGTTCTGAGCTTATACACTTTTGGCTTTCACATATATATTATCACATTATACATTTCATCATATATAATTCATATTTAATCAAATAAATAACATCTATTTGCTTATAAACTTACCTCGGACAACGATAATCGGGACGAAACGACTAATCGACAACTTTAGCAAAATCTGATTTCTTTGGTTCTTGATCTAAACATATTCAAATTAAACTCATTCAAACATATTTTCACTCAATTTAGTCCAAAAACACATAAATGGGAAAATTACCATTTTACCCTGGCATTTTACACTTTTTACAATTTAGTCCAAATTGCACAAAACACAAAATATGCAAAATTTCAACACACCCATGTTGGGCCGAATATTCTTAGTGTTCATACAAGTCCATATATTTCATTTATTTCATATTTTAGTCCTTCAAATTATTTTTTTTTGCAATTTAGTCCTAATTACTCAAAATCATCAAAAACTCCAATACAAAACATGTTAACCCAAAACATATCTTTCATATTTCATCATCAAACAACAAAAATCACAAGCTTTCAACAATGACATAACTCAAAATATTCACCAAAATCAAAAATCCAAGCATGGGTCTTGTAGATAACTCAGCAACGATCTCAAAAACGTAAAAATTATCAAAAACCGGGCTAGTTACATACCTTAATCAAGATCAACCATGGCCGAACAACCCAAGCTTTTTCTTTTTCTTTCTTGTTTTGATATTCGGTGATGAATAATGAAAGAAAAAATGCATGATAACTTATTATATGTTTTATTATATTAGCATGTTTATTATTTTACATGTTTAACCTTTTAGTTAAAATTTTAAACCATTATAAGCAATGGTTATTACCGTCCATCACATTAAAAATGGTCATATTGCATAATAAATGCTCCAAATTATAAAGACAAGTTTAATTAAGTACTTTCACATTTAACCACCAAATTTTCATTTTACGCGACTAAGTTCTTTTATTTAATCTGGCACCCAAACAACAAAATTAAAGCACGAAAATTTTACAGATATAAATTCACATAAAATAAACACAGAAAATAATAAATAAAAAAATAATTTTTAAATATTTTTTTGACTTGGATTCGTGGTCCCGAAACCACCGTTCTGACTAGGGCCTAATTTGGGCTGTTACATGCTTACCCTGTTTCCTTTTCCACTGTTTTATAGTGTTAAGAGCTCGGAGGTCGGATTTGGTCGGAGACACATCACACTATCAACCTCAAGATTTCGGTATATAAAAAAACTTTATTTTGGAAATCAATGGCATGTATAAGCTAATAAAGTAAATGTTAATGTGAAATGATTGTAAGGCTAGCCATTGGTATGGCTAACAAATCTTCGTTTTGGTATGTGATGAGGTTATCTTATAAATATGCATGAATCTATCTTGAAAATATGCTGAATTGGATTGGTTGATATTTGGTCTCGGTTTAAAATTGCAGGGAAGGTTAGATATCTATAAAGGGATTATATTGAGTTAAAAAAACTAATTTGTAAACTCCGGTAATGCCTCGTACCCTATTTCGGCAACGAATACAGGTAGGGGGTGTTACATTCAGTATATAAACATAAATTAGGAATCATCGCCCACATATCAATCTCATATAGTGCTCTCTATAACCTATTGACATGCTAATCATACTCTATCGTACGTTCATCTGGCTCAAATCACATTATCGTCAAATAAGTTCCAAACAATTTATTATCTTAATTTATATTAAAGACTCATCAAGTATTCAACCAAGGTATTCAACAATCATTTTTATATTTAACGTTCATTTTAAAATATCTATTAAAATAAACCGAACGAACTTACCAGGGCTAAATTGCAGTAGTGGCAAAAGTCTAGGGACTATTTTGTAGCCTTCCATTTTCCTCGATTATCAACTTGTTATTGATCAATAATATAATTTTATTTCAATTATTAACCTCAATTTCATATATTATTCAATTCAATACATATATCTTCTTATTTATAATTTTGCACATTTGACCTCAAACATTTACATTTTATACAATTTAGTCTCTATACATGAAAATTACAAAATTAACCTTATTTAAACACAACCCAAGCCAACCAAATATCTAAGGCTCCTCAACAACCCTCTATTTATCATTAATTCACAACAATACCATGGAATTTTACCATTTAAACAATTTATTTCTTTAACATTAAAATCAACAAAAGTTATTTTACAAAATAGTCCTATTTAACAACCAAGCTTAATAATCTATTATAAACTTTCATAAACCCTTCAAACTAATCCATGGCACATTCTAAAATATTTAACAATTTCAAAAATAGAGGTACGAGTGAACTAGACCTAGTTGCAACAATTCCAAAAATATAAAAATTACAAGAAATGGACTTACATGCAAGGGTTATCCAAAGCTGAACCTTCAACCCTTCAATGGAGGTTTTCTTACTCAAAAATCGGTGGAAGATGACGTTTTTGGAAGATGACCAATTATATTTTTATGTTTTATTACTTTATTATTAATTAAATCTTAAAAATCAACATATAATATGTATAAAATTTACTTAATAATCGTCCCACTATATATAAAATAGTATAATTACCATTTAAATCCTTCCACATATAATAATTAAACTATTTAATCATTATGAATCAATAGTAATTAAGTTTTACCTCTTTTATAAATTAGTCTTTTTTCTTTTAACTAACTAAACATTAAAAGTCCTTAACTAAAATTTAATACAGCACTAATGATCTCGTAAATATTTAATAATTAATATTTATGGACCGACACATCGGAATTGTGGTCTCGAAACCACTATTTTTGATACTATTGAAAAATAGGTTGTTACAACTCCGCTCAAAACGAGTTGACTTCGACCCCGTAACGGACGAGGGATGTCCAGTTTCACTAGTCATTGTAGAACCTTCTAGAAAATAAAGACTATTGGTCCTTTTACCTTTTAACAAAACGAGAGCCTCATGAGACACCTTAATGCCGCTCAACTAGATGTTGATTCTGCAACCTTTCGAGTCTAAAATACTCAATGAGATGAAATTCTTTCGTAAATCAGGTACATACTTGACATTTGAGAGTGTCCTAATCGTCCCATCGTGTATCCTAATTTTAATAGTACCAATACTAATTACCTTACTAGATGAATCATTTCCCATGCGCACAACTCTACCTTCAACCGAATATGTGAGAACCATTATCTGTTGAGACACATGTGGAAAAAACATATCGAATCTAGGATCCACTCAGACGTAAGCTCGGAGCTATCGCTTTTTAACACTAATAAGAAATCATCATCGCTTTTGTCGGCCAAATTAGCACCTGCTACATTTTCCTTGTTACTGTTGAACTAATGTTGATAATGATAATAAAAAACAATCGCAAAGTAATAAGAAAAATATTTATAGGTAGAGTTAATGGCTAGATCAGACAATTGGGTTTGTTGTTGTGTTTTAATGTCAGAATGGGTCTGCTGGTCAGGTGGTGGGTTGTGTGTTAGTTTAGTCTGGGGTTTCGGGTTTGAGTCCTCAGGTGCGTTTTGAGGGACTATTTTTTTTTATTTTTGTTTTGTTTTGATTTAAAAATTTAAAAATTTATTATTTTTAATTTTAATTTTATTTTTATTTTAAAAGAAGTCAAATTCTTTTTCACGTTCTCTTCTTCCTATTCCACACATTTTCTTCTTTTATTTTTCTCCCACATTCTCTTTAGCACATTCTTGTTTTTTTTTTCTCTCTGTCAATTGGAACTTTGTTCCTTTGATTTTTCTCCATTTCTCTTGCTTTGTTTTACAATTTCGTCGACAGGGGTTCTGGAATCGGTGGATTTGAGGTGTCAATTATTTTAGGCGTTTTAATCGCGAATTAAGGTGTGGGTTTAAAAATTTTTCCTTTTTGTTATTAACGAAATTCTGATTTGGTTCTCTGAATTTCAACATGGTTTGTGGGTTTCTTAAATTTATCAACTAAAGTGTCATTATTGCAGAATCGTTTGGAATTCTGTGTTTTTTTTTACTTATTCTTGAGTTAACGAGGGTTAGGGATCGTTTCAACATCAAAGGCCCTTTTTACAGCCTATTTCGGTGTGGTTTCGTGACCACACGAGTGGCCACACAGGCGTATGCCCCACATGGATGGCTCACATGGTCGTAAGAAATTGGGAATTAGGGTTTTTGGGTAAATTTGGGTGCCACACGGCCTGGCCACACGAGCATGTGTCCTTACACCGGTGTGTGAGCTCTCCACACGGCTATGCCTCTTCTGCTCTTTATTTTTAGCACTTTTGGACAATGAGTTACACGAGCAGCTCACATGAGCATATGTCATTTCCACACGGGCATGTGTGGCTTCCACATTGGCGTCTAGACCCACAAGGCCTGGGCACTTCCACACAGCCGTGTGGCCCTATCTTGCCAAATTTTGTACTGTATTGATTTATGACCAGTTTGTGGTTCTGTATGTTTCAACCCCAGGCTAGGTTTTAATAAGGGTAGTTGGGACTTTGTTTTTCCTTGGACATATTCGTTATATGCAATCGTTGCATTAGTTAAGTGACTCGTTAATGTGATGTTGCCTAATATTTGAGTATTGTGATATATGATCCTAGATTTGGTCGATTGAAAATGCGTACTTTCGATTCTGTTTAACTAGTGTGTGACTGTCTAAAAACTATGTACATCGATTATATAATTGATTGACTGATTACGAGCTTCCGTGTTTGTCAGTTTGATAGTGTTTGGTGTGTATTTTTGCATTTACATTATGGTTTTGGGTCTGGGATATGAAGAGAAGGAAGTCTGATATGATTTGGCAGTTTCAACAGTACGATATTTTTGGCAGCTCAACTGCATACTGCGATTTACGTGTCTTTGTTCCACATGTGTGGTGTGTAGGGTTGGATGGGCTTTTCGAGGTCCTATGTGGTGTGTAGGGCTGGTTGAGCTTCTTATAGCTCATTTGTGGTGTGAATGGGGGACGAAGAGGTGTTTGGCTAGATGTGTAACACCCCAAACCCGGCCTAGACGATATGGTCGAATTTAGCGATGTCACATGAGAGTGTTTTTGGAAGACCCTTTTTGCTACGTGAAAACCGTTTCAGTTATTATCTGTAATTTAGGCTAGAGTCATATTTCAAATCGCGGAAGGTTTCAAAACCAATTTAATTTATGAAAAACCTTAGTTATTTCGAGAAAACCATTCTCTAGCGTTGCAATTCTAAAATCTGATTTCACAGTTCAAATCCCAAATCAAAACTGAAAGTCCAAGTCCAAGATTACATTCAAAAGTCCTAAAATAATTATGAAGGAACGAAATAAAATGTTTAAACTATAAAACCCATAAGTGGTAAGCTGGGGTCACCATCGAGTCCTCCGCTGTACCAATCCAACTACTGTTGGGGATTACTTGGACAAATAAAACAGAAAAGGGTGAGTTTTGCAACTCAGTGTGTACATCCCCCACAGTTCAACATAAATACAGACAGATATCAGAAAATAGTCATACTTCGAGCCTGAGCCTTTTAAAAAATCGGTGTCAGCTTCAGCCCACTCAGAAACAGAACCAGATGCATATATAAAGTTGGGCCTTAGCCTACGAAGTCAGATATAGCATGCAACAGATCAGATATACAGAAAAAATATGCCCACCAACCCTGCACACCAACTCCGTCCAACCTAACAAACCATGTGGGGATAAAATCGACCCACCCATCCTTGTACACCAAATATGGAGATAATATCGACCCATCTAACCCTACACACCATAAGGTACCGTAATGCAACACACGTCATGAATATACAGCTTAGCTACCAGACAACAGGCTTATGAAGCCTTTCATATACTTCTTTCACTTCATCAAACCCACCCCAAAGCAATGCAGCATACAAACATGACATGTTAATAAATAGATTAACAGACATATACCCATATACAGAACAGAATAGAACAGATATACATGCTAACTAGCACATGCGTTAATCATACATCACATAATCAGATCAGACCTACAGAAATTAGAGGTCTGAGTAATGCTTACTAACCCTATAACTGGTCACAGTCGACTTGGGCGAACTATGCAACCTTACAGAATATTTCAGAAAAATGGGCTCACACGCCCATGTGACACACCTGTATGGTGCACACGGCCCAAATCATTCCATACATCTTATCCCAAATTCCCACACGCTCGTGTGCTTCACCCGTGTGGCCCCACACGCCCGTGTGGCCCCACACGCCCGTGTGGCCCACACGGCCTAATTGGTCAGGCTTGTGTCTCGCACACGACCTTGTCAGTCATCACACGACTGTGTTGTGTGCCCGTGCCTCATACGCACGGCCTGATTCGTCAACCACACGGCCGTGTATTGCCATACGGCCTATCACACGGGCAGTCCACATACCCGTGTGGCATCGATAGTTTACTTTTCGACTTTCATCAAATCTCGTTTCTATGTAATCAGAGTACACACCTGGTATCGATTCGAAGTTAACGCAACCACGAACACTCTAGAACCTAATATTGAACAATAAGACCCTTAATTAGTCACTTCAACTAAGTTTTTAAGAACGGGCAAATCCCGAAAGTTAACGATGTCCATACCTCTAATGATCAACGACAGTTCCTTGCTGTCTAAAGTGTTGTTTTAGCAATCCACAGCACCTAGATTTTCTCCTAAACAGAAAAGAGTCTCTTAACCACTCAACAAACATAAAAACGAGACAAAAAACACCTCAACACTTACCGAATTTGTGCCAAACATGAAGATAAGTAACGATGACAAAAAAGGACCAAAAACTAAAATTAAAATAAAGTAAAAATCGACAGCAATAGGGGATTTTCGACTGGAAAGAAAAAGAAAATAGAAAAAATATAAAGAGGGGAAATTTGTAGGGAAAATTCGGCAGGGAGAGAGATAAATGATTTGGGTTACTCCCAAATCCCTTGTTTTGCTCCCACTAAACCTCAGCTGTTGCAAAAACTCAGTATCCCAAGCCAACTCAAACACTCCCACGGCATTAGTAGAATAAATAATGCTTTCATTCAGACTCGAACCCAAAACCTCCCTCACATCCACACTCCCCTTATCCACTAGACCAGCAGGCCCATTCTTGCAAGCTTTTCCAACCAATTACTTATAAGCCCTATAACCTAATACAAGGCTTTATACATATAAAAAAACCAAAATTTTTCCCAAGCTAAGGTTTAAACTCAAGACCTCACACACACATCCAGAACACTTAACCACTAAAGCAGATACACGATTATGTCAATTAACTACAAAAGTTGAAACAAAAAATTTAGGGCGTTACAACTTTACCCCCTAAAAAAATTTCGTCCTCGAAATTTACCTGATAAAAAAAGGTGAGGATACTATTGACACATTGAATCCTCTGGCACCCAAGTAGCCTCCTCAGTGCTATGATTCCGCCACAACACTTTCACTAAGGGGACGGATTTCCTACGCAGAACTTTAACATCGCGATCCAAAATCTGAACTGGCTCCTCCTCAAAAGTCAGATCTGATCGAACCTCAATTTCCTCCACAGGCATAATGTGTGTGGGATCAGAGCGATAGCGTCTCAACATCGAGATGTGTAACACATCATATATACGATCCAACTCTAGAGGTAGCTTCAACTGATATGTGACTGGTCCTACTCGCTTCAAAATTCGGTACGGCCCAATAAATCGAGGACTCAGCTTACCCTTGCGACCGAACCTTAACACCTTCTTCCATGGAAAGACCTTAAGAAAAACCCTGTCCCCCACAGAAAACTCAATGTTTTTCCTCTTCAAACAGCATAAGACTTCTGTCTATCAGACACCGCTTTCAATCAATCTCGAATCAAATGGACTTTATCCTCAACCTCTTATACCAACTCCAAGCCCAGAACACGTCGTTCACCTAACTCAATCCAGCATAAGAGAGTGCGACACATACGACCATACAGTGCCTCGTACGGTGCTATCTGTATACTAGACCGATAGCTGTTATTGTAAGTGAACTCTGCTAATGGCAAGTACTCCTCCCAACTACCTCGGAAATCTATAATGCAACCCCTCAACATGTCCTCTAGTATCTGGATCGCCCTCTCCGACTGACCATCTGTCTGAGGATAGAAAGCAGTACTGAAGTCTAATATCGAACCCAATACCTCGTAAAGCTTTTACCAGAATCGAGACGTAAACCGATGATCCTTATCAGAAATGATCGAAATAGGAACCCCATGAAGTCTCACTATCTATGAGATGTAAAGCTTAGCCAACTTCTGTAGGGAAAAGTCTGTCCTGACCGGAATGAAATGTGCAGTCTTGGTCAATCGATCCATGATGACCTAAACAGAATCCTTCTTAGTGGGTGTTAGAGGTAACCCACTAACGAAGCCTATCGTTACTCGCTCCTATTTCTACATCGGTATCTTAACTAGCTGTAGTAAACTCGAAGGTAACTGATGTTCAGCCTTAACCTGCTGACATGTCAAACAACGAGCAACAAAGTCAATAAACTCACATTTCAACCCTGGCCACCAATACAAGTCTCGGTATATTTTGTTTCCACCGGAGTGCATAGCATAAGAGCTACTATGCGCCTCTCTCAGAATCGACTGTCTTAAGTCCTCATCATTCGACACACAGATCTGTCCTCGGAAACATAATACCTCATCATCATTAATCCCAAAATTCAAAGTGATCCCACTCTTCACCTGATGGAACCTTAACTCAATAGACTTATCTCCCTTCTGTTTATCCCTGATCTTATCAATCCATGTCAATCTTACTTGTAGTTCAGCCAATAGACTCCCATCATCAAATAAACTGAGTCAAGCGAACATTGCTCTCAAGTTGGTCATATCCCTACGGCTTAACGCATCGGCCACCACATTGGCCTTACCAGGATGATACTCGTTACAGTAGTCATAATCCGCAAGCAGTTCAACCCATCGATGCTGTCTAAGGTTTAACTCCTTCTGAGTGAGGAGATACTTGAGGCTCTTGTGGTTAGTGTAAATGGTACATTTCTCACCGTACAGATAGTGCCTTCAGATCTTATGAGCAAAGACTACTGCCGCCAACTCCAAATATGTGTCGGATAATTAACCTCATGAGTCTTGAGCTGTCGAGATGCATAAGCAACAACTTTACCATCTTGCATCAGAACACAACCCAAACCCACATGTGACACATCACTCAAAACCACAAAATCCTTACCAGATTCAGGCTGAATCAGAACAGGAGCCTGAGCTAACACCGTTTTAAGCTTATCAAAGCTCTCCCGTTGTGCATCAGTCCAAACTAAAGGAACTCCCTTACGCAAAAGCTTAGTTAATGGAGCTGCGATCAATGAGAACCCCTCTACAAACCGTCTATAATATCCTGCCAGCCCCAAAAAACTACGAACCTCAACCGTCTATAATATCCTGCTAACATATTCTTCGGTTGTTTCCAATCCAACACGGCCTCAACCTTACGAGGGTCTACTCTAATCCTCTCTGCAGAAACTACATGTCCTAGAAATGTCACTTCTCGAAGCTAGAATTCATACTTACTGAACTTCACATACAACTGCTTCTCAAGAAAAATCTGCAGTACCACTGGCAGATACATATCGTGCTTATCCTCTGTCTTAGAATATACCAAGATGTCGTCGATGAACACTACCATAAACTGATCTAAGTAGGGCTGGAACACTTGATTCATCAAGTCTATGAATGTCGCTGGTCCATTGGTCAACCCAAAGGGCATAACTAGGAACTCGTAATGTCCATACCTAGTCCTAAATGCTGTCTTATGCACATCAGCCTCCTTTACTCTCAACTGATGGTAACCTGACCGCAGATCGATCTTAGAGAACACTGAAGCCCCTCTGAATTGATCGAATAAATCTTCTATCCTCGGAAGTAGATATTTATTATTGATCGTTAATTTATTCAACTAGTGGTAATTGATACACATCCTCATTTTACCGTCCTTTTTCTTTACAAACAGAACAGATGCTCCCCACAGAGACACACTGGGCCGAATAAATCCACGATCCAACAACTCTTGTATTTGAACCTTAAGTTCAGTCAGCTCCTTTGGTGCCATATGATAAGTGGTGATAGACACCGGAGCTGTACCAGAATTAAACTCGATACCAAATTCTACCTCTCGATTCGGAGGCAATCCTGGTAGTTTCTCTGAAAATACATCTGGAAAATCCCTCACAGTTCTGATATCCTTAACCGAAAAGTCCACAGAATTAGAAACACTGATGTAGGCCAGATATGCCTCACATCCTTTCCTCACTAACTTTTTTGCTGCCAACGCAGAAATCACATTAGTTAGATAATCTCGTTGTTCTCCAATTACAACTACTTCGTTATCCTCCTCGGTCTCAGAACCACCCTTTTCGTAGCACAGTCTAGACTCACACAGTGTTTAGGGTTTAGGGTTTAGGGTTTTGCACAGTCCAGACTCACTCGGTGTTTAACTAACCAATCTATGCCTAGAATTATGTCGAAGTCCTCAAACGAAAGCTCCATCAGGTCAGCCAGAAATACCGTCCCTTGGACTTCTAATGGAACATCCTTAAGTAATTTACTAACTCTAACAGACTGCCCTAACAGATTTACCACAGTTATCTCACTCGACATGCTCTCATACGGTAACCCCAAGGTCTCAGACACAGTACTAGCTACATAAGAGTGTGTAGAACCTATGTCTATGAATGCAAAGCAAGGTACATTAAAAATTAAAAACGTACCCGTGATGACGTCCGGAGCATCTCTATCCTCACGGCAACGAGTAGCGTAAACCAAAATAGGCTGCCTCGTCTCAGTCAACCCAACACCTCTGCCCGGTGCTATCTGCCCTCGGCCTATGCCATTACCACTCCTGGCCTGTCCTTGGCCCCTAGGTGGCTGCTGAACCACTCTCAGCGGCTGTGCAGTCTTATTAACTGGAGCTTGCATCTGATTAACTCTCAATGGATAGTTCTTAACTCGATACTCAGTGGACCTACACCTAAGACAAGCCCCAATAGTCCTCCAACACTCGCCCAAATGGCGCCTATTACAAAGCTGGCAGATTTCCACCCTCATCGGTGCAACAGTAGGCCCAACTCTAACGAGCCCATCAGACCTGACCTTTTTTCTAGGCCTTATCCCAGTATTTGAAGACTCAGCATCTCTCTTAGCCTTTCTTCTGTCTCGGTTTTAGCGCTCAACACACTTAACTTCCTCAGCAATCTTAGCTTTCTCCACTAGTGCGGAGAAATCCCGCTCCCTCTGAGGAGCTATCAGAACCCAAAGACTGTCTCGGAGACCATCCTCAAACCGGACACAGTGCTCATATTTGGTTGCCACCATGCCTCGCGCATAGCGACTCAACCTCAGAAAATCGGCCTCATACTCGGCCACTAAACGATCTCCCTGAGTGAGATATAGGAACTCATGTCATCTCGCATCAGTATAACTGGCTCCCATATACTTACTCTGGAAAGCCGTCTTAAATAGATCCCATGTCAGTCTATTGAGCTGAGTGCCCTCCTTAACTGTCAACCACCACTGATATGCTTTATCGCGAAGAAGAGATACAGCCCCTTAAGCTTTTTGCTCAGCAGTGAAATTCAAATCATCCATAATGCGTTCCGTGGCCTCCATTCAGTACTCGGCTACGTTAAGAGCAACTTCAGCGATGCCCCTAAATACCTCAGTCTCATTGGAGCGGAGTCATTTCGTAACCGACCTACGGCCCCTAGAACCAGTGTAGAGCCTTAAAACCATTTCTAAAATCTGTAACATGGCTTGGGACAGTGCATCATCCCCAACCGCACGATCATGAGACCCAATCCCAAACCTAGTCTCAGTAACAGAGGATATTGGCATCTCGCTAGTATTTAGATTCGAAATCATATCAGATGCGAAGGACTCAGCTCGAGCCCCCTACTATTGCCTCTAGTACCCCGTCCACGAGTATAACGTGTGCTCATCATATTTTCGGATTAATCTGTATTAATAGTTTAGCAAATCAATATACAGTTCTGATAATTCTTAACAAATATTTTATGCAGTAAAGTTATCAGAATATTCATGGTTTGTTGTCACAAAATCGCGATTCTCTACAGTTTTCAGTTTACACTACCTAGAGTGTTTCAGTAAGGTTTACTACCTATAGTAGTTTTATAGCATGTTAACAGTAATTTCAGACAGTTCCAAACAGAATTTCAGTATATTCTAATCATGCTTTCATATAATTCTAAATAGACTTTCAGAAACTACCTATAGTAGTTTTATAGCATGTTAACAGTAATTTTAGACAGTTCCAAACAGAATTTCAGTATATTCTAAGCATGCTTTCATATAATTCTAAATAGACTTTCAGAAACTTACAAGATTGACACCGGAGACTCGATGTACCACTTATTTATCAAAACATTTCAAAACATTTTACAAATTATTTTTTTCAAAAATCATTCTTTTTACCGCCCAAATCTACAGCCGAGTTTTTGCAAACATGGCTCTGATACCACTAAATGTAACACCTCAAACCTGGCCTAGACGATATGGTCGAATCTGGCGATATCACATGAGAATATTTTTGGAAGACCTTTTTCGCTACGTGAAAACTGTTCCAATTATTATCTTTAATTTAGTCAGAGTCATATTTCAAATCGCGGAAGCTTTCAAAACCAATTTAATTTACGAAAAACCTTATTTATTTCGAGAAAACCATTCTCTAGCGTTGCAGTTCTAAAATCTGATTTCACAGTTTAAATTCCAAATCAAAACTAAAAGTCCAAGTCCAAGATTACATCCAAAATTCCCAAAATAATTATGAATGAACGAAATAAAATGTTTAAACTATAAAACCCAAAAGTGGTAAGCTGGGGTCACCATCGAGTCCTCCGCTGTACTAATCCAACTACTGTTGAGGATTAGCTTAACGATAAAAAAAAGGGTGAGTTTTGCAACTCAATGTGTACATCCCCCACAGTTCAACATGCATACAAACAGATATCAGAAAATAGTCATACTTCGGGCCTGAGCCATTTACAAATTCGGTGTGAGCTTTAACCCACTCAAAAATAGAATCAGATGCATATATAAAGTTGGGCCTTAGCCTAAGAAGTCAGATATAGCATACAATAGATCAGATATACAGAAAAAATATGCCCACCAACCCTGTACACCAACTCCGTCTAACCCAACATACCATGTGGGGATAAAATCGACCCACCCATCCCTACATACCAAATATAGGGATAATATTGACCCATCCAACCCTACATACTATAAGGTATCGTAATGCAACACACGCCATGAATATGCAGCTTAGCTGCCAGACAACAGGCTTATGAAGCATTTCAGATACTTCCTTCACTTCATCAAACCCACCCTAATGCAATGCAGCATGTAAACATGGCATGCTAATAAACAGATTAACAGACATATACCCATATACAGAATAGAACAGATATACATGTTAACTAGCACATGCGTTAATCATACATCACATAATCAGATCAGATCTACAAAAATTAGAGGTCTAAGTAATGCTTACCGACCCTATAACTGGTCACAGTCGACTTGGGCGACCCGTACAACCTTACAGAACATTTCAAAAAAATGGGCTCATACGCCCATGTGACACGCTCGTGTGGCGCACAAAGCCCAAATCATTCCACACGGCCTAGCCCAAATTTCCACACGCTCGTGTGGTTTACTCGTGTGGCCCCACACGGCCTAATTGGTTGAGCCCGCGTCTCGCACACTGCTTCACCAGTCATCACATGGCTGTGTTGTGTACCCGTTTATCATGCGCACGGCCTGATTCGTCGACCACACGGTCGTTTATCGCCACACGGCTTACCACATGGGTAGTTCACACGCCTGTGTGGCATCGACAGTTTACTTTTCGAATCTCGTTTCTGTGTAATTGGAGTACACACCTGGTATCGATTCTAAGTTAACGTAACCACGAACACTCTAGAACCTAATATCGAACAACACGACCCTTAGTTAGTCACTTCAACCAAGTTTCTTAGAACGGGCAAATCTCAAAAGTTAACGATGTTCATTCCTCTAACGATCAACGGTAGTTCCTTGCTGTCTAAAGTGTCGTTTTAGCAATCCACAGCGTCTAGATTGTCTCTTAAACAGAAAAGAGTCTCTTAACAACTCAACAAACACAAAAACGAGACAAAAAACACCCCAACACTTACCGAATTCGCGCCAAACATAGAGATAAGTAATGATGACGAAAAATGACCAAAAACTAATATTAAAATAAAGAAAAAATTGACAGCAAAAAGGGGATTTCGACTGAAAAGAAAAAGAAAATAGAGAAAATATGGAGAGGGGAAATTTGCAGGGAAAATTCGACAGGGAGAGAGAGGAATGATTTGGGTTACTCCCAAATCCCTTGTTTTTCTCCCACTAAACCTCAGCTGTTGCAAACACTCAGTATCCCAAGCCAACTCAAACACTCACACGGTATTAGTAGCAAAAATAATGCCTCCCTCATATCCACACTCCCCTTATCCACCAGACCAACAAGCCCATTCTTGCAAGCTTTTCCAACCAATAACTTATAAGCCCTATTACCCAAGACAAGGCTTCATACATATAAAAAACCAAAATTTTTCTCAAGCTAAGGTTTGAACTCAGGACCTCACACACACACCTAGAACACTTAAACATTAAAACAGATACACAATTATGTCAATTAACTACGAAAGTCAAAACATAAAATTTAGGGTGTTACAGGATGGGTGGTTTTCATGTTGATGCATTTGTTCCGCATTTTATCTGTCTTTCTATCTGTCTAGTTGCGAGATTAATGGTATATAGATCGACGTATTTTGTACTGATGTGTCTATTTTGGTTGTGATGATTATTTGGATATCGAATTGCCATCGTAATTTTCTTTTCTTATGGTACTTAATTTTCATTTTTCTATCGTTTCAATCTCACAATGAACTTGTGTAGCTCATCCCCTTTAGTTTATCCCTTTGTAGGTACCATCATTTTCTGTAGTTGAACTTGGCACATCAGAGGTCTCGGACAGCCACGTTTTAGAATCAACTTTAAAAATATTTTCATAAATTTCATATTTATAAATAAATGGTTTGAATTGTAAGTTTTATTTTGAATATTATGGTATGAATTTTGGGTTTTACGCACGTAAGCGTCTTTTGGACTAAAATTTTTGTATTGTCGGGATTTTACAATAGAGAGTTTTATGTAACTTAAATAACATTTTTTTCCTAGCCGGTTAAATTAAAATTTTACGTACGATCACCTCGGTGATTAATGTAACCTCCGAGATTTGGTCTAAACTTTTAGGTCAAATTTTTGGGGCGTTACAGGCTTTCGAACTAATTGCGTAACCCCTAATAGTAAAGACATACCCTGTAAGATATCTTTTTTTATCAAGGTCTCCAACAAAATCAGAATCAACATACCTAATGACTCCATCTCTAGTTCTTCCAAATTGTAAGCAAACATCAATAGTACCTCGTAAGTATCTGAAAATCCACTGAACTGCTTTCCAGTGTTCTTTACTGGGATTCACCATGTATATACTAACTGTATTAACTGTATATGATAAATCTGGACGTGAGCAAACCATAGCATACATGAGAGATCCCACTATACTAGAATATAGAACATGTGACATGTAGTCAATCTCATCATCTAATTATGGAGGCAAAGCTGATGAAAGTCTGAAATGGGCTGCTAATAGAGTACTAACAGGCTTGACACTCTACATATTAAACTTGCAAAGTCCTTTCCCAATGTACCCTTTCTGACTTAGGTAAAATTTACATGATTTTCTATCTCTGAAAATCTCCATCCCAAGTATCTTTATTGCTGCTCCCAAATCTTTCATCTCAAAATTCTTTACTAAGCTAAGCTTTAACCTTTCTTATCTCTTTTTTATCTTTGACTACTATCAACATGTCATTAACATAAAGGAGTAGATATACAAAAGAACCATCATTTTTTTTCTTAAAATAAACGTACTGTCAAAGCTGCTTCTTTTGAAATCATGAGTAATCATAAATTAATCAAACCTCTTGTACCATTGCCTTGGTGACTGTTTCAAACAATAAAGGGATTTTTTTAGCAAAAAAACATAGTCTTCTTTTTCTGAGACTATAAAACCCTTTGATTGTTGCATGTAAATATCTTCTTCAAGTTCTCCACTCAAGAACGTTGTTTTTACGTCTAACTACTCAAGCTCTAAATCATACATGGCCACAATACCTATCAAGGCTCGAATCAAACTATACTTCACAACTGGAGAAAACACATCTGTGAAGTATACACTTGGAATCTAATTGTAACCTTTTACAACCAGCCTTACTTTATGATAAACCGTAATTTATACATATTTTTACCCCATATTTAATGCATTTTATGGATGATTTCCCATTAGAATTGGTGAATTAGATGCTCCTAAATGCTTTACTTTCATGTTTTATACTTAGGAGAGCATAGGAGAGCGAAAGGAACGAGAAACGGGTCAAAAATGGAGAAAATAGGCCAAAGTACAAAATCAACATGACCTGGACCTCCTCACACGAGCAGACCACATGGCCGTGTCAATTTGGCAGGCTCGAGCACGGCCTGAAGTAATCGCACACGGGCGTGTCCCTACCGAGCCTAAGTTGAGTCCAATTCGGAAAAGGCTAATTTTGAGGGCTCTTAGGCATTCCAAAGCCTATAAATACACCTTAGAGGACGAAGAAAATGAGACACAAAATAGGGAGTAAGGAATTACTCCAATGACGCCGATTGATCCATCTCAGAAATCGAATTCACCATCAAGACTGAAGATCTCTCCTCAATTTCCCTTTCAGGAGTTTTGGGTTTTCTTTACGTTTTGTATTCTTTATTATTCTGAGATGTTTTCTTATCTAGTTATAAACTAAAACCCCTAAATACCTAACGGGAATGAAACCTAAGATGAATCTTGTTATTATTTTCTGAATTGTATGATAAATATTTAACTTGGTCTTAATTATGTGTCCTTAATTCTTGTTTTGATATCCCAGGATACTGATTCAAGATAAGCTCTTATTCAGAGGAGGAATAGACCCTGTCTAAGAGTACATTTGTCATAATTAAGCAGAGTTGTTCGCGCGCCTAGACATAGGGTGACAAGATTTTGCCGGATTAGAGTGAAACCTAGTAAGGGGATCCATAGATCGAGTTAATGCAACCCTAAGGTGTTAATTAGAGAAAGGTCTCAATTATTCAATCTAGGGATTAGACGTTATTAGTCTTGAATAGGGATAATACATAACTTAGAGATATCTACGGAACAAGTTAAATGAATAAATCGTCAGATTCAGAGCCAGAGTAACAAGTAAAGTCTAGGTGGATTTTTCCTTAGGTATTGTCTTAATTCAATCGATTTTCCCAAAAGCAATTCCCCAATTCTATTCTCTGTGAATTCTTAGTTTAGATAATTAGTTAGTTAAAACAAAAACCTCTTTATTCTTAGGCTAGATAATAAAAAGACAGTCATTACTAGTACTTTTGGTTCCTTTGGGTTTGACAATCCGGTCTTGCTAAAACTATACTACTATTCGATAGGTACACTTGCCTACATCGCGATAATAGTTATTTTCAAGAACGATTAATTATAAATATTTAAAACCTATCATGAAATCACGCGATCACTTTGCATCTAGGTTCTTCAACTTCTAGAGTTTTTTTTTCTTCTTGATCACCCATTTACAACGAACAACCTTTTTGCCATTAGGAAGCTTCAATAGGTTCCATGTTTTATTCTTGTGGAGTGATTCCATTTCTTCTTGCATGGCAAACATCAACTTTCCTGAATCTTCACAACTATCTGTCTCGTAATAAATATATGGCTATTGATTTGCATTTATATCTTCAGTCACGTTTAAAGCATAAGCAACTAGATCAACCTCGGCGTACCTTTTTAGATGTTTAATTTCTATTCTAGGTATATTCTTGGCAATTGAATATTGTGGTGCTGACTATGGTGAAGAAACAAGTCTACTCTGAGTTTCTATTTTAACCTGAGAAGTAGACTCTACTATAGATCATGGATCAATCTAAAACTCCACCTGTTTCACATGTGTGTTTGAACTTTGCTGGTCTTTATTGAAATAGCCTTTAAGAGATAAGTTAGGTAACATAGCAGTTTCATAAAAAAATAACATCTTTGCTAATCTTAATTTTTCTAATTTCAGAACACCATAACTTATACCCTTTAACACCAGCCTTATAACCAAGAAAAACACATTTAAGGGATCTAGGTTCTAATTTCCCATTATCAACATGAGCATATGCAAGACACCCAAAAATCTTCAAATTAGAATAATCAACAGGATTACCAAACCATACCTCTTGTGGAGGCTTTTTCTTAATGGCAACTGACAGAGACTAGTTAATAAAAAAATGCAGTAGAGGCCGCTTCAGCCCAAAACGACTTCGATAAAGAAGAATTCGACAACATACATCAAACCTTTTCCATGATTATTCTATTCATCCATTTTGTAAAGTAATTTTACTGTAAAGTATGACGAACTGTTAAGTGTCTCATGATTCCTTCTAATTTGCACAGTTTATTAAACTCATCATAACAAAATTCCAAGCCATTATCTATACAAAAGTGTTTTTATCTGTTTTCCTATCTACTTTTTTTATCATAGTTTTCTAAGCATTAAATGTGGAAAACACATCACTTTTCTGCTTTAGGAAGAATGCCCAAACTTTTTGGGCAAATTCATTAATGATTGTCAGCATATAATTAGCATTACCCCTTGAAGGCACTCTAGATGCTCCCCAAAGATCAGAATGAATATAATTCAATGTTCTCTTCGTGTTATGGATTCCTTTAGTAAATTGAACTCTCTTTTGCTTCCCAAAAATGCAGCGCTCACAGAACCTTAGTTTGCTAATGCATTGTCCATCAATAAGTCATTTTTTGCTTAATTTTGCCATATCATTCTCACTCATATGCCCTAGACGTATATGCCAATGTCTAATAACATCACCATCTAACAAGGAAGAGGAAGTGACGGTTGCATCACCAGTAATAGTAAAACCTTACAAAACATATAACTTGGCAGTCTTTCTCTGTTTTTTCATCACAACGAGATAACCCTTGTTAATCTTTAGAACCCCACTTTCAACTGTGTACTTGTGCCCTTTTGAATCAAGAGTACTCAATGAAATCAAATTCCTCTTCAATTCTGGTACATGTCATACGCCACTAAGTTTTCTAATGACTCCATTGAATATCTTAATTTTGATCGTGCCAATAACTGCGATTTTACATGAAGCATTATTTCCCATCAAAACAACTTATTCAGACACTATTTCATATGTTGTAAACCAATCCCAATTGGAACTCATATGGAAGGTGCAACTAGAATTAGGGATCCACTCTTCGTTCACTTTAGAGTTGTCGACTGAAGCAACTAGAAGTTCACCATCGTTGTAGTCTTCTACAACATCAACTTCACCAGATTGTTCTAGTTGTTTTCCCTTTTGATTAGCAGTCTCTCTTTTGATCTTGTTCTGCAACTTATAACACTCAGATTTAATGTGTCATTTCTTCTTGCAAAAGTTACAAGTTTTACCTCTGTTTGAAGATCTCGATCTACCCTTAGATTTACTGTGATGATTTCATTCATGTGTCCTTTCACGATTATCATCAGTATTTTGTTATTGTCTCCTACGAACAATGAGACCCTCTCCTTGAAAGTCAGATCCAACCACAAGATGTTTCATCTTGTCATACAAGGTTAAAGAAGCATAGACTTTATCAACCGTGAGAGATTCGTGGCTATACAAAATCGTATCTCTAAAGGTTGAATAAGACGAGGGCAATGGACAAAGTAGAATTAACCTTAAATCTTCTTTATCATACTAAACCTCCATGGCCTCTAGATCTGAGAGAATTTCGTTAAACATAGTTAAGTGTTCGTGCACAAATGCACATTCCTCCAAACGATGAGTATAAAGACATTGCTTCATATGCAACTTGTTGTTAGGGTTTTCGACATGCATAGCTGCTGCAACTTTACCCATAATGTAGCAATAGTCTTCTTTTTCATCATGTCTTGTAAAATTTCATTTAAAAAATGCAGATGTAATTGCGTTAAAACCTTTCGATCTTTACGCTTCTTCTCTTCCTCCGTTAATGTCAAAGACATCTTATCTATCCCTAGTAGGGCATCCTCCAAATCCATTTGCACAAGAACTGCCTGCCACTTTATCTGCCACAATGCGAATCTAGTGTTGCAATCTAACAGTGGAATATCATACTTCAATGTTGCCATTACCGTGATCAAGACAAGTAACCTGAAAAGTTCTTGTAATACCCCGAAAATTTTTACAGTAAAATATTATCCGTGATATAGTAAAATAAGGAAATAAAGTGACAAATAGGGAATTTTTGAGTGATGTCAATATTGAGAAGTATATTGTGATATATTAATTCAAGAAATGACTAAATTGCAAAGATGAGAAAAGTCTTATTGCATAAGAGTAAATACTCAAAATTTAAGGGGTTGAAGTGTAAATATAAAAAAGTTGAAGGACTAATGGTACAAATATTTTAAGGGTGGAATGATCTAGAAACCAAGAAAAATTGATGAATTCGGACCAAATTGAATAGGTAAAAAAATTATGAGGGACTAAATCACAATTTTACCAAATTAAGTGATGACTCAAGGATGGAATTCTAAAAGATCATGAAGGATAAAATGGTCAATTAGTAAGAGAGAGAATTCTATAATGTAATGATTATGTTGATGATATTTTAAATTAATTAATTAGAAAAATATTATTTTATTAACATTTTATGAGATGTTTATTATTATATTATTATTTATTTAGTATAAAAGGAAGGAAAGATGAAGAATTATCAACACATTTCCTTTCCCATGCAAACTAACGTAAGATAAGAAGAAGAAAAGAAGTTTGCTTTCTTTACAATTTAGTCCTTCCACCAAAAATTCATTATTTTCACCTAAAAATTGAAAGAATTTCCATAGCCATCAAGAGAGAAAGATAGCAAGGAGATGATGGGGAGCAAGAATATCAAGTAGGATTCAAGAAATCGAAGCTGGAGGAGAGAGAAAATCAAGTTAAAGATTGAAGTCAATAAGAAAAGGTAAGTACATCAAGATTTCAATATGTTTTTAAGTTTGTTATTATTGATAAAGCATGGAAATAATGTTATAGTAGAGTTTTATTACATAAGGTCCTATGTTCTTGATATGTTAGTGAAGAAAAAAATAAGAGAAAGTGATGAGAAATGGTGTAGAAAAAGAAAATAAGGATGTTATAACATGGTAATTAATATCTTGTACTAAAACAGTTTTAGACAGCAGCAATAGTCTAACTTTGAAAAATCATAAAAAATTGTAGAAATATAATTATAGGATGAATAAAACATGAAATTAAATCTTATTAAGTCTAGTTTCTTATAGAATAAATTATGTAAGTAATGGAATTCTAAATCATGAGATATGATGAATTTTGTGAGACAAGGTCAGAATGATTTCAGGTTCCCCTGTTCTGAATTTGTAAAATCATAAAAAAAATTGGATAAAAATAATTAGGGAATTTTTAGAATCCTGAATGAGTCTATTTTCAATAGAAACAAATATGAACATCATTCGAATTCTGTACAAGGAGATAATTAATTTTTAGTGAAGAAGGGTCACAACTGTCAGACAGCAGAATAGGGGTAACTTTAAAGAATAAACTGTACTTATTGACTAAACCAAAAATTCTAAAAATTTTATGGTAAGAATATATATGAGTCTAGTTTCATGGAAAATTAGCGGATCTTAATTTGGAGTCCTATAGCTCCAGATATAAATAATTTAGTGACTATAACACAGATGGACAGCTTGAATATTCATAAAAGTAAATAATAAAGATTATAGATAATGTTACTTACAAGTGTGCTACATACATCAAGGATGTGGAATGGAGAGAAGGAGGAGGAAAACATATATGAATATTCATTAAGCATGGCTAATTTGCATATTTTAGGCTTAGGGACTAAATTGAATAAAAGTAAAACTTTACGGGTAATTTTGTAAAAATGTCAAAAATGACCAAATTGCATGAAATGGATTATTTTATTATTTAAATTACAAAATTGAATGAAATTATTAATTTAGTTCAAGATCGGGGGGAAAACATGTTTTAGGGATTAAATTGAAAAGTGTTGAAATTATGGAAAATTCTGATATTTTATAGAATTCATGGACTGTTATCAATATATATGAGAATAATAGCTGGAAATAAGGATTAAATTGTAAGAATTTTATTTTCCTGACCCTAAGGACGAAATCGTCATTAATTAAAAGTTTAGGGGCAAAATGGTAATTTTGCCTAGAGCATTAATTAAATGCATTAGAAGATGAAATGAATGAAAATGATGATCAAATTTATTTATAAAGATCCGGACGACTCAAATATGAGACTTGATCGTGGAAAAGAAAAGATATCGGATTAATGAAATTATAAACACAAACAAGCAATGAGGTAAGTTTGTGTAACTTGAATTGTATTTTAAATACTTGAAATATGTGGTTATGTGATGAAAATATGATTTGAATGTTCAATTCATGATATTTGATGAAATATTGATAATAATCGATATAAATTGAAAATAAATCCCAGTTGAATGAAAGGAAAATTCGATGGATCTCTGAAAAGGAATTGACGGTAAAAAGGATCTAGCCCGGACGGGTGATTCTATTCTGATATAGCCCTCTCGAAGAATACGTGTAAAATGGATTTAGCCCGAATGGGTAATTCGAATTAGGGTCTGAATTTAGCCTGGACTGGTAATTCAGATCCAAGCTCATTAGAGTAATTGTCGTTGCAGGGGATTTAGCCTGGACTAGTAATCCCAACAATACTCTATGAGTTTATATTACAGGGGATTTAGCCTGGACTGGTAATCCCACTGTAAGGATGAGGTTCGCGGGAGTGTGCTCTCTGATATGAAATGTGTAAGACCATGGTTGAAAGATACCATGGCAACCTGTGTGTAAGACCACGGCTGAAAGATACCATGGCAACCTGATATGAAATGTGTAAGACCATGGTTGAAAGATACTATGGCAACCTGATATGAAATGTGTAAGACCATGGTTGAAAGATACCATGGCAACCTGTGTGTAAGACCATGGTTGAAAGATACCATGGCAACCTGATATGAAATGTGTAAGACCATGGTTGAAAGATACCATGGCAATCTGTGTGTAAGACCATGGTTGAAAGATATCATGGCAATCTGATATGAAATGTGTAAGACCATAGTTGAAAGATACCATGGCAACCTGTGTGTAAGACCATGGTTGAAAGATACCATGGCAACCTGATATGAAATGTGTAAGACCATGGTTGAAAGATACCATGGCAACCTGATATGAAATGTGTAAGACCATGGATGAAAGATACCATGGCAACCTGTGTGTAAGACCATGGTTGAAAGATACCATGGCAACCTGATATGAAATGTGTAAGACCATGGTTGAAAGATACCATGGCAACGTGACATGAAAAGAATAAGACCATGGTTGAAAGATACCATGGCAACATGACAGAAAATGAGTAAGACCTTAGTTGAAAGACACTATGGCATCATGTCAAAGATAAATAAGACCGTGGATGGGAGACGCTCTAACATTTGTTGAACAATTGATATTCAGGTAATATGTATCAGGTGACGAATGGTTATATGAAATAATTATGAAGATAGATAAACGAAATAAGTATCAGTACATGGAATATAATTTATGTTAAGTTTGATATAAGCTATTACCGGAATAAATATACATAAAATATATGGAAATGATGGAGCATGAAATATTGATATAATGAAATAAATGATATATGCTTATGAAGAAACGGTAAGAGCATGATATGTTTCATGACATGTACATATATGATTATCTTTGATATGTTGATACAAGGAAATTATGTAAGTTGAGACTATTATTAAACTCAAGTACGATATGTCGAGAAAATAGATATATCAATGTTGAATTTATATGAGATATGTGCAAGTATACTAACAATGTTGCTGTTTGATGCTTATACAAGTGTCAAACTGTTGATTGAATGGTAATATATTTATTTATATGATGCATTGAATCGGTAAGTATTTAAATTTTTTTAGTGATCTATAAATGGTAGTAATGCTCTGAAACCCTGTTCTGGCAGTGGATACGGGTTAGGGGTGTTACAGCTCTGATACCAGTTTGTTGAACTAATATTGATAATGATAATAAAGAACGATTGCAAAGTAATAAAAAAAGAAAAATAAAAATAAAGCACACAGATTTTACATGGAAAACCTTTTTGGCAAAAAACACAGGCAGGAAAAGAAAATTTACTAATGTCAATTCAAATGATACAAGAGGAGTTTAGACTACATCTATTTATAGGTTAAAAAAACCTTATTCTAATCAATGTTAAATATATGAAGTGTAATAAGGTTGAAAAACATTATTCTAATCAATGTAAAATAAAATAAGTATAGTTCTATATGGATTTTACTTTTATTTTATTTTACCACTGTATTTTATTTTAACAAGGAGTCAAGTAACTCAACTCTAACAATTACTCTCAGCAGCCCTATTATTTCACAAATTATAATAATATACTTTAACATAACCTAACTTCTTACAATAGCGACACTTTTTGTCTCACTTCTTTGATGCTACTAAAACGGAAGCTTGCTTATCTACCTTGCTATCTGAACCAAACTCATTGTTGAGTTTGTCTTTACTCAACAAATGACCTTTCACATCCTCGAATAAGAGTTTGTCTCTACCATAAACTAAGGTATCCTTAAAAGACTTGTATGAATAGGGTAAAGAGCACAATAATAGATAGCTTGATTTTCATCGTCAATCTTAATCTCAACATTATTTAAATCATTTAAAAGAGTAATAAATTGACTAATGTAATCTCTAAGAAGCTCACTTTCATTTATGCAAAATGTAAATAGACATTGTTTCAACACTAAACGGTTAGCTAAAGATTTAGTCACATCAAGAGTTTCTAACCTTTTCCACAAGGCGGATGAGGTTTTCTCCATCAATACCTTCTGGAATACCCTATTCGCGAGGCACAACTGGATTGCAGACAAGGCCTTTTCATCAAGCTTTTCCCATTCTGTCTGATCTAGATTCTTAGAATTTTTCTAGGTAATGACCTTTTTCAGGCAGATCTGAACTAAAATTGCCATCATCCGAACTTGCCATAGATTGGAATTTTTGACTCCATCGAACTTCTCTATATCAAACCTTGTTGCCGCCATCTTTGAGCAGGTTAATCTACGAAAATTGAACTAGCTTTGATACCACTTGTTGGGGATCGACTGGATTAAGCAACAAATAAGTAAAAAATAGCGGAAGAAATTGAAAAATTGAATACACAAATTTAATGTGGAAAAACTGCTCCAAAGAAGATAAAAAAACCACGGGCAAAGATAAATTTACTATAATGAAAAAAAAATGAAGAGTACAAAAGATGGAGATAAAAAATTAAATCGCTAAATCCATAAGTCAAATAATAAAAAAATAATCTAGACTAATCAGAATTCGACTGAAACAAATAACAAAGTTTAACTGAGAGATTATCTCTCAAATTTGACTGAAATATGAGTCTTACTTAACAAAAAGATTGTCGATTTTATACTCTACTATGTTATTTGGTAGAAGCGAATACAAAGAGCAGGTAGAAGGGTTGCCTTAAAAATGAAAAATTATAATTTTAGCTCTTATAAATGATGAAACTATAAATAAATATATGATAAAATTACATTTTACCTCTTTTAAATGAAAAAAATTCTATTCAATCTCTTAAAAAATGATAGGACTATAAATTAATACATGATAAAATTTATATATTTAGATCTAAAGAAATTTAGAATTCAAATTTGATTCTTAAAGGAAATTGGCTTAGTTGTTTTTGTATGTTTGTTTTTTAGGATGAGTGATGGTGATTTGCTTATGCGGGGTGTGTTGTTGTATGACTTAAATAACATTGGTGTCGATATTTCTTGTTAAAGAAAGCAAACACATAGATAAAATCAGATGTCTCAAGGAAAAGAAAAGAAATACATAACCCTTCAAAACACGAAATGAACAAGTTCCCACTTCATTACAATATTGAAACGGTGAAGACTAAAAAAATAAAAAGCAAAAAGCAAAAGAGACGAAAGTAAAGCTGAGTTCCCGCTTCCAAACCCACAGGACAAGTTCCGCAACCAAAAACATTATCATATTTTCAATGCAAACTGACGTTGCTTCCTTCCTTCCTTCTGTATCCCAGCATTAGATTCCAAAGCTGCAAAACAAAAGCGAAAGGAACGTCCAAGCCCTGTCATAAAAATCTTCTTTCTGCTTTGGTTTCTCGTACTATTATATAAACAACTATGATTCTCACTCTTTCTAGCTTTAAATTAAGTGTCAATCACAGCACCTCTGCCGCACTGTGGCACTTTTCTGGGTTTTGCCTTTTTTGTAAATTTGAAGCATGGCTAGTTCGAGCGGCACGAAGCCGTCCCCGCCGGTACGGAGGATGTCGAAGGCGCATGGGATGATGTTTGATCTTCCTAGCAATATCGGGAACTCGGTTGTTGACAGTGACATGGTTCCCTCATCTTTGCCCTCCATTGCTCTCATTCTTCGAGTCGCCAACGAGATTCAGGATGATAATCCCAGAGTTGCCCATCTCTGTAACTTCATTTCTGATTGAACTTCTCATATTCTTTTTGCTTTTATTTTTAAATAATAAACTATGGGTTTTCCAAAGGAGTCGACTACCTTACTTATTATGATTCCTAGTTACATCAAAATATTAACCTTTAGCAGTTGCATTCAGTGTGAAGATATTTTGACAAATAGTAATTTGATAGCCGCAGGGAATTCGTTAACTGAGCTTTTCATTTATGTTAATGAGAATAATCTTATGATAGTAGACTTGTGCTATGTTTGGGAATATGAATCTGAATTTTTAGAGTTGGATTTCATTTGATATATAAATTGTGAGAATGAAATGAACACGATTGTGCATTACGTATAAGTTAGTTAAGATTCATTTGATTATATATTTCAAAGTTACTCAATTTTCTCAAATATCTATAGGTATTTCAAAATCTTCACTAAAAATTGCATCTCGCTTTTAAGTGGTGTTATTCCATATCTATTAAGTCTTGAGTTTCATGTTGTCTTATATTCAATTCGGGCACTCTCTATAGCAAATTGGTTTTAAGTTGAATGCTTAATATCATGGTTCTTAAAGGCAACCGTAGTTTTTCTATAAACGTCTTCACTCTTGGAGTGATTTGAAACATGTCATAGGCAAGGAAAGAAATTTATTTAAACATTTTTCTGATCTTTCTTGTCAGGCAAGACAAACTGATAAAGCTCCCTTTGACTATATTTGGCTGTTTTGGGCGTCTGAGATACAATAGAGACATCTCAGGCTATAGCCAATTTGATTTTCAGGATGGATGCTGGATGCATACCTTAAAACTTTGCATAAATTATTAAGGTACAAATATTTTGAGCTCTAATACTATGCTACAAAAGAAGAGGGTTTGGGTTAAATCAGTGTCATGAAGTGTGCGAAGCACTAGGACCCTTATATTGCCTGAGATGTAAAGATCAAAAAAGGATGCTGGTTTCATTGAAGTAAGGCACAATATCTTAGTTTTGAGTTTTTGTATGTCAGTGTACATATAAAATAAGCTAAGTATATATAAATTTGACAATAAACTCCAAATAATTCTCTGATTTGTCCTGAAAAACATGCAAAACTTTCTTTTCTTTTGTTGGTCAATATGCATGATATCCTTATGATCCCATGCTTGTTGTTGAAGATTCTAACATTAAGTAGAGAGTTGGACGTATTAGAAATAAAGGAAATCAAAGAGAACGTTAAATAGGCAGGCCTCTTTTGCACCTACTTCCCTACAAAAGTTGCCTAAGTGCACTGAATGCACGCTTGATAGAAGGTGCACCTAGTTTGAAAGGGCTTGAATTAGTTTTATTGTTTGGAGCTAAAGCACACTTTAACAACACGGAATTAAATTGAAGATGCCAACCAATGTGGTAGGCTCCTACTTTATATATATACGCCAGAATGGAATCTTGTTATTGCTACCAATGTTAACTTATTTAGTTTTTGCGCAGGAAGTATAATGTGTCCCTTGTTGTCATTGTGGAAATTGGCTTTTGATTAGGCTGTGTAGAGAGGATATATACCAATAGGAGTTAATTATAATTTCTTTTTAGACTTTCAGTGGATCATTGCTTACTGTGCTTCATTTGGCATGAACCCCAATCAAATATTGAAATATCCAACGATTATTCAACTTCACAGTGAAGGAATCTAATAATGATTACATATATAAGAATGTCTTTTTATGTGCGTTTGTTTCCAAAGCGAAGCTGAAAAGCAAGTAACTAGTTATATCAGTCATTGGAGAGCTACATGAATTATTTTCTCCTTATAGCTTCATTCATAATTAACAAGCTTAACTAAGTTTCAATCTTTCAGACGACAGGGATAAGCAAAAACAGCTGTCAGTCATTTTGCCTACTAGAAGGCTTTTTTGATCCTCATGAATGGGATGTTGCCATAAAATCTGTGACGCTGTGTTGTTTCTATTTAATTGTAACCAACCTATCATGTTTTCTTGTTATCTTCTGATATAAGAATTAAAAAAATGTTATAAAATGTGTGGCATAAAGTAATTTCTGTATGCTTGCTAGAATTGAAATTTACTCTTTTAGGCTTTGCTACTTTTTGTATGATTAGGCCGTGTCTATGCATTGAAGGAGGCTGACAGGATGGACCCTGCATCCAATGGACGTGGTGTTCGCCAGCTCAAGACATATTTGTCAACTAAAATAGAAGAGGTATATCTTGTAGTGCCATTAGTTGTCCACTGTTTTCCATTTTGAAATTGAAAAAATGTTCATGTTTTATCAATTCATGTTTGATGTCATTAACATTTCGAATATTAGTTTCTTCTTCTGATATCACATACAAAGAGGAATACATATTCTATTTATGTTTTATTAACTTCATGCTTTATCTTGTTGACATTCTCTGTGCAGTTTATTGGCCAAAGTTTCCTTTTAACTATCTCATATTAAGGCTGAATACCGATTATATATCATCATGATTAACAAAAGAACTATTGCTATATGGTGATTGCAAGAAATTTAACATGGGAAATTTGCATATTTAGCTAATGCATTTTCCTTATTTGCTACAAGGAAAACTGAAGAAAGAAGTTTCATTTCTTCTGTTTATTTATGAGCTTTCATTTTATTTGGACACCTAAAGGCAAAGTAGCTAGATATTGCTCTGAGCATATCGCTTTTTCTAGATGAAGAAATTTTGAGAAACTTGAAATCAATTTGTAACATGAAATATAATTTATGTGTCAGCTAGCATCCTTGTTGAAGAGTGATTTTGATTTATCACTGTTATAGTGAATTTGATCACTGTTATATCGATTACAGACTAAAAGCCTATTGTTAAGTCATTACCTGGCAATGTAAACTTCTAATTTGAGTTGTTTTGTTTATGGTACTTTGGATGCTTATTTTTTTCTCATAATTGTCTTAATATTTATAATAATATTTATTTATTTACCACAAACAAGGGTAGTTAGGTTAATTAGTCATAAAGAGGAAAATGCTTCTGTTAATCCATAAGCAATAATAATCTGTCATGGGATCATCTGAGAACTAGAGACATAATCAGTTAGTGGGATCAGAAATGGATTTTTCTATAGTATCCTAAATTGATACTTGAATCTCTAAATGATTTAGAGACTGTTAATTAGTGGGCTAATTAGGGTTTATTAAGGAGAAGTTACCTCCTTAACATTTGATATGTGGAGCCACCATTACCTTGTGTTTGGATTGGACTTAAACAAGGGAAAGGACGGAAAGGGAAAGTAAAGGGAGTTGAATATCCTTTGCTTTCCCTTGAAATACTCAGTTTTTGTTTACTCCAATTTGGGGAAAAAGCTGGGGAAAGGGAAATAAAAATTTTTTATATGTGAAATACCATTTTTATCCCATTAATTTTTATATATATTATTTTATAAAAATGATATAATCGGAAAAAAATCATTATAATCAATTATTTCTTTTTGTTTCCACAGTTTAACCAAACAAAGGTTGTGAAAATTTCTTTACTTTCCTTTCTTTTACTAATTTTAACTATCCAAACAAAGACATACATACAAACACACATATCATTTCCTTTCCTTAACCTTCCTTTCCTTTCTTTTTCTTTATAGTTGTTTAGTGTTAAGGTAATATTTGCAATTAAGAAATTTGAATATTAATGGTGTTTCCCTTCATTTAAGAGTAGGAATGTATCCCCACTCGTAAGATTTGTTATTGTAGTTTTTACTTTTAGTTTATGTGTTGTGCTTCAAAATCCTTAGGTTGTTTTTTTGCATTGCAGGAAAAAGATGAAATAAAGTGTCAACTTGCAAGAACAGATGAAACGGAAATCCAATTGTATTATCAGATATTCTATGAGAAAAATATTAAAGAGGGGCAAGATACAAAGCAACCGTGAGGCCTTACTTTGAACCATGAACATGCTTAATCTGGCTTAGCATATTGGTTGTTTGTCCTTATCTTCTTCTATTTGTTACTCTTAAAGGGAGGAGATGGCTAAGTTTTATCAGATTGCAATGGTTTTGCGTGATGTGTTGAAAACAGTGTTACCTTCTTCACAAGTTGATTATAAGGTTTGATTCATCTAATTTTGGAATCATTAAACAAGATTCAGGTTCATTTACACTTGCGAGGACTGAAAAAGTACTTCATAATTGATTTTGGCTTGACAGACTGTCAAATATGTTAAAGAACTGGAGAGCAGAAAGGAACAATATGAACATTACAACATTCTTCCGCTCTATGCTGTTGGGATAAAACCGCCAATTATGAAACTCCCTGAGGTAGTTTATTATGCAATATTATGTTATCTTGCTTTTACTTGTTCTCATTAATTGTAGTTCTAACAGTGGTGGTCCCTTGTGCTTGTACAGATCACCGTTGCATTTCAAGTCATACGTAATGTGGAGAATCTGCCAATGCCCATAGCTCATTCAGGTTCAGATGTCAATTTATATGTTAATGACATATTTGATTGGCTATTGTCTCTTTATGGTTTTCAGGTAATGCTTCAAATTCCTACCTCATTTCACCTTTTATTTAATACTATCTCTTGCGCTCTAACCAATATGCATTTCTGGCCTTGTATGTATTTTAACCTATATAAGCTTAACTACCTCATTTCACCTTTTATTTAATACTATCTCTTGCGCTCTAACCAATATGTATTTCTGGCCTTGTATGTATTTTAACCTATATAAGCTTACTTTATTTTTAAGGTCCAATGTTACTTAGGCTGACTGTTTGTTAATAATAGAATCATCAAGGCAATAGATAACAGTACAAGCAAGGTTAGAAAACCAGACTGGAGATCAATTCTCTAGTTCAACTGGTTGCACCAGACTGCTTAATAAAAGTTTTAAGTATTTAAAAATAAATTAACTGTAAATATATATTAAACAGAGTAAATAATTAATCTTGGCTCTATGAAATGGTGTTTATTAAAAAAACTAAGAGGTTGAAGGTTCAAATCTCATCAACTACAAAAAGAAAAAGAAAAAGAAAAAGAAAAGAACAATATAAAACTGCTTTTACTGGTTAAACTGGTTTTCTGCCAGTTCATGATGTTCCGAGTTCTTTATACCATACTAGATTGGGCAGCCTGCTGTTTGCTAGTTAAACTAGTTCAGTTTTTCCATCATTGAGTTCAAGAATATATGGTTCTCTACTCTCTGATGGCAACAGCAGTCTGGTTTTTGGGACCAAAAAGTTCCAGGATGCTTCCAGTAAACCCTTCGGATCTAAACTATAATTATTCACTTTTATCGAATACACCCTCATATTTGCAACAATATAAATGGCTAGATAGGTAGTTAAACACCATGCATAGTTGTTTCTTGCTAAAACTCTTGATCATTTGTGATAGTTTTCTTGAACCCTGTATTTTGTGGGAATAGAGAACGAGTATGGAGTTCTTTTCTCCTGTTTTTTTCTTTTTTAAAGATGTCAAGTTTTCTTTTGGTTTTGTTTTACACGAAGATATGTCAAACATTGTTTGCACTATGAAGGCCACGTCAAAGTTTGTTTAAATGAGGGAGGCTTTCATAATGAAGCAAAGGATTCTTTAACTTGATAGCAGACCCGAGGTGGTTGGGCCGTGATGTGGCTCGAATTTTTTTACTTTCCTTACCCATACCCAGCTTGAAAGCTCATCTTACGATTTAGAAAAGATTAAAATGTTTTTATATTAATTTTTATTCAATGAATAGTAATTTGGGCTGAGCTGGCATAAATTGCAAATTCCAAGTACAGTTCGGCCCAACTTGGGCCAATTTTTTGGGCTGGGTGGGTAAACCTGATCTGTACAGGTTTACTCAATGGCTTTTGTTGATAATTATATCATGAATGTTATTTTCTAAAAGAAAAATAAAAGGAGGCTCCTTTTCATCTAATAACAAGATGTTTTCTTATCCTTTTTGGTATTGAAGAAAGGGAATATAGCAAATCAAAGGGAGCACCTAATATTGCTACTTGCCAACATTCATGCGAGGAGTAGGAATCTTGAAACTTATTATCAGGTAAATCATTTTTCCTCTCTGCAGCTTCATGCTTTCTTTTTGAGTCTCACTTCTCTATTTATGCTTTTGCAGCTTTGGTTAACACTATTATGACATCTTATGTTGATGATTAATACCAAGTTTATTGCAGCTTGATAGTTTTACCATACAACATTTAACTGATGAAATATTCAAGAATTATGAATCATGGTGTTACTATATGCATCGTGAACCAAATATTAAAAGGTATATATTTTCTATGCTTATGAGACAAAGCTTTTCAATTTGTTTACCAAGTTAAATTTATTATGAAAACTTATGCCAGGAATTTAGCACACTGATCTCTTTTTTCTTATGATGTTCACTGAAACCTTAACTTTGTAGATATCCCCAAGGTTATGCAGTACAACAGCTACAACTCATTTATATTGGACTTTATCTTCTCATATGGGGTGAAGCATCAAATATACGGTTCATGCCTGAATGCATTTGCTATATCTTCCACAATGTATGGTTCCTATCACTAATATTAGGATTGCTCCAAGTGCATAATTAATCTTTAGTCATTCTTTTATGATGTGTGTAGTTTATAGCATGGTAGCTAACAGGAATGGTGTAGATCAATAGAGGAAAGAGATGGAAATATGGAAATCTAGAGGGGAAATCAGAGTCTAAAGGCCAGAAGCAACTCAGGAGAAATATAGGTAGAAACATAGAACTAGGGAGAGAACCCGAAAGAGTTAACGGAGGGGGAAAAATCTATATACTTAATATCTCAAATTCTAGCGTTTGTCATCCAATATCTAATCTAAACTAAAATAACATAGGTGTTTATAGGTCTATAGTGTACGAATTTATGTTAAAATGCATAAATGCATAAGAAAGAGGGTATTTGTTTAGCCTTTTTGACTTTTGTCTTGAGCTCAAGTCTGAACCTGAAAATTCCCATACTAATAACATGGTCAAAACTCCATGTTATAACTATTCCCTTTCTCATTATTGTCAGTGTTTTATGGAATCTAGTCATTCTAAAAGTGGCATGCTTAATATTACATTGTTGGTTTTGAAGATGGCAAGCGATGTTTTTGAAACTTTATCTTGCAAAGTGCATCCTGTTAGTGACGCAAACCAAACAGCAGTGCCTGACCACGAATACTTTTTAAGAACTGTCATAACACCTATCTACAAGGTTCTGCTTAAGGTAATTATAATTTATTCTATTTGGAAAATTGTTTGATCCTTTTTTTTTTTTTTTAAAAACTTTAAACCTAAATTCTGATATGATTTGGTGGGAAAGGAAGCAAGAAAAAATAAAGAAGGCAAGGCAAGCCATTCTACATGGAGCAACTATGATGATCTAAATGAGTTCTTTTGGTGAGCTTCTTGAATGTTGAATATGGTTTTGTCTGCACCAATAGATAATTGGAATCCTGAAAATTGTTTTCTCTAGGTCTGAAAATTGCTTTATGCTAAGGTGGAGAAGAGAAGGTGAAAAATATTATTTTCAGCATCTTGATGAAATACCACTTCCAAATGAGGTAGCTTCTTTTCCCTGTTAGTTGCGGCCTTCATCTATGCTAGCCATAAATTTTATTTTCTTAGGTGATTAATTTGAAAATAATTGTTCAATAAAATTAGGTTAAAAAGTTCTAGTTCATAGTAGTTTCTTTTTGTGGAGAGATGATATTGAAAAATCTTAATTGTGCAAGCATGAAAGTTTGGAAGGATTGTTAGTAAATTGGTCATGTTAGTAAAAAAATTATGTTCCTATATCAATGTTTATCATGAATCACCTTTATCAAAGTTTCACAATTTTTTCTAATTCTTTTTTCTTGCATGCGCACTGTGAACTAAAAGTTGATTGTGATTTTGAGTCTTTCGAACTATGTTGATTTGGAGGTTTTGAAATATATTTCTCAGCATCTTCTAAACATATGAGCTTGCTCTCTTTGTTGTCAAATTAATCTCTATTAGTATCTTTCAATTTCTTCTTTTTATTAAGATTTTATTTAAATTACATATGCCCCTTTCAGATTGTTAATCCATGCATTATTGAGAAGAGGAAGCATAAAACCAACTTTGTTGAAGGCCGCACGTTTCTGCACTTATATAGAAGTTTTCACCGAATGTGGATATTCTTCGTAGTGGCTTTCCAGGTAGTCTTTTTTAACCTTCTGTCTTGAATTTTTCTTACTCTTTTACACAATCAGTTGATTGCATCTGTATATTTCTTTCCTTTTCTTATATATTTATTTTATATTTCAGGCTATGGTAATAGTTGCATGGAGGCGTTCTGGATCTGTTTATACTGTTTTTGATGAAGGTTTCTTAAGAAGACTGTTAAGCATTTTCATTACTTCTGCTGTTCTCAATCTTTTTGAAGGTAACAAAAATTTTCATATGACACTTAATGTAGGTAAAGAAGCAGTCTTATATAAATGTCCATGATTTGAAATACCATATATTCATGATAATGGTTCCTGCCTGCTATTCACAATTTTGTTTTTTAGAACAATGCTATTCATAAAGTTTATATATCAATACACTTACAAGTTCTGCAATCAGTTATACCCTAACTTAATGACAGGCGTTTAATGGAGTAAGTTCATGGTTTTCACCTTTGCATTTATTCCTTCTCTGCAGCTGTTCTGGATGTAGCTCTTACTTTCAACGCTTGGAGGAGCTTTGAATTTAACCAAATACTGCGGTACCTTTTGAAATTGATCATGGGAGCTATTTGGGTTGTGATTTTGCCAATAGGTTATTCCATTTCTGTGAAGAATCCAACTGGGGTCATCAAGTTCCTAAAGCATTGGACTGGGGATATGCAAAACCAGTCATTATATAATTATCTCATCGTACTTTATCTGATACCAGATTTACTTGCTACTGTATTATTTGTGCTTCCACTTTTGCGGAAAAAGTTGGAGCTTTCAAACTGGCGGATAGTTACTCTTGTTATGTGGTGGAATCAGGTAAGCATATCAAGCATTATTTATGTTTGACATTTTTTGTGCTTTCATTTTGTTACTTCAGTTGTATGCAAATTTGCTTCTATTCCCGTTTATCTTCCACCCTTATGTATTGCTTAAATTTGCTCTACTTTTGTGCATATATATTTTTTGCTCCAGCCTAAACTTTATGTGGGAAGAGGCATGCATGAGGACTTCTTCTCACTCTTAAAGTAAGAGAAAAAAAATGTTTTTGGTTGTTGCTTTCTCAACAATGTTTCTGGCTCTTCTAAATACGCTTCATGTTAAACTTGTTCCACTGACAGAATTATTGAATGCACTTAGGTACATGATGTTTTGGATTATGTTGCTAGTCATCAAGCTAACATTCAGCTATTTTGTTGAGGTGATATCTGCTTTATATTTACGAATCAGTTGAAGATTAAAATTCTGAAATGTTAAAATTAGCTAAATATTGGTTTCAATTACATTAATCATTGTTCATAATTACATGTGATTATCTATTTTACACGTTTACCCTCATGGTATATGATGTTTATCGTGTTTTATTTTAAAATGAAACTTAGTAAGTCAAAAGTGGCATGCAACATTAAAGCAAACTACGAAATTCTTAATACTTGGAGTTGTTGAAAATGCATTTGTAATTTTAGGTTCAATTTAACTGATGCCAAATAAATTGTTTCCACAGCCGGATGCTCTGTGTTTTATTTTCCCCTCTAAAGCATCTAGTAATCTGATATGTGTGATAATCATGCATCTTAATTGAAAAAATCTAGATAGGGAAGCTTAATTCTTAACATTCTTTGATTTTTGTTGCTTCTTTTACAAGTTAAATTATCCGTTCTTATTCTTGAATTTAGGAATAATAGCAGAAGAAATCAATGGAACTAATTCTTTTAAGAATTCCTGTCCTTTCAAGAATCCAACCTAAAGCCAATTGGTAACAAGTGGAGGGCCCAACTAATATACAACCACAAAAAAGTTATTTAATAGATGCGGAATAGTACCAGTTAATACTCCTCGTGCGTAGCTCAAAAGAGACTACATGTAGATAACCTCTCCAAGAGTTATCAACCCCACTTGGGGTTAGATAGGAAGAACAACAAACCGGAACATAGTTTTGATCCCATGTTAAGCATCAAACTAAAACCAATTTGCAATAGGCAGAGGGACCCAACTTTGATATAAGACATAGGTAAGCCAATACATAAACATAATAGAGGTTGCATAACACCACTTAACCGTATGGATCATAATCTGGAATTTCGTCACTGGTCATATGAAATAAAGTTATGATTTGGGAAAACATAATGTTATATAGCCTTATTGGGGAAAAATATAATTAATATTTTTATGGAGTCTTGTCTTGGATGTCGATCTTTCTTTACTGCAGGTAATAAAGAAATTTGCCAGTCATTTATTGTCTTTGTTGACAGAAACTTACTCCAATAGATATAAACACAATGGTGAACTGCAGCTGATAAAGGAATAGAGGGAACAGGATAATCATTTAAGCTTGTTGGAGAAGAATGCAAGTAGTTTGGCCATCACTTGCATTTTTCTGCAACATGCTAAAAACCTCTTGCTGTTCTACGGAGGTTATTATCCTTTTTTTTTTCCCAAGGTGTCAAGAAAGAATATACCAGATAAAATATGTGATAATTATAGGAGTTAAAAGAATTTTGGTTTCTTTAGTTCTTGACTTCCTGCGGGATCACAAGTAGGCAAAAGTGAAGCTAAAAAGAGCTGGCAAAAGGCCTCCTCTTAACCCCACACACTTTTGAAAGACCTTGTTTGCAAATAAAAAAATTTTACTTTGGCCATTATAGAAATCTCCCTTTAGGATAATGTTGCATCTGACTTGTTAAGTTTTATAATTGGTTACTAGCTTTCCATTTTGAGTTTTGCTGTTGATTTCTTTTTCTTCTTTTTGTACTTTTAATTGTTAAAACATTAAACATCCTAGAAAGTTCTGCAAATATATATTACCGAAGAAAAAATATTTGGGGATTTTTTTTTTTTTAAGTTTCTTTGCCATTCGTGTATTTTTCATAGAAGTCTCTTCCACATATATTTTTTCTCCCTCCACCCACAAACAGAAATTAGTGATTTCATCCCCTGCAGCTAGATTGCTAGTTTATGCTGCTATTGATCTTTCTACATTTGTGTCAGTTTTTATGAATTAGTTTTCTTGACAATATGCTAAAACCAAATAAAGGTTGCTTTTAACCTCTATTACTTGCTTTCACTTTAAGATTTTTCCACTTGTGCGACCAACCAAGGAAATTTTGGATATGCATGTCGAAAACTATCTACTGTACAAGATTGTTCCAAATGGTAATATACCTCTTTTTTTACATTTTATTTTCCCTTGTGATTATTTTACTCTCTTTTTATATCTTTCTGTAGCATTAGTAATTGAAATTCTAAACCTTCTGTAGTTGCTCATAATGTCGGAGCTCTTATAGCAATATGGGCTCCAATTATCTTGGTAAGCATTTAAGAACCTTGTAATGGAAAATTTGATGCCATGATCATAATTCTTGTTGCTTAATAGCTTGTTTCATTATCTGAGTGTTTTACTCATGCATAGGTTTATTTTATGGATGCTCAAATATGGTATGCCATTTTTTCTACCCTTTTTGGTGGGGTTCTTGGAGCCTTCCGACATGTGGGTGAGGTATGCAGTAATCTTGTGCTCAAGCTACTAGAAATATGATAATTAAAAACTGAGTATACGAATGTGTGCACATGTATAAATGCATACACTCTGCGACCTGCGCACATGTATGTATTGAAGTATGATTTTGTGGAAACTCTGAAGATTTGCGAAGTTACATTAGGGAGATTACCTTCTTAAATTTTTTCTTTTATTGAATTATTTAATAGATACGTACACTTGGGATGCTGCGATCCAGATTTCGAAGTGTACCTCGAGCTTTTATTGAACGTTTTTTGCCATCAGCACATCATGATTCAAATACAAAACTCTCGGTAATGCCAATTGCGCATATTCTAGCATCATTTGCAGTTTCTCTTAAATGTTTAAGTTTTTTGTGCATCATTCCAGATATCAAAAAACTTCTTCTAAATATAATTTTTGTCAATTTTCTTTTTTCTCCACTTTTGTAATTTTTATAAAATCTCTTTGGGTTAGCAAAAAAAGCATTTGCTATCAATCGATATGTTATCTTATCATCACTATATATGAAGATGATTTTGATCCTTTTCCTCCTTCATTTGATATTACTTTTGTTCTTTTGAATAAATTAAAACACTTCTCATGGCAGGATAATTCAATTGAACAAAAGAACATGGCTATTTTTTCTCAAATGTGGAATGAATTCATTTGTTCCCTGCGTGAGGAGGATCTAATTAGCAATAAGTGAGGATTTCTTTCATACACTTTATTCCAGATGAAATATAAAGATTTATATGATGACTCGCCTTTTCTCTTGCCTGAAAATTCACCAGGGATCAAGAATTGTTGCTTGTCCCATGTTCTCCAAGTGATGACTCTGTGATTCGGTGGCCACTTTTCTTGCTAGCTAGTAAGGTAAACACTATTCAGTATATTTTCAGGTTTACTTTTCCATGTGACGCAGGTTGTTTATGTTATAGATTATCCCCGTGCAACGTCTTACAGATTCCTGCTGCATTGAACATAGCAAAAGATTCTAAGAGGAAGGAGGATGCCAAGTTGATTAAACTGATCAACAGTGACTTTTACATGCATTCAGCGGTGGTTGAGTGTTATAAGACGATCAAATGTCTTATAGATGGCCTTCTGGAAGACGAGGCTGATAAGAAGTAAGGTCGAAGTGTTCATATTCTTGGCTTGAACTTACAGATGTAGTCCTAAATATCCTCTAGTAATTTAACTTTGTATCTAAGAGATTCCTTGTTTTTTGTCTCAATTAATCATCTTCTAATTTTTGCCTTCTTCTCATCCTGGAATAGGATTGTACTGAAGATTTATGATGAAGTATCTAATAGTCTACAACAGGGGAAGTTTCTGAAAGAATTCAAGATGAGTGGTATGCCTTTGCTCAGTGTAAAGTTGGAGAAGTGGCTAAAGATCTTGGTAGAAATTGAGCTTAATCTGTGTTCTCTTCTTTTGTGTTTTTCCTCTGCTTTCTTTTTCTTAGTGGCATACATTTAAGCACTCTGTTACTTGAGTTCGTTTGTTGCAGATGGCTGATCATTGGGATGATGAAATATACAAGGCCCAGATAACCAAAGCTCTGCAGGGTATCATGGATACTGTTACACATGATGTTATGATTAACGGCCAGAAGTAAGAACTGAAAATTATAACCTTCGCATCAAAAAGAATTCTTCTCTCTTTCTGATCAGATACTTTAACTGCCTTACCTAAAATGAAAATGAAAATGAAAAAAAAAAAAAGAATCATTTTAGATGCTCAGCAGACTGTTTACAACAAAAAGTTTTATCATTATGTAAGGAGATAAGAAAATATGTTCTTATTCTAAATATAAAACCAGTAGTATCCACAGCTCAACAAATTCAAATTTACCCCCAGATTTCTTGGTATTTTATGATTGGGATTAGCAACCACAACTTGACTAGTGAAGCCTCAAATTTAGATCTGTACTTTTGATGAAATCCCGTAAAATAAGCCATCCTAGATGTAATCAAGCAACCATCAATCTTTGTGAAACAAAATTCTGCTAGTTTTTGAAATTTGAACCAGGTAATTTTCTGAACTCTTATACCATTGAACGAGTCTTTATCACTAACATGGGCAATGAATTTCCTCTTCTCTCTTTAGAGCTCTTCAAGGAGCTTCTGTTTATCAGAATAGCAAAGATGGGCAGAGTTTTGAAAAGATTAACACTCAGGATATACGGCACAAATCTTGGAAGGACAAGGCAATGAATCCTCTTTTACATATCCTTTTTTAGTTTGAAATATTGCTAATTGAGATTTGCTTATTATCCTATTCTTCAATTCTCTATAGATCTCTAGGCTCCATTTTCTTCTGACTTTCAAGGAATCTGCTGCTGATGTGCCTCGAAATTCAGAGGCTCGACGCCGTATTACTTTTTTTGCCAATTCATTATTTATGAATATGCCAACTGCGCCCAGAGTTAGTGATATGCGCTCCTTCAGGTCAGTGACCATTGACAATTTCTCAATGTTCTTACACTGAATGACAGCTTGGGAATCTTACGTGACTCGTTGATAATCAATGTAAAAGCGATGGACTGATGGCTCCTTTCAAACTAGTAATATTGCAATACTCCCTCAATCCCACTAAATTTGTCACATTTTGAATTTTATTGGTAAAAAATTTTCAACTTTGACCTCTTATTCTTTAAATTTTATTATGGATAAAGATTGAAAAAATATATTATAAAAACATTCGAAGTAGTTTTTAAATATACCTTTCTCACAAACTTTAATTAATTAATTATTTAAAAGAATTGAAGTCAAAGTTTAAAAAGTTTGACATCAAAAATGTCAACTGTGACATTTTTAGTGGGATAGGAGTATCTTCTTCTCTTTTTCTTTTTCATGAATGAATAATGTTGGCAGGGTCATGCCACGGGAATTATTATCTTGAATCTAGAAATTGGTCAAGGACCTTTATGGTTGTTAGAGAAGATGTGTTTTGTAATTATTCTTTCTAATCTAACTTTTATTTATTTCTCAATTTATTATGTCAGTGTTTTGACTCCATATTACTCGGAACATATTCTTTTTACTGATGATGAGCTTAATAAAGAAAACGAGGATGGGATATCAACTTTGTTCTACCTACAGAAGATATATCCAGGTGAGTTACTATTATTTTTATCGTTATCTGCAATAACGTGAGCTTATTAAGCTAGTACTGTCTCCAAATTAGATGAATGGACCAACTTCCGGGAGCGAATGCATTACCAAGAGAGCAAAGAGGCTATCTGTAACTGGGCAACTTACAGAGGACAGACACTTTTTAGATCAGGTCTGCATAATGATGGTCAACTTAGCAATCCATCATAAACCAACTTTAGTTGTGGATGATTATTTCTATATATTTTACATGATAACATCATCATATATGTTTCTGTCAGTGCGAGGGATGATGTACTACAGGAAAGCCCTAGAACTCCAATGTGCCTTGGAATTACCTAATCATAATGGTTTGTGGCATTCTAGACACACATTCAGTTAGAAATATGAACTGTTATCTTCATTTTTACATTTCAAGGTCTTGTATCTTTTAGGATTTTTACCACCAAATATCATGCCATGCAACTATTAACTAGATATTACTTTGCAGCTTCAAGGGAAGAGGACTCTGCTCGAGCGCAAGCTCTGCCTGATTTAAAATTCACCTATGTTGTATCTTGTCAGATCTATGGAACTCTGAAAAATTCTGATGATTCTCACGATCAAAGTCGTCAAAGAAGTATTCTGAATCTCATGCTTATGTATGTTACCTGTTAATACACCATTATAAGACCAAAATTTTCCATGTAAATTAAAACTTTTTATGAATCATTCGTCATTTTAATATTGTACAGGCATCCATCTTTACGTATTGCCTATATTGATGAAAGAGAGGAGACTGTTAATGGAGAATCTGAAAAATCTTTTTACTCTGTTCTTGTCAAGGGAGGTGATAAATTTGATGGCTATGAAAGGGTAAGTGCTTGTTTTATCAGGATCTTCATTTTTCTTTTTCTTTGTTAAATTTCCGTGTTATTTTGATTGATTGCTACGATGCAATTCTACCAACCTTATTTGCTATCCAAGTCATCCCCATCCCATTTATGGTTTATTTAAACCCAATAGGGCATGCATGAGGTTGAGTGAAGCTAGTTGTTAACCAGATGAGGCAATGCATTCTTTAACCTGTCACTGCTATACATACTAGATTTGGCATACTATCTAGGTTGAAAAAATGTGTTCTACAATGAAAGTAGAAGTTATTTGATAAAAATGTGGTGGGATAAAAAGGTTACACACTTAAAATTAAGTACTTTAGGAGGTGGATAACTCTTGTTTTAAATGTATATATAAAAAGAAATTAATATTCCTAGTTTTATTTTCTTGTTATAGTTTTACTTTAATTTTTATGCCAACTTTCGAAATAGGCGTCACTTGTGATACCAAACTTGATATGAAACTCTATAGTAGTAGAGATAGGCAAGATTAATCTTTATTTCAATTTATAATTTATTTATATTTTTCCAGCTTCCACTAGCTTTTCTGCTTTCTTTGGTTGGTTCTTAATAGGGAAGAAACTCAATTACTGTCTAGTTCCTAAAGAAGTTTATAGATATTAGAGATTAGCAAATTTTTTATTGATTTGGACACAACATTCTCTTGCTTATGATGAAAACCCCTTACGAGCTCAAACAGTTAACTGCCATCATCCATTTTGTTGAAGTACTTCATCAAACTTCTGATATGAAAGTTGAAGAAGTGCACATACAAAAATCTCAACTGATGATAGGGCAAAATAAAGTAAAAATATTTCCTTGACATTAGAGAAGTTTATAGATATTAGAGGTTAGCAAAATTTTGATTGATTTGGACACAACATTCTCTTGGTTATGATGAAAATCCCTTACGAGCTTTAACTGCTATCATCCATTTTGTTGAAGTACTTCATCAAACTTCTGATATGAAAGTTGAAGAAGTGCACATACAAAAATCTCAACTGATGATAGCCAAAATAAAGTAAAAATATTTCCTTGACAATCAAACATAATGATTGACTGATAATTTGATACCAATCTAATAAATGGTGCTATGAATTTTTACAATGACAATGTGCCTGCTTCAGAACATCATAGACATGATAGTGAAAGCAAATTGCTTTTTTCTCTCTGTTGATAGTTATGTATCTGGCACATATATTTTATCAAAGACAATAGTCCAATGCAGATCTATTGGGCCATAAGATTATGTCAGTTTAATAACATATGTGATTGTTTACGACATCCTTTTACATGGATTATTCATTGTACGTCTAGGAAATATACCGCATCAAACTTCCGGGTCCTCCAACAAAAATTGGTGAAGGAAAACCTGAAAACCAAAACCATGCCCTTATTTTTACTCGAGGAGAAGCCTTGCAGACTATAGACATGAATCAGGTAGCTGTTTTTTCTCCTTCTCAAAATAGGTCTGTAAGGTTCTAGAACATCATTTAATACTTTGTTTTTTTAGGATAACTATTTTGAAGAGGCTTTTAAAATGAGAAATGTTTTGGAAGAGTTTGAACACTCCTGTCGCTGGCAACGGAAACCTACAATATTAGGTTTAAGGGAGCATATATTTACTGGAAGGTTAGTCTTACCTGTTGTGATTATAGATTTTGATCTTGGTTTGTTTAATGATGTGCACCAGCAAGTCAAAAACCAATCATTTCACAGAATAATGTCCAGATACTAACATGTTAGTATTTTTTTAATTTGACAGTGTTTCATCACTTGCTTGGTTTATGTCCAATCAAGAGACTAGCTTTGTGACTATTGGCCAACGCTTTTTAGCAAGTCCTCTGAGGTTCCCTGAAATTTTCATCTTGACTAAATTTTTACTTGGGAAATATTGTATATTGATTGTTGCTAATATTCACATGGTGTGCTAGTTAAAATTTGATAACAGGGGCCTCTCCACCTATTACCAATTGGTTTTACGTTGGGGGCCCATCTAAAATTTAACACCAGTATAGTTTCCATGATTATCTCATCTTCGCAGGGTACGATTCCATTATGGTCACCCTGACATATTTGACAGAATCTTCCACATAACAAGGGGCGGCATTAGCAAAGCTTCAAAAACTATTAATTTAAGTGAAGATATATTTGCAGGTACACATCAGCAACTAATCCAACTAATTCCGTAAGTTTAATATTTTGGCTAATTCCACTAGAGGTTTCAGGGTTCAACTCAACTCTCCGAGGGGGATATATAACACATCATGATTACATCCAAGTTGGAAAGGGACGTGATGTGGGTATGAATCAAATATCATCTTTTGAGGCTAAAGTTGCAAATGGAAATGGAGAGCAAACACTTAGCCGTGATGTGTATCGCCTTGGATGTCGATTTGATTTCTTTAGAATGCTATCATTTTACTTTACAACAGTTGGTTTCTATTTTAATAGCATGGTGAGCAAACCGAACTAATTTCTTCCTTTATGTGGTTTTATGTACTTGAATATGTGGTAAATGGATAAAGTTCAGGTGATCAGATATCATTTATATAGCCTAATAGCATGTACTTTTGGGGGAAGGGTTAATTTGGTTTCCTCAGTTGTGAAGCAGAATTTCTTTGCATGTCTACAATTAGTCATTTCAGAAATTAACTCCATAAATACTATAACTTATTACTTGGTTCTATCTTTTTTAATGAGATAAAGCATAGCATCAAGCTACAAGGCTGGTTCATATTATTTGACGTTTGTTTTTCTTTTTATGCCTCCTGCACTCTTGCAATGTGAATAAACATTTATTCCTCTGTTTTTGGCATTACATTGTTTCAGGTTACTGTGCTTACAGTATATTTGTTCCTCTATGGACGTTTGTATTTGGTTATGAGTGGAATGGAAAAAGAGATCCTAGAGAATTCAATTATAAATCAGAACAAGTCCCTGGAAGCAGCTTTAATTCCTCAGTCACTCTTTCAAATGGGTTTGTTATTGGTTTTGCCTATGCTTATGGAAATTAGCCTGGAGAAAGGGTTCCGCACTGCTCTGGCTGACTTTATCATCATGCAGCTGCAGCTAGCCTCTGTATTCTTTACATTTCAGCTCGGAACAAAAGCACATTATTTTGGGAGAACAATCTTGCATGGAGGTTCTAAATATCGAGCTACTGGGCGTGGATTTGTTGTTTTTCATGCCAAGTTTGCTGATAACTATAGATTGTACTCACGAAGTCACTTTGTGAAAGGGTTTGAACTCGGTATACTACTGGTTGTATACGAAGTTTATGGTGTATCATATCGCCGCTCAAGTCTTTATTTATTTATCACCTGCTCAATCTGGTTCTTGGTTGGGTCCTGGCTATTTGCTCCCTTTGTCTTTAACCCTTCTGGTTTTGACTGGCAAAAGACGGTGGATGATTGGGCAGATTGGAAGCGTTGGATGGGATTTCGCGGAGGTATTGGTATTCAGCCTGAAAAAAGTTGGGAATCGTGGTGGGAAAGAGAACATGAGCACCTTAAATACACAAATATACGAGGAAGGGTGCTTGAAATTATTCTTGCACTTCGTTTCTTTGTCTATCAATATGGAATTGTCTACCACCTTGACATAGCTCATCACAGTAGGAGTTGGAGGGTACATTTTGCCATTTTCACTGATATAAATTTTTTTCTTGCCTTATTAAACATCATTTAGGTTAAAGATCATCCTCTCTTTGATCTTGTTTTAACCTATAATTTTGCAGGTTTACGGACTCTCTTGGGGTGTTATCGCTGCAGTTTTCTTATTGTCAAAGGTACAGAATGAAACTAGTTTGTAGCGGAGAGGGGCGGAAGCATATAATTAAATGTTTCTCAATTGGTGTCCACACCTATTAAGAATTGTGTTTCCTGTAGTCTTATTAAAACTGGGCTTCTCCAGCAGAGCCCAGGTGTGCTCTGTTGTTGCTGCCTAAGCGCTTGTAATTTGGTTGTCCATGTATAGGCCTTTGTTGAGCTACATGTGAGGAAGAGTATTAAGTGGTGTTATCCTACATCCATTAATATTGTGTTTTCTGTTGTCTTATATTCGAGTCTAGCCTATGCATGAATTTTTGCTTGCATACACCTACAAGTATGCTCTCTCTTATATTATTTTTAATCCGTAATTAGATATATTTTTGGTTTAGAAATAACTCATAGATAAGGTTTTCTTTTCTTCTCTTTCTATATTGTACGTTGACAGATTGATTTGGTATTTTGCTGCAGATAGTATCGGTTGGTAGACAACTGCTGGGAAAAGAACTTGAGCTAGTATTCAGAATGCTCAAAGCATTTCTGTTTCTTGCCTGCTTGGGAATAACCATACTCTTATCCAAAACATATGGCCTCACTATATCAGATCTATTGGCTGCTGTCCTTGCCTTCTTGCCCACGGGCTGGGGCATTCTTCTTGTAAGTTTCAATCTTTCCTAAAGGTTTAATACATAAATAGCCCCTGAACTTTACACCTTTTCACTATTTGGTATCTGAAGGGAAAAAATAAGGTACTTAACCTGTACTACGTTTTCCATGGCATGGTTCACTCATACTGTCACTACATGTAAGGTCAAAGTATTTTCTAAGTGCTGACATGGCATAGACCCCACACATGATGTCTTGGTATTGATCAACCTTGCTAAATTAGCATTTTACAAAACAGCTTAAATCCATTGGCTTAACTTGCTTGACAAAAATAAATTTCATATACTCAATTGTGATTTTTTTTAGACACTAAATTGTTGAAAGACATAGTTCAGAGACCAATTTACATATTAGCCTTTTTCCAAAATTGTGTAGTATTTAGGGGTGTAATCGAGAAGCTTGCCTTCGAGCTCAACTCAAAATTCAAGACTTGAAGCTCGGATTAAGCTCGATGGAATTTCACTTTTAAAAGTTTGGGCTCAATTTAAAATTGAACAGTTTGAGCTCGCTTGATTAGGCTCGTTTTTCAGTAAAATCCTCATGCTCAATTTCAAGCTTGATTTTTATGCTCGAGCTCAAGTTCTAGTTTGAATTGAAATTTTTAGTATTAATTAATATTAAAGTATATATTAAAAAGAAACTCAATTAGGCTTGCGAGCTACTCAAGTCAAGCAATAAGATACTAGAATTCAGCTCCCTCGATAGCTCCAGTTTTTCGAACTTGACCTTAACTAAGACAATGACTGAACCGAAACTGGTGTCTTGTTTACAGTCCTAATAGAATTGTCATGTCTTATAAATTGTTTTTAATCATGTCTTACAATTTTAATGTATAATTAATAAACATGACATTCCATTGATTTGTGCTTCCAAAATCGAAGATCGGGCAAGCATGCAGGCCATGGTTGAAGGGGCTAATGCGGAATTTTATGAAGGAGATGAGCAGGGCGTATGACTACATTATGGCATTGCTGCTTTTCATGCCCATAGCCATTTTAGCATGGCTTCCATTTGTATCTGAATTCCAGACTCGCATCCTCTTCAATCAAGCTTTTAGCAGAGGTCTTCAAATTTCTATCATTCTTGCTGGCAGGAAAGACAAGTCCTCACTAAAATGATTTTATTTATTTATTTGTTTTATGTAATATTGTGATTTTGGTAATGTGATGGAGCAATTTCTCTATTAAATTCATTTGTTAAATTTAAACTATGGTGTTCTTATCTTTATTAATGACATTTTTACTTTAGGGCAATTCAAAGATAATTTGTATGTATATTAAAAAAAAGTAGATATACATGCACTAAACTATAATTATATCCAACATTTACGTTTGAGTATGAGTAGCATATATTGCAATTATTTTGATATATATCTAACGTAAAGTTGGATTCGATTCCAGTCAACTTTTCTGCTCATAAAACTAGAATACTCTCTTTTAAATAAACATCTAATATCATTAAGCTCCCAGCCGCTGTCACTGTCAATGGAGATGGGAAGGGGATGACCGGAGAGAGCAAATCCGAAAGGGCTATCCAGAATATGACCAGCTAAATCACCTCCGAGGAGGAGCCAAGGTTTGGGGTAGAGCCACCAGGATTGCTGTCTCCATCGTGGAACACGTCGGGTACATCGACGGCTTTTCATCCAACGCCATTGAGAGGGCATCAGCAATCAGCCAACTCTGGTACGGTGCAACATCATCGGCATCAACGTGTCCGACCCATGAAGGCGAAACAATGACGGTGCGCCACCTCGCGCTATGACCGCACCGGAACGTACGAAACAAAAGCCGAGAAAATTGGAGCTTGTCCAGCGGCGGAAAAAAGGGAAAATCCAAGCAAGTTGCCGCCTGTCGCCGGCTAAGGTAACCCGACACAAAAGCAAGGGCGGCTGCTTGAATTATTTTTCCGAAAAGAACAGCAAAAGTAAAAGGACCGACATAGGCAGTCAGAGATATGAGCGGCGCTGGCGCTAGGGCCGAACGGCCGCTCACAAAAGACCAAGGCAGCAACGATTAAGGAGGGTGTGAGAGAAAAAAGGGAAACACTTGGCTATATGTTGGCAAAATTAAAATCGAAAAAGTTTTAAATTTTGAGGAAATAAGAATTTTGGATTTCGAGATGAATTGAATTTTTATCATTTGAATAACTTGAATAATATATTAGTATAATTAATTTTTTTATTTATATTAATTTTAAAAATAAGTAAATTGATCTTGTAATAATTAAAAAAATTAAAAGTAATTTTTAAAATTTAAAATATTTATAAAAATTCTAAATTTTGTATTTTAAAAAAAATTATAAAATTTAAAAAATATATAACAAAGTTGAAAATTTAAATTTTTATAAAATAATAATTTTGAAATCTAAATAAGTAATTAATGATTCAAATTTATCATACTAAAATATCTTATTATTTCTTTCTTTAAAAAATTTAAATATATATGGTTTCAAATTTATGCACTCTAACATGGAAGTAGCTATATTGTAACAAAATTTTATTTAATATTATTATTTTTTCTAATTTAAATCAAATAATTTCACTCGATTCGCCCGAACGCTTCCCCTTAATTTGAGTTATCCGAAAATTCAAAAATAAGAAAAGGAAAAATTGCGTCATTTTGATAAATGTTTACCTTTTCTAAAGTTAAAAGTCAAAACTATCAAGTTAAAAAATAAAACTACGTTGTTTTGATAAATGTTTATCGAATAATCTCTCTGTCCTTCCAGAATCACCCCACTTTCCCTTTTTCCTTTACTCAAAATTAATCTAAAAGCTTGTACTTTATCTGCTAATTAAATAATCGGTCCATGTAAATGCAACATTAAGTATAAATAATAAGATTTGTTAACTAGACTCAACTCGACTCGAAGTTTCTTGACTCGATTTGACTCGACTCGATCGAATACTCACCCCTAATGTAATCTAAAATTGAGATCGGTGTTTAATAAGAGTTCGTATTTTATATCAGTATATTTTAGTGATTATACCTTAGTAAACTATCAAAATAGTTATTTTTGTTTACATCAGGTTACATTTTAGTAACTTATGTTTGAAATGTTATGTTTTAGTCACTTACGTTATCATATTGTAACATTTTAGTCATTGAGCCGTTAGTTGCCATTAACGGTGTAACGGCAAATTGACATAACATTCATAGAAAAAATTTAGGTTTTAATTTATAAAATTGGTCCCCATACTTTTTTGTTTTGAGCAAATTTTTTTATTTTTATTTTTTTCTTTATTTTTCATTCTCTTCTGCTTATCCCTTTATTTTCCTCTCTTCTGCATTTCTTTTAATGTAGTTTTTCTATGTTTTCCATTTGTTAAAACTAGTCGCTATACTTTTGTTTCTTGGAATAATTTAATTTTTTTCTAGTGAGGCGAGCTTGTAGACTAGTTTTAACTAGGGGCTAAGCCAAAAAAATTTTTTAGGGAGGTCGAATGAAATTTTAATTTTTAATAGTTGATAGTACTAGAAAGAACATATGTTTTCTCCCTCCTTATTGGTTAATTTGTCCTCATTTAGTTATCTTTAAGACATATTTTAGCATTTTCAGTTTAATAAATTTTATTTTATAACTCAATGGGTCTTACCCTATTTATCCTTAATTTTGTCATGTTTTGGTACCGATGTCGCTGCATGAGTATTTCTAGATTGCGCCCAGAATTGTCGCCGCACTTAACAGCTGTCCGGATAAGAACAAAAAATGTGTGAGTTTGTACGTACAGAGGCAACATGATTCTGATGAAAGGATACTTGTGCTATTTAAAGAATATAAATATTCACGTGAATAGGAAAAAAAAAGGAGGCTTTTTGGGGGGTATTATCTTCTTCAACCTATCTTTTGAAGCTTTTCGGCTATGGCGGCTTAAGTCTCCTACGGGTGAACCGACGTGAAAGGGACGTAGATCAGCTCTTGATGAGGAGCCCTGAGTGTAACACAAGAGGAAATGGAGAGATTCAAGTTGAAATTGTCTAGGAATAGTATTCTCCACTTGTTTCTTTTATATTTCTTTTCTAAACGATAGTTATTACTTTCTATTTCATGTTTGTATAGAAGTACACATGATTTCTTGGTTAAAAGTTATTTTATTCAATTTTGCTTCTATTGTTTAATCTTTGGGTTTGAATGTTTTTAGCATGGAAGTGTTATTGTGGTCACTGACACTGGAAAGTGTAGCGACAGTTCAAGCTAACAAGCATGACAACGGAAGTTGCTTAAGGATTAGAGGAATTTAATCCACTTGTTCTTAATAGTGTTCCATTGCCATCATCAGAAGGTGTGGTTAATGTGCATGTTTAAGTCTTAGTTTAAATATATAAGTTAAGCTTGGTAAGATATTCATTGCAATTTAATGCATTGACAATCACCTATCCTTTTATACCTTGTGAGCACTTAGTATTTTGTTGAATATTCACGTTGGAGATCCCAATTTATCATTGTCATATTTTATCTTATTGTTTTCAAGTTATTGCCACGACAACTACTCTCACAATTTATCCCGTTTCTATATATTTATTACATTGACAGTGATAGACAAAAGACAACCATCCTCATGGGATCGATATCTGACAGACTCATTTCTGTCTACTATACTTGCATTGACAGTGTACGCTTGCACATTATTGCTGTGACGTTAAACAGCCGATCAATAGTCTATATATTTATAATTTTAAAGGATTAAATCAAAATTTTTAATTTTAGGGGGGCCAAAGTGCAATTTTACCTTTACTAATTTAAAGTTTTTAAAATTTTTAAAGGGCTTAAATAGCAATTTTTCGTTCTAGGGGGACTGGGGCCCCTACCAGCCCTCTAGATTCGCCTTTGGTTTTAACAAATGGAAAACATAAAAAAAATTACATTAAAAGAAATGAAGAAGGGAGAAAAGCAGAGAGAGAAGCAGAAGACAATGGAAAAAAGAAGGAAAGTTAAAATAACATAAAATAAAAAAATTAAATTGCTCAAAATGAAAAAATATAGGGACCAATTGTAGAATTTAATCTAAAATTTTCATTTGAAATGATGATTAACGTGCCATGTCAATTTACCGTTACATAGTTAACAGCAATTAACGGCTCAGTGACTAAAATGTTACAACAGATAACGTAAGTGACTAAAACGTAATATTTCAAACATAAGCAATTAAAATATAACCTGAGACAAACAAAAGTGACTATTTTGATAGTTTACCCTAAAATTTATATCTAAATGTGTCATACAAATGTAGTTGATGTAAGAGTCGGAAGAACAAAATTTAGATAAAAGAAAAAAAATTATCTCTAGTTAAATGTTAAAATTATATATGAACTTTGATTTAATGTGTAATTTGATATATAAACTTTGAATGGTGTAATTATACACATGAAATTTTGATTATGGTTCAAATATATTCATGAAATTTTAATTTTGGTTCATCATACACATTTGAAGAAATAAATACATTAATTTATTTTTATATTTGATAATTATAACTATTTGAGCATGTAATATATAAAAATAAAATGATGTTATATCAATAATTGTGTTAATAATTTGTGAGAATTAGATCAAATCAAAATTTTATGTATTAAATTGTAAAAAATCAAAGTTCATGTATAGAATTGCGCATTAAACCAAAGTTCACGTATAATTTTAAAATTTATCCCTTATTTTAGTAAGTGGCGCCACCAAGCGCTAGATATCCAACAGTTGATCACAATGGCGTGGATATAGACAATGAGACTGCTCGTCAAGCATCTTTTTGGGACATTCTTCTTAGGTCGTCTCAAAATAAGTTTAAAGGCCTAGAAAAGGATGATTTCGATTTGCAAGATGGGGATGTGCCAACAGGTACCATTGATGGGGTTTTTTCGGTTAGTTTCTTGGATCTAGTTCATGATCTTATAAGGAAGAGTATGGTGTGAACAGTCATCATCAAGTTGTTGGGTCAAAGGATTATATTCAATGCACCCCTTAATAGATTATTTGCCCCTCTAAAAGTCGAGACAAAAGGATTCAGGTGATGGATTTGGAAAATGATTTTTACCTAGTCAAGTTTCTTAATGATGATGATGACTACTCAAAGGCATTGGCGAAAGACCCTTAGGTAATTTTTTGTCAATACCTCACAGTACAACCATGGTCCCTATCCTTCTCAACTACTCAAGATCATATTCAGAAGTCGGTTGCTTGGATTTGTCTACCTGACTTACCTACAGAGCTGCACAAGAAATGTCTTTTCTGGGCTATTAGTGGTATTATGAAACTAGTAGTAAAATTTGACTACAATACTAATAGTGGCTCCTATGGACGGTTTGCTTAGGTGGTTGTGTGTCTTGACCTTAGCAAGCTTCTAGTGTCCAAAGTGTAGATTTATGGGAAACCTCAACGTGTCAAGTATGAGTCACTTCCAAACATTTTCTTTGGTTACGGGCATTACGGTTATAGACCGAAAGACCTTTCCCTCGGATAGTGCACTTGTTCGTAATGCACGAACCTTTGAGGAACCGGATGTTCATGCATGGGTAGAGAATAAACAATATGGGTCATGAATGTTGGTTGAGAGGAAGGCACAACACAGGGCCTGTATGGAGGGGGCCAAGAAGATATGTCGATTGGGAATCCCTTTGACGGCTTACAATTTGAAGTCTTACGGGATAATCATGAGCAACAACTGCATGAGGATAATAGTGATAATGCAAAAGTTTAGGGGCATTCAGATAATAAAATTAAATTGATATATACTTATAATAGGAGATATAATATGTTTGGAATTGATAAATTGGATCGAATTATTGAATAGATCGAAAATTGTACCAAATTGAAAATAATTGGGGAAATGAAAAAAGTTGCTAATTAGTCCTTAGGGAATCGTTTGTTTGCTATCTTGACCAGGTACGTTCATGTGGTATATTTTTTATTAATTGTTATGCATTTAGAATTGTAATTGTAATTGTAATTATGTTTAATTGAAATTTTAATTGTTTACGATTCAGTACAAAAAGGTGAGATAGATGATTAAATTGAAATAGTTATGGAAATGACCTTAAATTGGACAGAAGTAGGATATGTTATGTGAAATGCTATCATATTTGAGAATTATTGATTGGTTATTTGTGCTAAGGATTGAATTGAATAAATTCAAAAATATTGAATGTTATTTGAAATGTGAAATTGGACTTATGTTGTGATGAACTGTGTTGTTTATATATATATATATGAGAATGATGGATTTTTTTGATTGAGATTATGATAATGAAATGGGGAATTGATTGAAAATAAATGTAAAAAAATGTTACCCTATTAACTGTTAGGGTAGGGTCGGGTATAATTGGCATGCCATTGGATAGGAAGAGTTTAGGGTTATACGACTATGAATCAAGGATTGTTGGGCACCTTATTTTCCAATTATACTAACCATTGTTGGGCACATTTATTTGTCAGTTTTACCGGGCAACGCCAGACGCAATTCATTATTATAGATTTATCCATCAAGCACTGGGTGCTAAATGGTGTGTTGGTTGGATTCGTGTATCTGTTCAAGTCCGAGTTCGATTCAAGTTAATAAGGACATGAATAATGTAAATGGAATAAATGAAATTTATATTGAGTTTTTATGATGATCGGATGATACATTTTTATATTGAGAATCAATTATATAAGCCTAGGGGGTGTAATATGGAAATGTGACAAATTGATGAATTTGATTTGGAATTCACATTATGAAACGAAGTAGTAATTGAAAATAAATTGACAATTGTTATATATTTGATATAAAGATGAATTGATATGATATGGGAATGAAGTTCATATGATTTAATATGAATTTGATTGAAAATTCAAATTATGAAATGAAAATAATGTTTGACATTAATTTGAAATAGGATGCATTACGTGTAACAACCTGTTTTCAGTGAAATTGAAATAGTGGTTTCGGGACCACAAATCCGAAGTCAAAAAACTTATTTTATTATTATTTTATTGCCTATAGTATGATAGTGGTACGGTATAAAAATTTCATTAATAAATGTTACTGTTTACATGCTCAATTTGATAAAAAGTACTAAATCGCATAAAGTGTAAAAGTTGAGTTCTAGTAGTTAAAGGTATTAAATAGCTATATAAACTTAAAGTAAGAGTCCTTAATATGGTAATTAGACCATAAATAGTGATAGTGGATGTACATGGCTTAGCATAAGTGTAATTATTAATGTTTTAAAATGTTATAAAGGTAATTAGGTAATTAAATGATAAAATAAATAAAACTAAACTAAACATTCATCTTTTATTTCTATCTTCAACCAAAACTAAAGGAGAAAAAGAACCATGGAAGCTTAACATTCGACCATGCTTGTCTTGCTTGATTAGGTATGCATTTTTGTCCCGTTTTTAAAGATTTTTATGTTTTCAGGACCATTGTAGCTTAATCTAGTTAGCCCGGGGACTAATTTGTGAAACTGTTAAACTGTTAGGGTTTTACCATTGATGCATGTACATTATTTTTGAAGTGTGATTATAGAAAATGGATGGTTGTTTTTAGATAAACAACTTTTATTAAGTGATTTTTGTTGAAATTATCAATTAAGGATTTAATTGAAAAATAGAAATTTTACATGGTTAAATTGTGAAATAAATGAAATATAGGGCTTTATAGGGACCTAATTGATATTCGAATATAGTGGGTTGGAATTTCATGAATTTTCATTTTTATGAGTTAGGGACTACATTACGAAATAATTAAAAGTATAAGGGAAAAATGATAATTTTTTCAAAATATGATTTTGGGCTAAATTGAATGAGTTATATATTAAATTGAGCTAAATTTATTTGTGCACATCAAGATAGACCTCATATGACTTTAGATCGGGGCAAAGAGAAAGTCTCGGACTAATCGCCTCCGTATCTACGTATACTCGTCGAGGTAAGTTCGTGTGATTAAATTGTGTTTATGTAACACCCCTCACCTGTATTCAATGTCGGAATATGGTTACGGAGTATTACCAAACTTACAAAACCTTTATACATACTTTTCACATACATTTAATCAATTCATACATTCATCAATCAATATCAATCAATTTCTCCCTAATACGAGCCCACGAGGCCATAAACATGCTTTGGGAGTGGTTTGGAACTAACCAATAACTTAAGAAACTTTTTTGAAACTTTGAAAATTTTCTCAAAACAGGGGACACACGCCCGTATGGCCAGCCGTGTGTCTCACACAGCCACCAGACACGTTCGTGTGACAGGCCGTGTGAAATTCGAAATGGAAGCACATGGCCGTGTCACAGCCCATGTCCTACCTTGTGTCCAAACAAGTGAGCTTACTGACTTGGGTCACACGGCCAACACACACGCCCGTGTGCCCTAAAAATGGCCATACACGCCTGTGTGTGAAGCCGTGTGCTAGGCCGTGCCAAACCTGTAGGGTATACTGACTTATGCCACACGGCCAAGTCACACGCCCGTGTGTGAAGCCGTGTGGAGCATACTGACTTGATTTCAATTTCAACACCATGGGACACACGGCCGTGTACTTGACTATGTGTCACACACGGCTAAGACACACACCCGTGTCTTTGACCGTGTGAACAGAAATAGGCTATTTCCAAGCCAATTTTTCCACCCAAATTTCATGTACCTACATCACAATTCAAAAGCACCAACTCAGGGCATAATAAGCATTAAATCAATCTCATACCAAGCATATTCCATATCATTTCATTACCTATCAAAACAAATCACAAAATACCACAATATGCAATCTAATTTCATACTTAAATTCACATATACAATTTATCTAACTAACACTCCTAAATATACATCTTTTAGCTTAATTTCACAAACAAACCAGGGTTCATAAATCCTCCATTTAACACTCATGAAATCTATTACCATCAGTCATCACACAACCATCAACCAACTTATTACACAAGACATAAATATATATATACATGATTCAACATGCCGAAATAGACCAAAATATGCCATCACTCATGGCTATTTATACAAACCAAAACATATACATTTACAAGCCAATTCATTTGGCCAAAATCATTATCAAGTCATAACCAAAATGACCGAAGTCCCTATACATGCCATATACTTAAAATACCAAAGTTTATAGATACCAAGAGGTAGGTGGATAGTGTGACGATGTCTCCGACGATCCCCGAATCTGAGCTAGCTTTGAATTCACTATAAAACATAGAAAAATAAATGATGAAAGCTATAAAGCTTAGTAAGCTCGTATGACATAAATTCGATATAATCATAAACACATAGTTCAACAATTGATCATAAATATAAGAATTCACATCAACTAACAAACCTCTCAATTACTCATTCAGCAAACTATATACTTTCTTCACCATTTCTTTAATTCAAAGCTAATATGGTTTATGCACATACCTGTACCATCTTGTACTAATCTCATACACATTCTTGTCTTTCATTTACCCGTTGAACCATTTAGAACATTAGTGGATGCTCGGAAAAACTTGCACACTTAATGCCAAATAAATAGCCGAAATTGTATCAATCTCACACACTAAGTGCATATATATATATATAGCAAAAGCTATCTCGTTCTCACACACTAAGTGCAAATATATATATCCAAAACTATCTCGATTTCGTACACTAAATGCCCATAATTAATCGAGTTGTCTCCATACATGAATGTAATCTCAAATACACAATTTATACAATATTAAGGCATTTAAAGCATAATTATAACAATGCTTATTACATACGAACTTACCTCGGATGTAAAAACGACGAATTAGGCCGATAACTTTGTTTTTCCTCTGATCTAACTCCGAGTTACGTTTTTCTTAATCTAGATATATTCAAAATTAACTTATTTAATAATATTTCTATTCAATTTAATCCAAAACACACATTTAAGCACATTCATACATTTGCCCCTATTGTTTCACCACTTTTACAATTTAGTCCTTATTACACAAAATCACAAATTCATGAAATTTCTTCAATACCCATGATTTTTGAATTACCATAATACCCTTAGAAACCCATATTTCTCATTTATTTCACATTTTCACCACAAACTTTCAACATTTCTCAATTTAATCCCTATTTTGCATTTTCACAAAAAATCACTCAACAAAACTTGTATATCTATCAAAAATCATTCATGATCTATCAAGAAACTTCAAAATACACATGTATTCATCAATGGAATCATTCAAAATCTTTAAAAATTTTGCAAAATAGTCCCTAGGCTAGCTAGTACTAGTTGCAACAATCACAAAAACATAGAAATCATCAAAAACGAATAAAAAATACATACCTAATTTTTAGAAATGAGAATGCCGAATCCCTAGCCATCTTTTTCTCAAGAAATCGATTTGGTTTTCTTTTGTGGAGAATATGAATAAAATATTTATTTTTTTAATTTAATTATAATTTACCATATTAACCTTAATTATAAACCATGAATTTCATCCATTTAATGTCCAATATTGTCTACTTACCATCAAATGGTATAATTACTAATTGAGGACCCTTAATTTAAGGTTCTATAGCTATTTGACACCTTTAGCTAATAGAACTTAAGTTTTACGCTTTACGCGATTTAGTCCTTTTTATCAAATTAACTATTTAAACAATAAAATTTCTTAAAGAAATTTTCACACTATCATCATACCATTTTATAAAAATTAAAATAATAATAAAATAAATATTTTGACTTTGAATTTATGGTCTCGAAACTACTGTTTCGATTTGACTAAAAACAGGCTATTACATCTCCCCTTTAGGGATTTTCCTCCCCGAAAATCTTACCAGTGAATAGGTTAGGGTACTATTTTCTCATAGCTTCCTAAGACTCCCACGTAGCCTCTTCAACACCATGTCGTTTCCACAAAACTTTCACTAAATCTATGCATTTATTTCTCAACTCTTTAATCTCTCGAGCTAAAATTCTGATCGGTTATTCGTTGCATGTCATATCAGGTTGAATTTCAATCTCTGACGATGAAATTACATGGGATGGATCAAATCTATATCAGCAGAACATCGATACATGAAACATGTTATGGATCTCTTCTAACTCTGATGGTAAAGCTAGTCGATATGCAACTGGCCCTATTCTTTCAATGATCTCGTATGGCCCGATGAAACGCGGACTCAACTTGCCTTTGTAACCAAATCTAAGGATTTTCTTCCACGGAGATACTTTTAGAAACACTTTATGACCGATCTGAAATTCAATGTCTTTTCGTTTCAAATTCGCATATGATTTCTAACGATCTAAAGCTACTTTCAAACAATCGCAAATCACTTTCACTTTCTTTTCGGTTTCTCTAACCAAATCAACCCCGTGAATCTGTTTCTTACTAAGTTCTGTCCAGTACAATGGAGTTCGGCATTTGCAACCATACAATGCTTCTTATGGTGCCAGCTTTATGCTCGATTGAAAACTATTATTATATGCAAATACAACAAGCGGCAAGTATTTCTCCTAGTTGCCTTCGAACTCTAAAACACAATATCGGAGCATATCTTCGAGGATCTGAATTACTCGTTCGGATTGTTCGTCTATTTGTGGATGAAAAGCTGTACTAAAATTCAACTTCGTACCCAAAGCTTCTTTCAATTTCTTCCAAAACCGCAACGTAAACCTCGGATCTCTATCCAAAATAATCGAAACTGATACCTCGTGCAATCTAACGATCTCAGTTTACAATTCAGCTAATCTATTAAGTGAATAGTCAGTACGTATCAGAATAAAATGTGCTACTTTCATTAATCTGTTAATGAAAATCCAAATAACATCTTTCTTTTTCGGAGTCAGGGGTAATCCCGATACGAAATCCATCATAACTTTGTCCCATTTCCACTCTAGTATCATCACAAGCTAAAGCAAACCCGAAGGCACTTGATGCTCTGCTTTCACTCGCTGACAAATCAAACACTTCGATACAAACTCAGAAATATCTCGTTTCATACCTGACCACCAATACAACTTCTTCAAATCATTGTACATTTTGGTACTCCCCAGTGAACAGATAAATTACTATTATATGCCTTGTGCAAAATTTTCTGAATCAACTCTGGATTTTTCGGTACGCCAATTCTATCTCAAAACATCAAATAATCATCAGATCTGATTTGGTACTCTGAATCACTATTCGATTCACATTGCACTCTTTTAGCTTGTAACTTAGTATTACATTTTTTAGCTTCGCAAATTTGTTGAAGAAAAACCGATTTAGCCTTTAATTCAGCTAAAATCAAACCATAATCAAATAATGACAACCGTGTATTCATTGCTCTCAATGAAGACAATGATTTTCTACTTAAAGCATCCGCGACTACATTCCTTTCCTCGGGTGACAATCAATCACTAACTCATAATCGTTCAATAACTCGAGCCATCTCCATTGTCGCAAATTCAAATACTTTTGAGTCATTATATACTCTAAGCTTTTATGATCAATAAAGATGTGGCATTTTTCACTGTACAAATAATGTCGCCAAATTTTCAATGCAAAAACTAAAGCGGCCAATTCTAAATCGTGCGTCAGATAGTTCTTTTCATGTATTTTCAATTGTCTGGAGGCATAAGCTACAACTTTTCCCTCTTGCATCAATACACAACACAAATCATTCAATGACGCGTCACTATAAATCACAAATTCTTTACCCGCCTCAGGTTGAACCAACACTGGTGTTTTAGTTAACAATGCTTTCAATTGATCGGAACTCTGTTGACATTTCTTGGACCATTCAAACTTTACATCTTTCTGTAACAGTCTGGTCATTGGTGTCGCAATCATCGAGAACCTTTTAATGAAACGTCGTAGTAACCAGCTAATCCTAAAAAGCATCTGACCTCGGATACATTTCTAAGTGGTTTCCAGTCAATAATTGCGGAAATCTTACTCGGATCAACTCGAATGCCATCCACTGAGACAATATGTCTCAAAAATTTGACTTTCCGGGGCCAAAACTCACACTTACTGAATTTTGCATACAGTTGCTTATCTCTCAAAGTTTGCAACACAATCCTTAAGTGCTCGACATGCTCAGATTCATATTGTGAATAGATTAAAATATCGTCAATGAACACAACAACAAATCTATCTAAATACGATCTAAAGATCTAATTCATCAAATCTATAAAGACTGCATGAGCATTAGTCAATCCAAAAGGCATAACAAGAAATTCATAATGTTCGTACCTCATTCTGAATGCAGTTTTCAGCACATCTGAATCTTTGACTCGCAACTGATAATAGCTAGATCTCAAATTAATCTTTGGAAAGACTGTTGCACATTTCAATGATCAAACAAATCATCTATTCTCAGCAATGGATACTTATTCTTTATCGTAACCTTGTTGAGTTGGCAATAGTCAATAAACATTCTTTTTGACTTGTCTTTCTTCTTAACAAACAATACTGGCGTACCCCAGGGCGAAAAACTTGATCGTGCAAAACCTCTATCTGTCAACTCTTGTAACTAAGATTTTAACTCTTTTAATTCTGTCAAAGCCATTTTGTAAGGAGCTATCGATATCGATGAAGTTCTCGGTACTAACTCAATAGCAAACTCAACCTCTCTGACCGGTGGCAACCCAAACAATTCTTCTGGAAATACATCCGAATATTCACAAACTACAGGCACCGATTCAATCTTCTTTTCAGTCACTTTGGTATCTAAAACATATACTAAATATGCGTCACAATCTTTTCTCACATATCTCTGAGCCGACATTGACGAAATCACTATAAGCAATCCACCTGATTTATCAAATTCAATACGAAGAATTTCATTATTCTAACATTTCAATTATATAATCTTTCTTCTACAGTTCACAACAACATCATGTAGAGTCAACCAATCCATACCTAGAATCACATTGAACTTATCAAATGGTAAAAGCATCAAGTCAGTCAGAAAATAGTGACCTTGAGTCATTAAAGGACAGTTCTTGCATACTTTGTCAACTAGAACATACTTGCCTAAGAGGTTCAATACTTTAATAACAAATTTTGTAGACTCAACAGACAATTTCTTACTATACACTAAATTCTCACAAACATACGAATGTGTCAATTTAGGATCAATTAAAGCAATCAAATTCGTGTCGTAAAGACAACGCCTCTTCGCGAGCGTGAATGGTGTAGGCTCTAGCAGTTGCTCTTACTTCAGATTTCATAGCCGAATCCTTTGTCGCTCCTCTACTACTGGTCACATTTCCAGCATTTCTCAATGACCTCCCTCTTGTGGCTGTATTACTGGGTCTTGCATTTTGAAATTGATATTTCTTATATAACTTAGGACAATCCTGAATAAAATGATCTCGTGCACCACATTTGTAACAAACTTTATTATTATATTTCGCCCAACATTCCCCAAAATGTCGTCTTCTACATTGTTGACACTCAGGTTTGTTGTTTCTCACACCGCCAACACTTGAGACTGAAGTAGCTTAAGTTTTAGGACTCACATATTGATTTCCACGATCCCTATTCTGATATCCCACTGAAGCATGTGATCAACTAAATGAATCTCAAGATTTCTTTGATGAAGACTGATATAGCTTATTCATCGGTCTTTTTCTCGAATCTCTAGCTTCTGAATCAACTTTCCTCTTTTCTTGGCTAAAGTCTTTGATCGCGTGATTTCGTGATAGGTTTTAAATATTTATAATTAATCATTCTTGAAACTAACTATTATCGTGATGTAGGCAAGTGTACCTATCAAAAAGTAGTATAGTTTTGGCAAGACCGGATTGTCAAACCCAAAGGAACTAAAAGTACTAGTAATGACTATCTTTTTTATTATCTAGCCTAAGAATAAAGAGGTTTTTGTTTTAACTAACTAATTATCTAAACTAAGAATTCACAGAGAATAGAATTGGGGAATTGCTTTTGAGAAAATCGATTGAATTAAGACAATACTTAAGGAAAAATCCACCTAGACTGTACTTGTTATTCTGGCTCCGAATCGGACGATTTATTCATTTAACTTGTTCCGTAGAGATCCCTAAGTTATGTTATTATCCCTATTCAAGACTAATAACGTCTAATCCCTAGATTGAATAATTGAGACCTTTCTCAAATTAGCACCCTAGGGTTGCATTAACTAATCTATGGATCCCCTTATTAAGTTTCACCCTAATCTGACAAAATCTTGTCACCCTATGCCAGGCGCACAAACAACTCCGCTTAATTATGACAAATGTACTCTTAGACAGGGTCTATTCCTCCTCTGAATAAGAGCTTATCTTGAATCAGTATCCTGGGATATCAAAACAAGAATTAAGAACACATAATTAAGAACAAGTTAAATATTTATCATACAATTCAGAAAATAATAACAAGATTCGTCTTAGGTTTCATTCCCCTTAGGTATTTAGGGGTTTTAGTTCATAACTAAATAAGAAAGCATATCAGAATAATAAAGAATATGAAACATAAAGAAAACCCAAAACTCCTGAAGGAGAAATTGAGGAGAGATCTTCAGTCTTGATGGTAAATCCAGCTTCTGAGATGGATCAATCGGCTTCCTTAGAGTAATTCCTTACTCCCTATTCTGTGTCTCCCTTTTCTTCCTCCTCTAGGGTGTATTTATAGGCTCTGGAATGCCTAAGGGCCCTCAAAATTAGCCTTTTCCGAATTGGACTCAACTTGGGCTCGGCAGGGACACACCCGTGTGACACGCCCGTGTGCGATTACTTCGGGCCGTGCTCGAGCCTGCCAAATTGACACGACCGTGTGGTATGCCTGTGTGAGGAGGTCCAAGCCTTGTTGATTTCGTACTTTGGCCCATTTTCTCTGTTTCTAGCCCGTTTCTCATTCCTTTCGCTCTCTTATGCTCTTCTAAGTATAAAACATGAAATTAAGCATTAGGAGCATCAAATTCACCAATTCTAATGGGAAATCATCCATAAAATGCGTTAAACATGGGGTAAAAATATGTATAAATTACGGTTTATCAAATACCCCCACACTTAAGCATTTGCTAGTCATCAAGCAAATTCTCAACTCATAATCAAAATAAATTCTTCTCAACTTATAATTTCTATCGATAATATCTCAAATTAATCCATAGGTAATCATACATTGAGAATTCAACTAAAAGAACATAAAAGTTTCAAACATTCCAAGTTGAGTATTTAATCATGCAAACAGAGGTGTCTACCATCATCTAAGTAATTACCTTTGATTCAAAATATTACAGAGTTTCACATCCTCACTAAAGATTCACTCAAATCACTCAAGGTGTTTAAGGACAATAAATGAAGCACTCAATAGTCAATAATGAAAAATCATTACCATAGGCTTGCATAAAAATCAAATCTCCACCACTATAATTTAAGATGATACATCAATCAAAAGGTCTTTAAAGGGTTGTAATAAGGTTTGGTTAGGGGGTGTGGCCACAAGCTGAAAGAAAGGGTTAGAATCGAGATTGAGTTGAGAAATTACTTAACTAGAAAAATATTTAATCATCATTTACGTACAACATAACTCCTTCTCTGACTATGGAATTTAAATACTGAAGCTTACAAACAGAAGATCACTACTAATATGTATACATGTGTTTTTTTTAAGAACAAGTTAAATACAAAGTAGAATAAAACTTAGCTAAGCAACTATTTCAATTCCAATCTCGACAAAAAATGGGGATCAAATTAATTTAGAGGATTTCAACAATAATAGGTTAAGGGTTAATATTAAGGGGAATACAAGAAATGAGTTGTTAGGCATAAGAGGGTTTACTAGGGGTTAATCGTGGAGGTAGGCTTTTCATGGCATAAGTGGGTTAATCCTAAGTGCCTTAATCATCTTGACATATCAAATCAAATGGTGTGGTCTCGACATGCATAATCAAGCAAGTTCTAGAATAACAGTTCCATACTGACGCACTCAAAGCAATAATAAAAGTGAGCATGAAAGAATTAATAGATGCTCAAAAGGCTCAAAAATCTCACAAAAATTATGGCTTTTTGATGTTTAAAACTTGTGAATTCCAACTCAAAGTAATACCTAAACTTTGGGGAAACAACCTAAGATTTTAAATTCTTAAAAATCAACATATCATGCTTGACTCTCTAATGTCTTGAGGTTTAAACAATCAATGCATAAATGTCTATGTTTTAATTCAAGATATATCAACCAACGTCATAAATCAATCAAAATTTATCCTAAATACGATATGAGAGCTTTTCAAGAGAATAAGGCAGTCATTCAGGGATTTTTCTGATAATGAAATAAATACCCCCCACACTTAAGATGTACATTGCCCTCAATGTATAAAGATAGATATTAGAATATAAAAATAAGATAGGCAGAGAAGTGAAACTTCCTGTATGATGAATTCCTCGAACTGGAGTTTTGGAGAGTAATCGGTGTGGGAGTGGAGGAGGATACTCTGGTAGTGGTAGAGGTTCATTAGTCCATAAGTCCTGCGCCAAAAGAATATTATTCTAGTGGTAGCTATGGTCGTGGACGATCAGGACATGGCAGTCGTAGAGAACCTTTCCTGGTGGAGTTTTTAGTTCCTATGCGATGATGAGCTTAAAAGCTCTATATAACTGTGATAAAATCAAAAACTTTTTAAGGGATATTAGGAAGAATAATTTCTCATAAAGAAATAACCGAAATCGATAATTAAAAATAAAATTCTAAAATCTAATAAAAATAAAAATTAGTTTTAATAAAAATTGAAAACATAAAATAATAAATAAATGTTTTTAAACATCTTCATCGCTGGATGGTTCACGAGGTGGGACTGGCGATGGGATGTGGAGGTGCTGACAAATCTACTATAGAGTAGCATCAATATTGTCAAATTGTTGCAAACACTGCTGCTCGAATCGAGTGAGGCGCTCAGAGATGTCAGCATATGAAGCTGTCGCATGAATTGGACGAGAGGGTGGTGGTGGCTGAGTCTGTGGGTCCTCGTGCTGTGGAGGGACATCATCAGGAATGTCCTCGTAGGCCTCCTCTTCGGTAGATTGGGCGAGACGATATTGAAGAGGGTAGGTTCCTCGGCGCTTCTCGATCATCCTCATACTAAGCATGCTCGAGATACCTTGTGGAGACATCTGGCCAATGAGGGTTAAGGATGATTCTTGGGCTGTAGTGTTGAGGAGCCCAAAGTGTCGAGCCAACTGAGTAACATAGGGGCTAATGGAGATGACCCCCTTCCTATGCCGCTCCGTCTGGTGCTGAATTGCGAGGGCGATGAAATAGGCAAGGTCAATGACGTGCCCGTGTGACATACACCACAAAAAGTAGGCGTCGTGAGTGTTGACGACGCCAGTGCTCTTTCGTCGTCCTGTAATCATGTGAGCCAAAATGGCGTGTAGGTACCTCAGAGAGGGAGGTAGAGCCAATGCCTTAGAGCGGCTAGGATTGTAGGTTGTCCCACCTGGTACTAGTGCGTCCCAGCACCTTGAAGGAGAACGATGGATGTGGCAGTTGAGAGCATGTAAGTCATTCTCCTCTATGAATTCCTCCATGTATAAACCCAGCGCCGTACCGAATTCTGGGACGCTTAGCTAGCGGACTAACCTGCCTAGGCAAAACTGGACCGTGTCGGGATCATCGTAGTTCGTCATTACGGTCTGAAGATGGAATGTTGAGCATAGTTCTATCGTGATGTCGAGGTATGTTGGCTCAATGATCCCAAATAACAGTTCCCAAGGGTCAGTGGTTAAGAGGGCCTGAATCGCATCAGCCAACTGAACTTGTTCTACTGCAGCCCAGTCGATGCAACGGCCCGTAATTAAAGGTCGGGCCCGAAGTATTTGGTAAAGTTCTTCTTGGGGCCCACGGGGGAACTGTAAGAGAGGGTGATGAATTTCTACGGTTGGACCCGCGAAAGATGACGCTCCCTTCCTTTTCTTCGAAGTAGGTACGATAGTTTTCTTTCATCGTGAAGACAACATGGTACCTACAATCAAAACCATTAATTCATCTTGAGGAATGATCAAAGTAAAATGAAGACAAATTTTAAATAACAATCATAATTTCAGCAACGACTAAGACTAACATGTTAACCAAAGCAATCAATTGTACGGCATAAAAATGGCAGTGGATTTCATGGAATGCAACATGTTTGACGGATGAAAAATGTGAACACTAAAGGCATGAGTATGTCTATTATTCTAACCATGAATATTTACTTCTAGCTAATCAAATGGAGTAGATAAATCATATAATGAGTAAGGATTTGAACATGAAAAAGATGATAACTTGTTCTATAAATGAAATTTGAGTGATAGAAAGATGAAAATAACATGAAAAATGCATAGTAATATGATAACTAACATGAAAAATGAGTGCAATTAAAGGGAAAAAAGTAAACAAACGCTAGAAAAGGGAGAATGTGTAGCAAAAATAGAGTTGGAGGCGGTGCACGGACGTGGCGGGGAGGCCATGTGGAATTGCAGCGGCTAGGGTTAGGGTTTTTGAGTGGGGAAGACAATGAATAGTGTAGGGTATTTATAGATTTTGGGGCACATGGCCAGGTAACACGCCCGTGTTTCCCAATTTCAGCCCGTGTGATTCGCGAATTTTGAATTTGGGCGCGTCTAACATTTAGTCCACGCCCGTGTTCCTTGGGCGTGCGGGTGCGCACGGCCGTGTCTGGCATTGTTCGCTTCTCCCACGTCCGTGTATGAAGACCCACGCCCATGTCAATCTAATAGGTTCGGCCACGGTTCTTCCAAACGGGAGTGTCGCGCGCCCGTGTTGTTTTGGCAGGCTCAACCACGGCCCTGTCACATGACCATGGCATTTTATCGCAGCCCGTGTTTGGGGAAATCTTTGCCCTATTTTCACACGGCCCTAAGCACGCCCGTGTGCTTGGCCGTGTCTCTGTATTCAAGAGCTCCATTAGTAAGTTAGGTGTTGAAGACTAAATTTTAAAGAAGTTATTACAATTAGTGCTCGGGTTACCTCCCGAGAAGCGCTTATTTATAGTCTAAGCTCGACTTACCTCTCCGTTGAATGATCATGGTGGTTTGAGGAGTTTATACTCCTCATTCCTGTAATCAATCTCATCAAAATAAGGTTTTAAACGGGTGTTGTTTACCTTAAAAGTGCCGAACTTGGAATGACTCAGCTCGACCGTACCGAATGGGAAAATGCTGAGTACCGTAAGAGGGATTTCTTCATTCGGTGTGGTAGTGACAATGTGGGGATCTGCGGCATCTAATAAGACTCTATCTCCAACCTTAAGTTGATTTGGAAAGGTATTGAGCTCATTCTATCGTAGATTCGATTTGTCGAGTGTTCTCGATTTATGTGTCCGTCATTCATCTAGCTCCTCGATTTGTAGCCTTCGATCTTCATGAGTAGGTCCTCTACTATTGCTTGAGAATGGCTCATGTACTTCCTTCAGACTCATTTCCTACAAAGAAGGTTACACTATATTGTCAGTTTTAGTAGAATGGTTTAGACGATCACCTTCAATTTCTAATATGTTGCCGGAATTGCGAGCTTGAATGGTGATTGTTTCGTCTCCCACATGGAGTGTGAGCTCACCTGTGCCAACATCAATAATTGTTTTAGCAGTTGCTAAAAAGGACCTTTCTAGAATTAAAGGAGTGTTGCTATCCTCCTCTATGTCTAGAACAATGAAGTCAACGGGAAGTATAAATTTATCGATTTTAACTAGCACATCTTCAATAATACCCCTAGGGAATCTTATAGTTTTATCTGCTAATTGAATGCTCATTTTAGTCTGTTTGGGTTTCCCGAGACCTAGTTGCTTAATCATTTTGTAAGACATGACGTTGATACTAGCCCCTAAATCAGCTAATGCATTATTAACATCTAAACTACCAATTAAGCAAGGAATCGTAAGCCTCCCTGGATCTTTTAATTTTTTCGGTAGCTTATTTTGCAAAATAGCTGAGCACACTGCGTTTTGCTCTACATGCGACGCCTTGTCCAACTTCTGCTTATTTGCTAAAAGCTCTTTTAAAAATTTCATTGCGTTTGACATCTGTGATAGAGCTTCAATAAACGGTAAGTTAATGTGTAATTTTTTTAAGAGTTTATGGAATTTACCAAATCGTTCATCTGATCGGTCTTTCCTTATCGTGTTGGGGTATGGCACACAAGGTTTATATTCGACATTCACTGATTTGTTTTTATTATGACCTACATCACCTTGACCTTTGCTTACCACAGTTTCTTGCCTCGATTCTGGTTCAGGCTCAACGACTCCTTCGTCATCTTGAATATTAATTAGGTTGAGCTGTTCCCTTGGGTTGGGTTCAATATTACTTGGCAAGCTACCTTGTGGTCATTCGGAAATTAGTTTGGAAAGCTGGCCTATCTGAGTTTCGAGCCCTTGGATCGACGCTTGTTGATTTTTAAGTGCTGTCTCGGTGTTTTGAAAACGGGTTTCTGACACCGATATAAACTTTGAGAGTATCTCTTCAAGGTCCAGCTTCTTTTCTTGTTGATAGGGTGGTTGTTGAAAACCCGAAGGATGTTGTGGTCTTTGATTTCCTTGATCGCCCCAAGAGAAATTGGGGTGGTTCCTCCAACCTGTATTGTAAGTGTTACTATATGGGTTATTTTGGAGTTGAGAGTTATTGTTACCCATATAGTGGACTTGTTCCTCCTCGATGCTAGTGTTGAAGGGTTGATACTCTATGCACGCTCCTCCTCCATTCGTCTCGCACCTCATTACTGGATGTACCTGAGTAGAACCAAGTAAACCATCAATCTTTTTATTTAGAAGTTCGACAGCATAATAACTGAACCGACGTTATAAACACCTGCTGTTTTAGTTGGCTTAACCCATATGACTTGCCACTGATAGTTATTCAGTGACATCTCTTCTATAAACTCATAAACATCTTTATGTGTTTTATTATTAATGGTTCCGCCAGCAACTACGTCAACCATTTGTCGAGTCGAAGGATTCAGGCCATTATGGAATCTTTGAACCTGTAGCCAAAGCGGTAACCCAAGGTGAGGGTACCTTCTCAGTAAGTCTTTGTATCTCTCCCATGCATCGTAAAGAGTTTCTAAGTCCATCTGCACAAACGAAGAGATATCATTATGTAATTTAGCCGTTTTAGCCGGTGGAAAATATTTTAATAGAAATTTTTCGGTCAATTCTTCCCAAGTAGTGATTGACCCTCGTGGTAATGAGTTCAACCACTGTTTAGCTTTGTTTCTCAATGAAAAAGGGAATAACTGAAGACGAATGACATCATCAGAAACACCATTAATTTTAAATGTTTCGCATAGTTCCAAGAAGTTTGCTAAGTGAGCGTTGGGATCCTCATCCTGCAAACCATCAAACTGAACAAATTGCTGTGTCATTTGAATAGTGTTAGGTTTTAGTTCAAAAGTATTTGCAGCTACAGTAGGTCTAGCTATGCTCGATTCAGTTCCTGTTAAAGAAGGTTTAGCATAATCATACATAGTGTGTGGAGCTGGATTTTGATTAGCTGCAATTGTAGGAGGTAGCTGATTGTCTTGGTTTTCAGCCATCTCTTCGGTTACGGGTTGAGTATCATCCTCTTGCTCGTTATCTGTGTATCTTAAGCTTCGCCTTATTTTTCTTTGGTTTCTGCGAATTGTGCGATAGATTTCTTCGTCAAAAAGTAGTGGTCCTGATGGGTTTCTTCTAGTCATAAACTATAAAAACCTGCCAAGAGAAAGAAAAAAGTAAATTAACAAATAATAATAAATTAAATTAAATTAAATTGCAAGAAAAATAAATGGCTAAAGTAATAAAAATTTAGCGTTCCTAATATTTTAGTTCCCTGGCAACGGCGCCAAAAACTTGATCGCGTGATTTCGTGATAGGTTTTAAATATTTATAATTAATCGTTCTTGAAACTAACTATTATCGCGATGTAGGCAAGTGTACCTATCGAATAGTAATATAGTGAGCTTATTGACTTGGGTCACACGGCCAACACACACGCCTGTGTGACTAGCCCGTGTGAGGCCGTGTGGAGCATACTGACTTGATTTCAATTTCAACACCAGGGGACACACGGCCGTGTACTTGACCGTGTGTCATACACGGCTGAGACACACGCCCATGTCTGTGCCGATGTAGACAAAAATAGGCTATTTCCAAGCCAATTTTTCCACCTAAATTTCATGTACCTACATAACAATTCAAAAGCACCAACTCAAGGCATAATAAGCATTAAATTAATCTCATACCAAGCATATTCCATATCATTTCATTACCTATCAAAACAAATCAAAAAAATACCACAATATGCAATCTAATTTCATACTTAAATTCACATATACAATTCAACTAACTAACACTCCTAAATATACATCTTTTAGCTTAATTTCACAAACAAACCAGTGTTCATAAATCATCCATTTAACACTCATGAAATCTATTACCATCAGTCATCACACAACCATCAACCAACTCATTACACAATATATAAACATATATATATACATGATTCAACATGCCAAAATAGACCAAAATATGCCATCACTCATGGCTATTCATACAAACCAAAACATATACATTTACAAGCCAATTCATTTGGCCAAAATCATTATCAAGTCATAACCAAAATGAACAAAGTCCCTATACATGCTATATACTTAAAATACCAAAGTTCATAAATACCAAGAGATAGGTGGATAGTGTAACGATGTCTCTAACGATCCCTGAATTCGAGTTAGCTTTGAATTCACTATAAAACATAGAAAAATAAACGATGTAAGCTACAAAGCTTAGTAAGCTTGTATGACATAAATTCGATATAATCATAAACACATAGTTCAACAATTGATCATAAATATAAGAATTCACATAAACTAACAAACCTATCAATTACTCATTCACAAACTATATACATTCTTCACCATTTCTTTGATTCAAATCTAATATGGTTTATGCACATACTTGTACTATCTCGTACTAATCTCATACACATTCTCGTCTTTCATTTACCCATTGAACCATTCAGAAAATTAGTGGATGTTTAGAAAAAATCGCACACTTAGTGCCAAATAAATAGTCGAAACTACATCAATCTCACACACTAAATGCATATAAATATATATATAGCAGAAGCTATCTTGTTCTCGCACAAATATATATATCCGAAACTATCTCGATTTCGCACACTACGTGCCCATAATTAACCGAGTTGTCTCCAAACATGACTATAATCTCAAATACACAATTTATACAATATCAAGGCATTTAAATCATAGTTATAACAATGCTTATTACATATGAACTTACCTCAGATGTAAAAATGGCGAATTAGGTCGATTAGTCGATAACTCTGTTTTTCCCTCATCTAACTTCGAGTTTCATTTTTCTTGATCTAGATATATTCAAAATTAACTTATTTAATAATCTCTCTATTCAATTTAATCCAAAACACACATTTAAACACATTTACACATTTTCCCTATTATTTCACCACTTTTACAATTTAGTCCTTATTACACAAAATCACAAATTCATGAAATTTCTTCAATAACCATGATAACAAAATTACCATAATGCCCTTAGTAGCCCATATTTCTCGTTTATTTCACATTTTCACCACAAAATTTTAACATTTCTCAATTTAATCCCTATTTTGCATTTTCACAAAAAATTACTTAACAAAACTTGTATATCTATCAACAATCATTCATAATCTATCAAAAAAACTTCAAAATACACATGTATTCATCAATGGAATCATTCAAAATATTTAAAAAATTTGCAAAATAGTCCCTAGGCTAGCTAGTACTAGTTGCAACGATCATAAAAACATAGAAATCATCAAAAACGAATAAAAAATACATACCTAATTGTTAGAAATGAGAATGTTGAATCCCTAGCCCTCTTTTTCTCAAGAAATCGATTTGGTTTTCTTTTGTGGAGAAGATGAATACAAAATATTTATTTTGTTTTATTTAATTATGATTTTAATTATCATTTACCATATTAACATTAATTATAAACCATGAATTTCATCCATTTAATGTCCAATATTGTCCACTTACTATCAAAATAGTCTAATTACTAATTAAGGACCCTTACTTTAAGGTTCTATAGCTATTTGACACCTTTAGCTAATGGAACTCAAGTTTTACGCTTTACGCAATTTAGTCCTTTTTTATCAAATTAATCATTTAAACGATAAAATTTCTTAAAGAAATTTTCACAGTATCATCATACCATATTATAAACATTAAAATAATAATAAAATAAATATTTTTACTTCAGATTTTTGGTATCAAAACCACTGTTCCTTTTGACTAAAAACGGGCTGTAACAGTTTATATGTTTTATATTGAATTATTTATGAATAGTGAATTGTTATAAGTATACATGGTTGCATATCCAACGAAGTTTGACAAATACCGAGTCCTTTTTGAACCTTAGGGATCCGTAGGATACAAATGACATGTCATTAGGGTTACATGATTTGGGTAATGGTCTTGAACGTCCTACCGATGGCTGAGGTCCTACACGTCTTGCGGATACTCCACAGCTCGTGTGAGCAGCATCATGTAGCTATGTTTTGACCCATAGCTCGTGAAAGCATATCGATCTACAGCTCGTGTGAGCATATTGATTTATAGCTCGTGAGAGCATATCGATTTATAGCTCGAGTGAGCATACCGATTCACAGCTCGTATAAGCATATATGTACATGAATTGACGAATTACAGTTATATGAGCTTGCACACTAGGTGTGAGCTATCCCAAGTATCCAACAGTATTCTAAACAGTTCAACGAGGAATATTCTAATATGAAATGGTAAGAGTTTGATACGGACTATTACAAGAACATATATGATTTTACATGAAAAATGTGGTTACATGATATATGGAAAAATGAAATGGATGATACATGTATATGGAACTTGATCAATGGTTATGTTCATCTATGTTTATTGGCTTATATATGTAATTACATGGCTAATATGGTTGGTGTATATATGCTTAGGCATTTGGCCAAATTATATTAGGATATGCTTGTTTACTTACCTATTATATGACTATATGGTAAGTTAAAATCTATGTTATACGAACTTACTAATCTTAAATGCTTACTTTGTGTTATTTTTTGTGTTTTATAGTGAATTGAAAGCTCATTTGAGTTAGAAGCTTGTCGGAGCTATACACACTATCCATTGGCTCTTTTGGTACATTCGGTTGTTAAATTTTAGTTAAAATGGCATGTATAGGTATATTGCCTAATGTGTCCATGTGTTTTGGTTGTGGTTTTGGCCATTTAACTTGGTGTAACACCCTAAACCCAGCCTAAACATTATGGTCGAATCTCAGAGTGTTACAAAGAAGAGTTTTGAAATCAATCTTATTATGTTAAATTTCTCACGTTTAATTGTTACTAAAAAGAATCCACATTTTATCAAACATATTATTATTTTCGTTAAGGAAAACATTGTTAATTTGCTCTTTGTAAAAGTTGATTTTTGCAAGAAAAGTTTGATATTGTTAAAGTTGGAAACCAAGTTTGTATTTTCAAAAAAATATTTGTTTGCGTAAAATCGTGGTTTTGTCAATCATCGCAGTATAAAAGTCAAAACCACATCCAAAACCAAAACTAAAACAAACAGTCCATGAAGTCCTAAAATTACAAAACTCTAAAAAATAACCCAGATTTTAAATAAAAACCGTTAATCAAAATAGTTCGCGAAGTTGTGGTCACTGCTGAGACTCTGTCGCACTGACCCACCTATGTCTGAGGATTACCACGTGGGGTATAAAACACCCACCCTACCCTACACACCACATAGTGTCTGTACAGCATTTATCAGAATAATTTGCAGCTTGCTACTAGAATAACAATGAATTATTGCCTCACAGGACACTTCCTCCAACAAACAGAACCCACCCCATATACAGATACAAAATACAGAATTAATAGATTTAACATGACCCGCATGCTCTTATACAAATATCATACATGCTTATACAACACAATCAGGCATACATATCAGTTTTCCTAAACTAGATCAGTCTATTAGAAAAACAAATCTCATGCATTAGGGTTTGTTTTGCCCTTACGGACCCTACGGAAGGCCCACAGTCGGTCAAAACAACACGTGCGATCTTAAGGAAAATATTAGAATTTTGGGCCCACATACTCATGTGGCCCACACGCCGAAATTGGCCTTGTTCGTGTGCTCTACACAACCTGGCCGTGTGACCCACACAGCCACACACTTACCTTTCACACGGTCGTGTGTTGCACATGACCGGGCACACGCCCATGTGGCGTCGACAGGCCACTTTTTTGGCTTTTTTCAAACCTCATTTTCTCGTGTTTTAGTTACACACCTGGTTCATTTTTTATTTAAAAACAATCTTAAGACCTCTGAAATCCTAAAATAGTATACCAAACACCATTTTAGCAATTTAATTTACGAATCGACAATAATAACCCGAAAAATGCACATGAACTTACCACCAAGGAAAACAACCTCTATCACGAATCAGGTCATTGGAGTGCAATTCGCTACTTCACAGTCTTTTCCTACGCAACACACATTCACATAAATTAAATCACCTAACTACACATTACCACACCAAAAAACAAGGTATAATTCTAACTGGCCTTATAGAAATCGAAAGCTATAGAAAAACCAAAACCCCAGATACTAAAACGAACGAAGGAAATTAGAAATCCAAGACGCAAAGATATGACGACAGCTTGTGAAAGGGATAGAAAGAGAAAGCAAAAAGAAAAAAATGAAAATGAAAATGCAGAGAAAGGGGATTGGAGAACGTAAAAAACCAGGGATTTTTGGGAAAAAGAAAAATAAATTAAAATTAAAATTAAAATAAATTATCCTAACTTTCCACTAATACCTAAATCTCCCGGAATCCTACCCACTAACTACATAAAACTACCTAAAACTCCACTTCCACCAAACCTTTATAACATAATCGAAGCAAAAATGAACCTCCACGCTCACATAAAGATTTGAAAATGAAACCTTCAGCAAGCTAACATCTTACCACTCGAACCAACAGGCTCATTTTGATATGAGTTTACTAAAGATAAAACTTAACCCAACCTACCAATGATAAGGCTAGAATAAAAGAATAACAGAATTTTCCTGAAAGTGGGACTTGAACCCAAGACCTTAAACACACAACCACATCACATAACCACTGAAGTAGATACTCATTTGTGACAGAATTTATAGAAACAAAAATAAATTAGTCAGGGAGTTACACTTGGCTTGTGATTTTGGCATTTTATTGGTGAAATGGTGTAGTTTTGGTTTGTAAATATTAGCCTTAATAGGGCTGATGATTTGCTTAATGTGTTTGAATGATGGAAATTGAAATGATAATTGAATGTGCATATTATATATCTCTTATAACTTGTTGTGAATTGGTATTTTGCTATGGAAAACATATATGTATATTGAGGCTAATAATTGAGTGGTATATTTGGTACCATTTGGGATGTTTTGGTAAGGTAACGATATGGCATGTATTGATGCAAATGTGCTTATAAGTTAGTTGAGTATTTTGGTCAAATAGAGTACATGATTACACATATTTACATGTTGTCATTTGAGGTGCCTAAGGGCATATTGGTTGTATAATGTTGTACCATATGTATATGACTTGTTTACGCTTGATTTGGATGCCTTGTTATGGATTGTAAGTATATGCAATGTTGAGTGTAGGTACATGCCAAATTGGGTGAGAAAAATGGCTTGTAAAATGACTTATTTTCATCCACACGGGCAAAGACACATGCGTTTGTCTCAACCGTGTGTGACACACGGCCAGGTGACATGGCCGTGTGTGACACACGGCCAGGTGACATGGCCGTGTGTCCCCCTATAGCTTTTAAAGGGTTGCAAGTCAGGCTATTACACAGCCTAGCACACGGCCTGGCACACGGGCGTGTGAGGTTATTTCGAAGGGTACACGGCTTGGTACACGGACATGTGGAATGGCCGTGTGACCCAAGTTAGTGAGTTATACGGGCACGGATACAGGCTGGGACACGGCTGTGTGTCCCTACATTAAATGCCCACACGGCTTGTGTAACACCCCGTACCCGAAACCGACACCGGAGTCGGACACGAGGTGTTAACCGACTTTAACCCCTTACAAAATTTATTTTCCAGACACTGCCCAATCTGTGTACCAGTCGTTTTAAAAATCATATCTTGAGTTTCGTAACTCGAAAATCAGTTTCGTAATTTTTCCCAGAAACTAGACTCATGTGCCCATCTATGTATTTTTTTCTAGAATTTTTGGTCAGGCCAATTAGTACAGTTTATTAGTCAAAGTCTCCCAAGTTGCAGGGATCGACTACACTGACCTTTGCCCATTACGACTTGGATATCTCCCTACACGGGGCTTCAATACTGATGCCGTTTGTTTCTATGAAAACTAGACTCAGAGAGGAATCTGTACATATATGGTACGACCCCTAATTATCTCTGGTTAATTTATAATGAATTTCCAAAGTCGGATCAGGGAATCCAGAAACCGTTCTGGCCCTGTCCCACAAAAATCTGATTATCTCTTAATATACTGCCCATATGATCTTTTCGTTACTTCCACATGAAAACAGACTCATCGAGCTTCGATTACATAATTTATTCATCAATTAATTCCACTCCTACTATTTTTAGTGATTTTTCAATCTCATGACACTGCTTCTGCCAGCATCTGTTACGAAAGTAACTAGGTCCATTTCATGCCTACCCTTGATCCAACTCAATCGAACATACGTGCCATTTTCGCATGGCTTAAGGTTTACATGCCAAAATTCAAACACAACGTAATAGCTTATACATGCCAAAATGTTCTTCTAAGCCAACTAAGAAGAAAGTACCAAAACTTGCTATCCGGTGTGATGACTTCGATGACGGCCTGACCCCGCAAAATTAGATGAGTCCAAGCAACCTATAATGGGTGACAAGGAAACACCGAGTGAGTTTATAACTCAGTAAGTCATAAGCAATGCACTACCATCCATCAATAACATTATCACAAGAGAAAACAAAATGGAACGAGGCTAATTACTCCATCCATTCCGAACCATACCATAGTTCCTCCAACCTATCGATTCAATTTCATATCAATTCATGCATTCACATTCCATATACTCATCAATAGGACATTGAAGCATTTTCATAAATCAATTTATTTTCGTTACAATCAAACGAATAAACGACCTTTCACCCATCCTACGATAAATTTTATGTATGTGACTTCAAGTATAGTTGTCACATAGGTTCAACTTACCGAGCTCAACACCAAGTATAAGCATAGCACATATTAGCCATGTACTCAAGACACTTACCCGATCCGCTGTCCGCGATCGACTCAATAGTGTCGCACACATAGTGTCCATAATGATTCACGATTGTATATTGAGTCCGCACACTCAGTGCTATATAATCAACTCGCACACTTAGTGCTACGTAATCAAATCGCACACTTAGTGCTACATAATCAAATCGCACACTTAGTGCTACATAGTCAAACTCGCACACTTAGTGCCGCATGGTCAATTCGCACACTTAGTGCATCGTATTCATTTCGCACACTTAGTGCAACATAGTCAAATCGCACACTTAGTGCTGTACAATTTAATCCCGCGCACTTAGCGCCAATCTCATGGTCATAAATGGTTATCCCGCACGTTTAGTGCCGAGATCAACAGCTCAGTACATCTTACCTCTTTTCTTTCATTCAACAATTTCATCATCACATACGTACATGCATATATATATATATATGTATATTTATTCATTCCATTCAGCATCAATACATAAACATTATGACCATTTGAAATAATACCAACTACATGCTTAATGACTTACCTCGTGTTGGGTAAGACGGTTCCAACTCGGCTACTCGATAACCTTTTCTTTGCCTTTGCTCGATTCACCTCCTTTAACTCCTTGAGCTAAATCAATAATTTAACTAGTTTAACCATCTTGCTAAACATTCATACTTCAATTACACATGCATATGTATGTTAGTATATTCGGCTAATAACCTCATGCAACTACCAAAGCCGAATCAACTAAATATACTTATGAACATATATATCATCATCGAAATCACCTAAGCTTAGACATCAATTTTTAATTCCAAGCAAGTTGCCGAATGCAACCTTACTAAATTTTCATGGATTCAAGTCATGGATTCAATATACCATTACCATGAAATCAACAACCAAAAATTTATAGACAATTTAGGAAAATCACATTACAAATCTCAAATTCAAACAAAGACCATGGCCGAAATGCACATATAACCACATAACAAAAATATTGAACCTTTGGTTGCTTAACTCGCTTAACATCCATCAAATTTTAAATCAAGAAACTCACCTCATCTATAATCAACCCTCAATACCCTAAAGCATCAAAAACGACATCAAAGAAATACAACCATCCATGGCCGAATGTCATCTTCTTAACTTTACAAAAAAAACATTTGCCATGAGCTAGCTTCTATACTTGATGGCCACTCCAAATATACAAAGATTTTCAATGATGGAGCATTAACATACCTTAATCCACTTAAAGGATCACCTTGGCCGAATCTTGCTTCCTCTTCTTCCTCTAGTTAGAACAATTGCAAAAGAAAGAAAACATGAACACTCCTTCTTCCCTCCTTATTAAGCATTCAAACTCCCTCATTTTTCATGCCACAACATCAAACACTCCTCCTAGGCACAAGCAATGGCCGAATTCTTTCCAAGTTTTCTCTCCCCTTCTTTTTCTTGGTTTTTCGGCTAGGAGATGGCAAGTATGACACCCATTTTTTTTTGTTCCCTTTTCTATTATTATCCCCATCATTTGTTCACCAAAAGAAAACATATTAAATTAGAATGAGTGGAGCATCATCACTCCTTGGCCGGCCACCATGAATTTTATGGGCAATTTGACATGCAAAGCCATGCTTCCTCACCCTATTATTAATTAATCCTTATAATTCATCTATCATCTTTTCTAACTTCGTCAACTAGGTCCTTTTTGAATTAATTCACAATCCTAATGCTAATATTAAGCATTTAATTTCTCATATATTCACTGTCACACAACAATTTATGCAATTAAAACACGAAAATAAATTTTTGGCTCGGTAATGTGGTCTCGAAACCACATTTCGACCAGGGTCTAATTTGGGTTGTCACAGCTTGAAACACGAGTGTGTCTCTTAGCCGTATGACCCCTGCAGTGTTGAAAATTTTCCTTATTTCCTGAAAAATTCTTTAAGTTTCAGATCTAGTCCTGACTTGTTTCTAATGCATTTTTAAGCCTCGAGGGCTAGTATAAGGGAAAATAAGTATGTTTTGACTTTGTTTTATTTTGTTTATTGATATGATTTGAAATGTTTATAAATATAAGTTATTTTGATTTAAAAACTCTGGTAATGCTCTATAACCCTGTTCCGGCGACGGATACGGGTTAGGGGTGCTACATTACAAGTAAATAAATTGTATGATACGATTTAGATAGTGAACTAATAAAATGATTGTTTGTTTTGTAAATGATGTTGAATATTAATTAAAATTAATTAAAATTTTATATGATTGAATACTATATGGTTTGATAAATGTTGAATTCACTTTTTTATTTTTGAATTGTCATGTTAGGCAAACTATACCGAGCTAAGTAGCATGTAGTTTTATATTGCAATTGAGTTAAGTTATGGTTTAATGCCTATGATCTTACTAAGTATTGTATATGCTTACCTCATTTACTTTTCCCTTTCCCTGTAGATTGTAACACCTCAAACCCAGCCTAGATGTTATGGCTGAATCTGAGAGTGTTATAAAGAAGGGTTTTGAAACCAATTTTACTGTGTTGAAATTTCCCGAGTAATTTGTTATTAAAAGAGAGTCCACACTTTATAAAACATGTTAATTCTATTATATTCATTAAGGAAAACATCGATAGTCTACTCCTACAATAAAACTTATCTTGCAGCGGAAGTTAGAAATTGTTATATTTAAAATCCGAGCTTGTGTTTTTGGTAAAATATTTGTTTGCGTAAAAACCATTGTTTTCATCAATCGCTTTGTTAGAAGTCACAGAATTATAATCTAAACCATTTCAAAATTTCAAAATTAAAACCAACAGTCCATAGAGTCCATAAATTACAAAACTCTCAAAATAACCCAGGATTTAAATAAAACCGTTAATTAAACTAGTTCGCGAACTAGTGGTCACCACTGAGACTCCGTCACACCGACCCGTCTATGTATGAGGATTATTTGAATAGAATAGAAAAACATATGTGAGTTTTCATAAACTTAGTGTGTAACTAAACAGAGTCATACATATACATAAACTCAGTATTCTCAGTATATCAGAATAGAAGCGGACATAAGTCCCTAACAGAATCAGATCATATCAGAATTGGATTATCAGAAACATATAGATGTGAAAAGTCCTACCCCCATCCTCTACACACCATCTCTGACCATCCCAACACACCATGCCGGGTATAAAACACCCACCCATCCCTACACACCACATAGTGTATTTACGACACTTATCAGAATAATTTGCAACCAAGCTACCAGTATATCAGCGAAATGTCGCCTCACAGAACACTTCCTCCCCATATATAAATCCCACCCTATATATAGATACAGAATACAGATGTATAGATATATAGATATAATAGAGTTAACATGAGCCGCATGCTCGTATACAGATATCATACATGTTTATACAAAACAGTCAAACATACATATCGATTTTCCTAAACTCAAATATGTCTATTAGAATAGAAGATCTCATGCATCAGGGCTTGTTTTGCCCTTACTGGCCCTATGGAAGGCCCACAGTCAATCAAAACAACATGTGTGACCCTAGGGAAAATTTCAAAATTTTGGGCCCATATACTCGTATGGGCCCACACGCTCATGTAACCTACACTTCCAAATTGGCCTTGCTCGTGTGGCCCACACGGCCTAAACGCCTGTGTGGTATGATCGTGTGGCCCACACGCCCAAATCAGCCTAGCTCGTGTGACCCACATGGCCACACACTCACCCATCACACGGTCATGCATCGTACACGGCCAAGCACACGCCCGTGTGGCGTCAACAGGACACTTTTTTGGCATTTGTTAAACATTATTTTCTTGTGTTTTCATTACAGACCTGGTTCATTTTTTACACTACAGCAATCCCGAGACCTCTGAAAACTAAAAATAGTATACCAAACACTGTTTCAACAACTAATTTACGAATCCACAACAAAAATTCAAACAGCGGCCATAAACTTATCGTCAATGAAAATGACCACTATCATGGATTAGGCCATTGGAGTGTAGTTCCCTGCTTTATAACCTTCTCCTAAATGCAGGACCCACTAATTAAAGGCTACAAAATAACATTGCTAGCATTCCAAAATACTAATCATTAAAGATAAGCTAAGCTCTACTTACCAAGCCGATTGAAGACGTAATGACCCGAAAGTCAAAGGTTTCAAAAAACATACTTCTGAGACTTCATTTTCGTGAGTCGGGGTTATAATATTTATTTATTTATTTCATTGTTAACTATTTAGAGTTGCCTTAGAAGTGAATTGAATGATAGACTTATAATTTAAAATTGTCGATATTAAAATTTAAAATAAGCGGACCAAATCAAGTATTTGACAAAAAAATTAAATTTATATTAAATTGCATGGTGGAAATAGGATAAATGACTCATTAAATAAATTGATCAATTTGATAACTAATGATAGTGGAAATGTATGAGTATCATCATTTATAGTATGTTAGTTATATTATATTTATAATTTTATTTATAAAATAAAGGAAAATGTTAATAAGGGATATTAAATATAATAAAAGAAAGAAAGTTTGTGGGGGAAAAGGGTTTCTTCTTCTTTGTTACTGCTGAAAGTCCAAGGAAAAGCTTGGGAAAAGCTTTGCTATTTTCTTTATTTCTAATTTGGAATGCATAACAAGAAATAAGTGATTCAGCTATTAAACGCAGGACGGGAAAAGTGGTTGATTAGACGACATTGAATATCAGATGTCACTGCATGGGTAAGTTCGTGGACTCGAACTTAATTTTATATCTAATTACCATTTAAAATAAGTAATGATAAATTAACTCTTGATATAAAATGTATACATATTATTGAATTAAAACTAAGGAAAATAAATGAGGAAATTGTGGAAGTAAATAATTGTACAATCGTCGATATGTTCGACTAGCACCGGGCACAATCTTTGTTAGCTTGTCTGACTAGTGCTGGGCACACAACCATCGGTTTATCTGACTAGCGCTCGGTGCAATTACTGTTGGTTCATCTAACTAGAGCTGGGCTCACAATTACAATTTTCGGTATACCCAACTAGCACCAAGTGTAAATATCGTTGGTTTATCCAACTAGAGTTGGGCTCACATTCAATATTGTCGATTAATCCAACTAGCGCTGGACAAAATCTCTTTCGCGGTTTACCGCTAGGCACCGGAATCCACGTCGCTAATAGATCTTACGATAAGGTTACTTGAATTATCAAAAGAATCAATATCTTAATTGGTTAAGTTAGAATTTTATATTAATGGTGATTGAAATTGTGTTTAGCTAATAAATGGAACCTATTAATGATAAATTGATTTACATGTTGCAGGTTAGATAAATAGTAGAATCGAACTCGACATCCTGCAAGAATCTCGTACTCAATGTTGGTGGTGTTTCCTTTTTGTGTTTTTGGCATGTACCTAGGATGTAAATTTAATGTTAGCATCCCTTTCGCTTATTGAACTTTCGGGTACATGATTTTGTAAGTGTAAATAATTGTAAATATATGATTAAAGTCTTATGCTATATTGAAAGTAATGTTTGTTTAAATGAATTGGTCATTTTGGTGATTCATCTAGGTTTGTTGTTTGATAGGTAAAGTGAAACAAATTCTTATCATTTAGGTTGTGAATTGGATAGGAATGATGTAGGTAGGTTGTGCGTTTAGTAAATTCAATGGTTGTATGTGATGATGTTACATGTTTTAAGCTTGATTTTGGGTTAGTTTGAATGCCTATTATATCATGGTCATATGCATATTGTTGAGTTTAGGTTGGTAACAACTTGGGTGAGAAATATGGCTTGGAAAATGACCTATTTTTGTCCACATGGGCAGAGATGCTGGTGTGTGTCTCAGCCGTGTGTGACACTGCCAGGTGACACAGTCGTGTGTCCCTTGTAACTTCTATAGAAAGCATGTCAGTAGCTTCATACGGCCTAGCACATGGGCATGTGGCTAAGCCGTGTGACACAAGTCAGTATACCCTCCAGTTTTCACATAGTCTAGGACACGGCCTGGCACACAGGCGTGTGAGGCCATTTCAAAGGGTATACAGCCTAGCACACGGGTGTGTGTTCTGGCCGTTTGACCTAAGTCAATATGCTCACTAGTTTGGACACGGGCAAGGACACGGGCGTGTAGTCCCATTTCGAATGCCCACACGGCCAAAACATAACACCAATTTTAATAGTTTTAGCAAAAGAAATGCAATCAACCTAACAAGAATTAAATTCAAGCTAAATTGATTAAATTAACTATTCCAACAACATAAATATACATACATACATTCATCATAACAACAACAAGAATTAAAGAGATAGGGAACAAGAATCAAATCCGGTGTTTTTTCGTGGCTTGACTAGTTTGCTCCGTTCTTCCTTCTCCGTTCTCCTCGTCACCAAGGCTGCTATGAACACTTAATTGCTGCTCCAAATGGTTGATGAATGCCTCTTTTCCAAGAGGAGAAATCAGCAAGAGAGCAAGGGAATTTGGAATGGAAAAGAAGAGAGAAAGTAGAGAGAAAAGATGTGAATGCTTGAAATGTGTTTCAAATGATTAGCTTAAGGGGGGTTTTATAGCTGAATAGGGCTGCTAAAATAGCTAAAATTAGCAACCAAAGAGCCCTCCCTTGGCCGGCCACACATGTGGCAAGTTTGATGATTTCAAACTTGCTAATTTAAGCTTGGCGAAAATCTAGAAAGCCACCATTTGTGGAGGGGTTTGAATGCTATTTGAACAAGTCTTCAAAAGCCTCTTTTCAAGCTAAATAATCAACCAATAAGCTGATTTGGGTCAGCACATGGGGCGGTTTTGGGCTGTCTATTATTGGTCGGTTCGGTTCACTCTGTTCTGCTCAACTGGACTACTTTTCATAATTTATTAATAATAATTTATTAACCCAAATTAAATTGGCTATAAATTAAAATTAATTATATTATAAATTAATACACATAATTTTGGACCGTCTTAGGCTGAAAATTAATTCGCCTTGATACTTCAAATGGCTTCTCGGTTTTGTGCTTCAGCAGTGTCTACCGAGCCATTTTTCGCCCTTTGTGCAAATCTGTTGAAAATAACCAAAATTCATCAAAATTAATTATAAAATTAATTAAAATTAAACATGTTCATATTTTAAGTACACTTTAATTATTTTATAAAAATTAATTATTTTTCGACAAGAATTTTATCAAAACTGCATGAATTTAAGTTAGAAAGGGCATGAAAAAGTGTGTAAATTTTCGTGTTTCCACACCTCCAAACTTAAGTCATTGCTCGTCCCGAGTAATGCAAAATTTTGAAAAGAATTCCTCGGAAACACCTTTGAAAAACTCCTTCAGAACAACATTCTTCCCAGAATTATGAATTTAATATACTTATGCTCAAAAACAAGAAATTTGATAGTTTTGCTACTTAAGTATAAATATCATTCAAATTAATCTCAACAACTATTATGATAGCAAAATTAGACTAAATGCTTCCTTAACAAAGAGATGTTAACCTTTAACAATTTGATTTTATTTCCTTATTTAAGATTAAGCTGCAATCATTAAGTTTAACTTATGCCTTCATATGTTCAACATAGCAATTTCTCTCCACTAATGTAGGTAGCATAGAAAACTTGAATCAATAGGTCTTTAAAAAGGTTGTAACGTGGCTAGGCTAAGGGTAAGTAAAAGATAGATAAATTTTAAGCTTAAAACCTTAGACTCAGCTTCAATCGGACCTTTGGAATAATTTCCCTCAATACACCAACTTACGTTGCTTTCACATGCTCTTTTGTACATCTATTTTCTTTCAAGTACATGTGCTCTCTCTTTTTTTTTTAAATTCGAGCATTTTACTGTATGTACTACAATTTTTAGAGCATTTGATACTTCTTTCAACTCCCCCAAACTTATTTTCAAAAAATATTTTGCATAGTACTGAGTTAGTGTTTGGGACAATTTAATGACAATTAAGAGAAACGTGATGGCTAAATATTGCAAAGGTTCAAATAAAATTAAGCCATATAGTCTCAAATTTGGGTTTCAAAGGGTAAAATTTCATCAAGGTCGACTTTAAAGGCTCAAATGGTCCAAACAACAGTTGCCTAAATCATTTTCAGCATTCAATGCTTCATAGGATTTTGCCTCAAGAAACTACTAAGTCAATTCTAGAGATTTAAACTTTCATGCATACCTAACTTTCCTGAGGAACTAAAAGATTTTATGGTATGATTCGTATGCTTTATTAAAAATACACTTATGTCATTATTAAGCTAACATATAAATTTATTGAAATAATAGTTTTTTATTTATACTGAAGTTTAGCATACTTAACAAAATTTCAAATTATTGAACAAAATATATCCTAATTATAATTAAAAGAACTATTTATTCTGAGTGGAAATAATTTCAATTTTTCGGTCCCCCTATTAAAATGAACGATGTCCTCATTGTTTAAAGTGAATAGATACTATACACCAGATAGGATTCTAGAATAGAGGAGGTGAGTCAATTTGACTGCTTAAGTACCAAGATCTTTCTAAATCCAATCCTAGACATGTATATATCTATTGCCACACTTCATACTTCGTGACTTGTTCAATTTTATTAATGATCCTAAAATAACCTAAGAACATAAAAAAAATAAAGTCGAGATCCCCCCTTTATTTATTTGCAGATCTGTAATGACCCGAAATTTTTGGGTATTGGAAATCGGGTATCTAGTTTACTATTTTCGAAAATTGGGTTCGTAAATATTTATTAGAAATATTTAGGAATGTTAGTTGAGTGATTAATTAGATTTTGGCTAAGTGAATTAGCCTGAATTAAGGTTAATTTAGTGAAAGGACTAGATTAAATATAGTGTAAAAATTTAATTATAAATTAAAAAAAATGAAGGGATTAAATTAGTAAATAAACCATAAAAGGAATAGTGTCAAATGTATGGGAAATATTGTTCCATGTGTACGTATAATATACATATATCTATACTTAATACTTAAGTATATAATATAATAATATAATATATAAATTTAATAATTTAATAATATAACAAAACATAAAAGACATAAAATAAATAAACAAAGAAAAAGAAAAAGAATAGAAACGAAATAGAGAAGGAATTGGGATAAAAATAAAGGAGAAAAAAAAGAAGGAAAATTAGAGTTTTGAAGCTTGAAGTTTAATTTGGTAAGTCAATTAAGTTCATTTCTTTATAATTTTGATGTTTTTGGAGTCCTAGAGACAAACATTACTTGATGTAAGTGGAAATTTTAAAAGTTAGATGATTTTTAGACACGGGTTATGGTGAACAAATTGTTGAATTAGGGATTTAATTGAATAAATTTCAAGTTATAATTAATTAAAGGATTAAATTGTAAAAGAAGTTATAAGTTTTATGTTTGAGGGACTAAATTGAAAGAAATTTGAGATTAGGGTTTTACTATGAATATTTAATGGTTAATGTGAATATGATAGGAAATTGAATAAAGATAAAGTATGAATTGAGTGATAAAAGTAAAAGTGTTAATTAGGATTAAATTGAATAGAAATTCAATTATTTATTGTGAATTGTTATTGTATTAATAGTATAAATTGTTTAATTTTCGTAGCTAATGTGGTATCGGAGACATCTACAAAAAAAGGAAAAGAGAAAGTTGATGAGGAGTGATCTGAAAAACTACGGTTTATATGTCTATAAACCAAACTTAATAAATATTTTTACATTTATATAAATATATGGTAAGTGGTATAGAGGTAAGTATTGTTATTATTATATTAAATTGATTTGAGCTGTAAATATCTAAACTAAAATGTATATTGATTGTTATCTGAAAATTAAAGTGAAATGAATACCCTATTAATAGTGTCGAGCTAGGTTGGATATAATTGGCATGCCATAGGATTGGAAGTGTACAGGGATACTTCGACTTCAAGTCGATGAGGCACTAATAGTGTCGTACTGTTACTTCAACTTCGTGTCGATGAGGCACTTCATGTGTCGTACAGTTTCTGTTACTTTGGTTTAATCCAATGAGGTACTATCTATCGTACTGCTACTGTTTACTTCGGCAAAGCCGATGAGGCACAATGTGTTGTACTAGTGTGTTGGTTGGATCCGTGTATCCACCAAAGTCCGAATTATGTTAATAGGGGTAAATTACCATACTGGGCAACTGAACGACTGTGCTACTGTACCGGAAATTGACTGTTATTGATTGATATATAATTTAACTAAATGTTTCATTGAGAAAGAGCTTTGAATATAATTAGTGCTATTACATTTGAAATTAATAGCTTAAATGCATTTTGTGTTAATAATTGTTTAAGTGTTGGTTTATAGAAATACCACTGAGTGAATACTCAGAGTACGGTTTGTTTCCATGTGCAGGTTAAGTACGAAGGTGACTAACAACTCAGCATCCAAGACAAGCCCGAACTTAAATACTCAGTGATGTATTTTATTTTGAGAAATGGCATGTACCTAGGTTGTCTTTTGAAGTTATTTTGAGTATGAATGTTATTAGTGTGAGAATGAAAATGGTTAACTCATAAATGCAAATATTGTGTTTATAATATAGTCTTTTATATAGTTTATTTTGAATTGATTTGGATTATTTGAAAGATTTAATTTTAAATTGCTTGTTATTAATGTTTGCAGGGTTGGTAAAATTGGACTATAAGGTTCATTTTGAGTCCACACGGCATGGCACACGGGCGTGTGATCAGACCGTGTGTCTCACACACTACCCTTACACGGGCATGTGAGCAGGCCGTGTGTCCCTTGCATCTAAAATGTAATAACCAGAATGCTCAGGTATGCCCACACGGGTATGTGCTTGGCCGTGAAAACTGCTCTAGGTTTGAATTGAAAATAAATCCACACATGCTAAGCATACGGATCTGTGTTTTGGCCGTGTAATATTAGTTTGTTCTAGAGTTATAAGTCAGAGAAGTACACGGGTAAAGAACACGGGCGTGTCCCAGCCGTGTGAGTCACATGGGGTGACAACACGGGTGTGTCCCTAAACCACACGGGCGTGTGGTACTGTTCATTAAAATTTTTTTGGAAATTTTATAGAAAACTTTATAAGCTTCTGTTTGGGTCCCGATTTGTTTCTAATATCTTTAGAGGGCCTGAATTTCCATTAAAGGGTCAATAAGATAAATTACTGAACTACATAATGATTAATTTTATATGATTAGTGTTATACACTGTAGTGACCGGTAATGCTCCGTAATCCTATTCTGATGCTGGAAAAGGGTTAGGGGGTGTTACAAGATCCTTCCGAATTCGACTCTTCTTTTGCTCCATCATCTTTGTTTTTGCATGAATCGCTTCGCTCCCTCTTCGGTAATGGGCTCTATGGTTCAAATATGTAATCTGGAAACTCAGGCACAAAAATAAACGGGTCGTTGTAAATTTTCATAAGAGCACTTCTCGTCGAGTCATCCCTTATTTTTTAGTATCTCTAGTAAGCTTGTTGCTGCCACTGCATATGTTGCATTATGTCCATCAACTTTGACAGCTCATCTCGAAGATCTGGGCAAGGCAGTTGAGCTCTGAACATTGAAGTCTCAACATTAGGTTCAGCTTCTGGTTCCATTGGTTCCACCCTATCAGGGATCTCGGCTGATTGCATTGGTTCGATCTCTGTGGGATCTTCTTTTTCTTCTTCGGGATCCTCACTTTCTTTAACTTGTTGCTGTAGAATAGAGTCTCCAGCTAGTCGGTAGAGGTCCCAATTTGTCTTCTTTATGTTTGCAAGAATTTTAGCTTTCAAGCACAGAATTGTTATTGTAAAAGGAAAGTAAGCTGGGCCAGAACGTCTAATGGCACAATTCAACATTTATCTCAGGATGGTTTTCCCACATCAATGGTCTTTCTAGTTAAAGTCGAGTATAATAAGACCATTCGCTCTAATAAAATCGTAGTTCTATGTGAACTAGGCATAAGGCTGAATCGAATGAAATAAAACCATACCTTTGCAAGTGGTGCCAAATATTCTCTTCTACAAGTGTGGATTCCTTGCTTTGACACAGTCCACTTAGTATCTAGAACTGCAAGTTTCTCGAGTATTTCTTGCAAACTCGTTAAGGAATAATATTAATCGTTTTCAAAATCAGGTAATTCAAAGAACTCATTAATAGCATTTGAAGTTATTGGTACCTTGATTACGCGGACAGATACTTCCTTCAATTCGCTTGATGTTAAATTCGCATAAAATTCACGAACTAAATCCTCATCCACACTAGGTCTCTTCTCACAAAACAACTCCCAATTGAGAGTTTTTGCAACCTAACGAATACGCACCATAAAATCAATATAGTTGCTTTCTTTCAATGTGAAGCCTTTCTCTGGGTGCATCTGTTGATTCTTGAAGATACTTTCGTATCTCACTTTTGCTTCTTCACAGTGGAATTTGTTTCGTGATTCATCAATTTGGATAGAGGCACGAGTTCTCTTGCAAGGCATGATTAACCTGAACATAAGATAGAAACAAATATTTTCTCAAAAATTTAATTAATATAAAATATTAATAATTCAATAAATTGAAAAATTAAATGATTAAATAAAATTTACAATTTAAGAGAAAAAAATTTCTTACCATTTTTTTATAAAAAATAAGAACTCCTAAAAAATTAATTAGAAAACAGAAGAGGTCAACTTAGGGTAGGTTGGAGGGTTATCGGCTAAAGGGGTGCAAAGTTGGTGTGCCGCTCGGGTGTGCGAGGCAATAGCGCACAGCATGAGTTGGGAGCAAGCAGCAACGGGTGCAGGCTAGGCTGGATGTGCGAGCAGCGTGTGGATCCTTGTCGAGCAGACCTAGCATAAGAGTACACGGGAGCTGGGCACCGATAGCAATGCATGGGACGAAGGCCTGGTGTTGGCAGCTGGTGTTGGAGCAGCACGAGGCGCGCAATGCAGCGAGCGATCGGGGCAAGTGTGCGCGAGGTGCGCATGCAGCGTGCGATGGAGCTGGGGTTGCTGGCCAAATGGCTACTAGGTAGCTAGGCGGAGTTCGCTAGGAAGCTGCAGCACTTAGGGAAATTGGTGTTTAGAGGGAATGATGTATGAATGAAAAAAAAAAAGAATAGAGGGGTGGAATTTATAGTGGAAGGAATAGGAATTAGAGTAGAATTCTTAGAGCAATTTAATAATTAAATATTCTAAGTTCTAACTCTACACAAAGTTAACAACAATTAATAATTAATATATATGCATATTAAATTATTATTGCTATTAATTTATTAAGATGAGAATAAAATATGATTAAAATTAATCCTAATTCTATGCTAAGTTGATAAAAATTAATATATACATTATAATAGATATAATTATATATTAATGATTATCATCTTATTTATTAAATTAAAAACATTTATTCTAGATGTCTTTTTCAAATATTTATAAAAAGAGATACCTAATTTTCATTATTTACAAAAAGAGCAATAAAATTTTAAAAATAGTTCGATTAAGTCCCTAGACTTAAAGAAAATTTAAAATTGAGTTCCAATTTAAAACTTGGATTAAAATTGACCCTTTTTACTTAAAAAACTAAAAATTTATTTGCCATTTAGGGAATAATTTCTCGAAAAATTATGTCAAAATCAATTCCCAGGAAAGATTGGAGGGGTCACAAGTGGTCCCGCTTAAGTTCCAATCTCCTAAACAAAATTTATTTAAACATACTAGTCCCGAAAATACATCCTAAATCATTTATTTAAAAAGAAAACAAGAAAATTTAATCATTTGATAAAATGAACGAGATTTGACCCCGTTCAATTTTATCTCCCCAGTAATGTTTCAAGCGTTGAGCATTAACTCGAAAATTACCTCCCTTACTTTGAAGTTCAACAACTCCATATGGATAGACTCGATGAATCGTAAATAGACCAGACCAACGTGATTTTAACTTACCTGGAATATGCTTGTCATGCCATTTCTTAAGTCTCTCCTTAAGTAATTTCGCATTCTTGTATGAAGACATTCAAAATTCTTCTAACTCATTAAGTTGAAGCATCCGTCTCTCTCTAGCAAGCTTAAGATCCAAGTTGAGTTGTTGGAGAGCCTAGTAAGCTTTTTACTCTAACTCCAAAGGCAGATGACAAGCTTTCCCAAAGACCAACCTATAGGGTGACATCCCTAAAGCATCATCCAGTCTTTTAGACCAATCTAGTCGATTTGGGCAAACTACCTTCTTAAGTATGCCTTTGATCTCTTTGTTTGCAAGTTCAGCTTGCCCATTTGTCTGTGGATGGTAAGCTGTGGCAACCTTGTGCTTCACTCTATGTTTGTCAATGAACCATTTCAACCACTTGTTCACAAAATGGGACCCTTCATCACTGATGATGGCTCTTGGGGTTCCAAACCTTGTGAACACATGCTTTTGCAAAAACTTCATCACAACCGTAGTATCATTTTTCAGATATGCTTCGGCCTCAACCCATTTAAACACATAGTCTATAGCTACCAATATGTACTTGTGACCAAAGGACGGAGGAAAAGGACTGAGAAATTCAATACCCCAAACATCAAATAATTTTACCTAGATAATGTTTGTTCGAGGAATCTCGTTTCTGTTGGTGACATTTCCAACCCTTTGAAATCAATCACACTCTTTACGTAAGCATATGCATCTTTAAATAGTGTTAGCCTAAAGAATTCGGCTTGTAATACTGTGGCCACAGTGCGTGTACCTCCGAAGTGTCCCCCATTCGGAGCTAAGTGACAATGGTATAGAATCTTATGTACTCCATATTCTGCCGTGCACCTCCTGATCATTTGATCTGCATACTTTTTAAACAAGTATGGTTCTTCCCAGAAAAAGTACTTCACATCGTGAAGAAACTTTTTCCTTTGATGATATGTCTTATCAATTGGCATCAAACCATAAGCTAAATAGTTAGCAATATCAGCAAATGATTTACCTTCAGTATGTGTTCATCTAGAAATGTTTCCTGAATGGGTATAAGTGGAGAATTCCCTTCTTGCAACACCAATCTGGACAAGTGGTCTACTACTTGGTTTTCTACACCTTTTTTATCTTGAATTTCTAAATTGAACTCTTGAAGAAGAAGTACCAATCGGATCAATCTCGGCTTAGCGTCTTTCTAGGAAAGTAAATACTTAATTACCGAGTGGTCCATATAAACAGTCACTTTGGTACCTACAAGATAAGATCAAAATTTGTCAAAAGCAAACACAATAGCAAGTAACTCTTTTTCTGTTACCGTATAATTCAATTGAGCTCCTGTCAGATTTCAACTTGCGTAGTAGATGGGGTGAAAAACTTTGTTCCATCGCTGGCCCATAACAACTCCTATCGCGAAGTCACTTGCATCACACATCAATTCAAATGACAATTCCTAGTCTGGTGTGACTATTATGGGTGCCGAGACTAACCGACTTTTCAAATCGTTGAAAGCTCTTAAGCACTCCTCATAAAATTTAAATGTCGTGTCCTTCTCCAATAATTTGCATAAGGGTTTAGAAACATTGGAGATGTCCTTGATGAATCTTCGATAGAAACCGGTGTGGCCCAAAAAGCTCCTAACACCCATTACAGATGTTGGAGGGGGGAGTTTCTCAATAACATCTACTTTTGCTTTGTCTACCTCGATTCCATGTCTTGTTATCCAATGCCCAAGAATAATACCTTCTCGTACCATGAAATGGCACTTTTCCCAATTAAGTACAAGGTTTGTTTCTTTGTATCACCTTAGTACCTTGGCTAGATTGGCTAGGCAATCATCATATGCATCTCCGAATACTAAAAAATCATCCATAAAAACTTCCAAATATTTCTCAACCATGTCAGTAAAAATAGACATTATACATCTTTAAAATGTAGCAGGTGCATTACATAAACCAAATGGCATGCGCCTAAATGCAAATGTACCGTACAACCAGGTGAATGTTGACTTGAGTTGATCTTCTGGTTCTACTGCAGTCTGATTATACCCCGAGTATCCATCAAGAAAATAGTAACAGTCTCGCCCTGCGAGTCTATCCAGCATATGGTCCAAAAACGATAAATGAAATTGATCTTTCCTAGTTGCCTTGTTCAGCTTCCGGTAATCGATGCAAATTCTCCATCTCGTAACCATTCTAGTCGGTATCAACTAGTTATTCTCATTTTCAATGACCGTGATACCTCCTTTCTTTGGTACGCACTGGACCAGACTTACCCATGAACTGTCTGAGATGGGGTAAATTATACCCGTATCTAACCACTTGATGATTTCTTTCTTTACTACGTCCTTCATGATGGGGTTCAGTCTTCGTTGTCCATCAATCGTCCCTTTTTTTCCATCTTTCAGGATAATCTTGTGCATGCATATAGTTGGACAAATTCCGCGAATATCGGCTATGGTCCATCCAATATCCTTCTTGAATTGTTTCAATACCAAGATGAGTTTCTCTTCTTGCTCATTGGTTAATTCTGTTGAAACAATCATAGGTAAAGTAGAAGCGCTACCTAAATAAACATATTTTAAATGTGAAGGAAGTACCTTGAGTTCTAATTTAGGTGGCTCCTCGATTGACGCTTTTGGTTGGGCATAATCCCTATTCTCTAACTCCAAAGTTTTAAAACGGGATTGCGGATTAAATCCCCTTTGATTAGCTTCTAGCAAAGCTAAGTATTCATACTCCTCTTCATCATTTTGAGGGTCTAATCTCAAAATTTGTTCTAATAGATCCTCAACATAGTTGAGTTCCTTCTCCACGATTAAATCCTCAAAATCAGACACTGCAGAACAATCATCAATTGTGTTAAGAAATCGCATAGACTTAAAAATGTTCAATGTTACCTTATCATCCTGAACACGCATAGTAAGCTCGCCCTTCTGCACATCAATAAGGGTCATGTTTCTTAGAACGTTCTTCTTAGGATGATTGGCACCTCTTTGTCTACTTCAAAGTCTAGAATCACAAAGTCAATAGGAAAGATATATTTTTCTACACGTACCAATACATCCTCGATTTTTCCTTCTGGATGTGCTAAGGATCGATCTACTAATTGAAGTGTAACCATAGTCGATCTAACTTCACCTATCCCTAAATATTGACATAGGCATCAAGTTGATACTCGCACCCAAGTCACATAATGCCTTACCGCAATATGTTGCTCCAATATTGCAAGGTATGGTCAAATATCCAGGATCCCTCAATTTTGGGGGTAGTTTGTCTTAAAGATATGCACTGCATTCCTTTGTCAAGGCTACCGTCTCAAATTCTCCAAGTTTTCATTTTTTAGATAGGATATCCTTCATGAATTTAATGTAGTTCGGCATTTGTTCAAGTGCCTCAACCAACGGGATGTTGATATGAAGTTGCTTGAGTACGTCTAGGAACTTCTTGAATTGAATTTTTTGCTTCTGCTTCTGAAGTATTTGAGGGCAGGGTGGTGGAGGTTTTCTTACTAGAACTGATTGATTCGTCTTCTGTGGTAATTCTGTATCTAACAGAGTTGTTAGGTGATCAGAATTAGCTGGTTCTGAAGTTACCTTGTCTAATTTTACAAATTCTAGTTCTTGGGAAACTGGAATTTCAACGCTCGGTTGAACTTCTTTTGAGTCTTGAGCGTCAGCTGGCTCCTTCTCAACTTCAACGGAATTGGGCTCTAAAATATTCTCGCTCCTTAATGTCAATGTTTACAATGCACCTTCCCTAGATTCCTCGGATTCTCCATATCACTAGGTAAAGTACCTTGTGGTCAGTTTCTGAGTTCAGTTGCAAGCTAGCCTATTTGGTCTTTCAGGTTTTTCAATGTAGCTGCTTGGCTTTAGATTAAGGCATCATTCTTGGCCATGTATACCTTCAACAAATTTTCTAAGCCATTGGATGGTTCAGCTTGGGTTAGTTTCTGAACTTGTTAGGGAAAACTAGGTGGGTGGGTCGATCTAAGTTGGGCATAAGTATTACTGGTTCCAGCCCCTTGGTTACTCCAGGAAAAATTTGGATGGTTTCACCATGATGGGTTAGAGAAATTGGATTGCAGTCCTTGCCTCCCTCGATTTTGATTCTAGTTACCCATGTAATATACGGATTCTGGGTTCGATGGACATTTTTTAAACAAATGTCCTTCCCCACAATAGACACAGACTATATTTTCAAATTGATTTGTTACCTGTGATGCAAAAATATTAGACCCATTAGTAAGAAGATTTTTTAACATTGAGGATATTGATGATACCTGAGATGTGAGTGAAGTAAGAGCGTCTACTTCATGTATTCTAGCAACTCGTCTTCCTGACGCTACTTCATATAATATATAATTATATCTATTATAATATATATTAATTATTATCAACTTTGCATAAAATTAGGATTAGTATCATATTTTTTTAGTAAGCTTTTATTTTAATAAATTGATAGCAATTAATAATTTAATATGTACTTTAGTTAATTATTAATTGTTGTTAACTTTGAGTAGAATTAGAATTAGAATTTTTTTAAATGTTAAATTGTTCTAAGAATTCTACTCTAATTTCTACTCCTCTCACTATGAAATCGACCCATCTATGCTTCTCTTTTTTTTTCAGTCATACATCATTCCTTCCAAACACCAAAATCCCTAAGTGTCACAGCCTCCTAGCCAACTCTGCCTAGCTACCTAGCAGTCATTCGGCCAGCAACCCAACTCCATAGCACGCCGCACACCCATCACGCTCACGCCTGCCCCATCGCGCACTACATTGCATGCCTTGTGCTGCTCCAGCTCTAGCTGCCCAGGCCTTCATCCCGCACCTGCACCCAGCTTCTGCACGCATTCATGCCAGGCCTGCTCGACGAGGATCTGCATGTTGCTCGCACATCCAGCCTAGCCTGTGCGTGTTGCTGCTTGCATCCAACCCTTGCTGGGCGCTGCTGCCTCGTACACCCGGGCAGCACACAGACCTTGCACCAAACCAACCCCTTTAGTCGAAAACCCTCCAACTTCTTTTAATTTGCCATCTTTTGATTCATAATTATTTTCTTAGGAGTTTCTAATTTTTTACAAAAAAAGGTGGTAAGACCAATTTTTCTCCTAAATTTTAATTTTATTCAATTATTTAATTTTTAAATTTATTGAATTGTTAATAATTTGTATTAATTAAAATTTTGCGAAAATAATTTTTCCCATCTTATGTTCAGGTTAATCATGCCTCGCAAGAGAACTCATACCTCTACCCAAATTGACGACTAGTTCCACTATAAAAAAGCCAAAGCGAGACATAAAAGTATCTTCAAGAATCAACAGATGCATCCAGAGAAAGGCTTCACATTGAAAGAAAGCAACTATATTGATTTTATGGCACGTATTACTGAAACTCTCAATTGGGAGTTGTTCTGTGAGAAGAGACCTAATGTGGATGAAGAGTTACTGCGTGAATTCTATGCGAATTTAACCTCAAGTGAGTTGAAGGAAGTTCCAGTTCGCAGAATCAAGGTACCAATAACTTCAAATGCTATTAATGAGTTCTTTGAATTACCTAATTTCGAAAACGGTGAATATTCTTCCTTAATGAGCAATATCGAGCCTGAAAATTTGCAAGAAATAATAGAGGAACTTACAGTTCCAAGTTCTAAGTGGACTGTGTCAAAGCAAGGAATCCACACTTGTAGAAGAGAATATTTGACACCACTTGCAAAGGTATGGTTCTATTTTATCCGTTTCAGCCTTATGCCTAGTTCGCATGGGACTACAATCTCATTAGATCAAATGGTCTTATTATACTCGATTTTAACTGGAAAGACCATTGATGTGGGAAAAATCATCCTGAGAGAATGCAGAATTGTGCCATTAGATGTTCGGAAGGATCTGCAAATAAATAAAGGGGGATCTCGACTTATTTTATTTATGTTCTTAGGTTATTTTAGGATTAAGTTAATTAGGAATTTTTATTCTCGCATAATAAAACAAGAGATGGAAGTCATTAATAAAATTGAACAAGTCGCGAAGTATAAAGTTTGGCAATAGATATATACATGTCTAGGAATGGATTTAGAAAGAGCTTGGTACTTAAGTAGTCAAATTGACTCACCTCCTCTTTTCTAGAACCCTACCTAGTGTATAGTATCTATTCACTTTAAACAATAAGGACATTATTCATTTTAAGTGGGACGATTGAAAAATTGAAATTATTTCCACTCAGAATACTTTTAATTATGATTAGGATATATTTTGTTCAATAAATTGAAATTTTGTTAAGTATGCTAAACTTCAGTATAATTAAAGTTCTATTATTTCAATAAATTGTTATGTTAGCTTAATAATGATATAAGTGTATTTTTAATAAAGCATGCTGTAACTCCCCGAATTTTGGGCTTAGAAGAATTGGGCCTTGGGTTTGGGAGCCCCTAAAATTCTTGAGAATAAGAAAATGGCATAATTATATGTTAGTCCTATTGGGTTAGTGATTTTGATGTTAGGGGGGTCTCTATGAAGTCCCGGGTTCAAGCCTTGGCATAGGAAAAATTTTGGTTTTTAGCATTAAGGGAACCTGACTCTAGGTTGAATGCTTCTTAAATTTTGAATGGTAAAATTTGACGAAAGAAGCATGGAGGTTTAGGTGGTAAAAGACGCCTCATAAGGGAGTGACGACTGGGGTTCGAGGCTTGGAAAGAGCACTGGATATTTTATTTTTCTTCAAGGACGTGTAGGTGGTAGAGTTTGATCAAAACTCTACAGGATAAAGGATGAATGAGTCTTAGAGGGATATGAGGAGGAAGTTAAGGGATAGAGTTGATTGTTAGAGGGAATCAAGGAGGATTTGAATTAAGAGGAATTCTAGTCGAATAAGGACTTTGGGTAGCAAAAGAATTCGACAAGTGGGATTTGGTTCATTTTCGGTATTTGGGGTATTGTCTTGGTATAGCTGAATGTTGCTAGAAGAATTCCGGGTGTTTTCTTTTGTTTTGTTCACTCATTTTGGTACCTCTGCCTTTCATTTTCAAGACTCTTTGACTTCGAGTTGTCCGTTGTTTTGTTTTAGCCGAAAGTGCATTACCATTTAGGTCATCTATTAGCTGATTTCTCCCCCATTTCTCATCTTCTAATCCTCTCCCTTCTTTTCTAATCCTTTTACCTCTCTTCTTTCCTTCTGGCTTGAGCCAAATGCTAACCCTCTTCCTTTTCTAAACCGTGGCCTTTCTCTTCTATTTCCTACTAATCTCTCATAACCGAAATCCCTCTTCTCTCAACTATCTTCTTGTAAGCCGGATTCTCTTGCCGCAATGCTACTTTCTTTGATCTTAAAGTGTGTAAAGTCAAATACTCCCTACTCTCTCTCTCTCTCTCTCTCTCTCTCTCTCCCTCTTTCTCTCTCTCTCTCTCTCTATCAGCTATTACCGAATCCATCTCCTTTCTATTCTCCTATCATAAGGCTGCGTTCTTCTCCTCTTTTGCCAGGATCTAGTGTATGTCGTGGTGACTCATTTTCTTTATTTTGGTTTTCATTGTTGGTGTTCTTCTTTGCCCTGTTGCCGAATCTTCCCTATCTCTCTTAGTCTGATGTTGGTTGGTACCTAAGTTCACTCGAGGATTGATAGTGGGGCAAGTGATGTGAAGCAATTGACATTCCACTTCTAGTTTTGGTCAAGTAAGTACTTTTGCCTTGTTATGAGTGAAGGCCGAATGTTCTTAATGACCCTATGAATTGCCAAGTGTGGATTGAACCACATGTTTTAACAATCCCTTTTGGCAAGGCTTTATCATTTAAGGTATGTATTAGTGTGGTTTCGATTCATGTTGTAGGAAAATGAGAACAACAATATGAATCGAGTGGCTAACTATTAGTCCTGAATATTGTAGGTTCGTCACTAGGGGATTCGTAGCACGTTTCGTAAACCAGGTGTGTACATACACCACCTTAACTCTAGATCTGCAAATCCCAAAATGTCAAAAAGTCAAAAAGCCAAAAGAAAGGTAATGGTTACTACACAAGCGCGCGAACACACGAGTGGAAAATCTGATGCGATAGTAGAGGCCACCATGAGCGAACTCATGGGCTGTGGTCGTAATGGGCCATGTTGGGCCGAGTTTGGCCGTAAGGGCCCAACGGGACCGTAGGCCCTAGATGTGTAAAATTCACCAATAGGTGGGAAAACGTTGGACCAGCCATGTCACTCACATGGCTTGGATCGAAATCGGGCCTAGTGGGCCAATGGGTTGTGTGGGCCTATGGGCCTGCTTAAATGGGCTTTAGGCGCAATCGCTCTATTTGTTTGCTAAAGGTTGCACAGGTCACGCGAGAGGACTGTGAACCTACTGATGGGTCAGTTAGTGTACTTAGATCTCAATTTACGAAATGACCGTTATGCCCCCGAAGGGTAAAATGACTAAAATGCCCCTACATGTTATATGTCATTTATTATATGTTTGCATTCATGTGATATTATGTTGCATGGGGGATGGGATCATTGATTTGGAGGAAGTATATGATTTGTTAGGGGTGCTTGGTCGCTTGACGACTGTGGATCCACCGACGGCTTAAAGCTATTATGTGGTTGGCAGCTCTGCTGCGAAATTGGTTAGTGCCGCAACCGATGCTACATCATGAGTGTAGGGATAGGTGGGTCGATTAGATCCCCACAGGAGTGTAAGGTTGGATGGGATACGGAGTGCAGGGTTGGTTAGGTATTTGTGCATTGCATAATCTGATTCTGATTGTGACATTGGCTCAGGCCCAACTAAGGCTACTATGGACTAAGGCCCAAGTGCCACTGTCATTGTAATGGGCTTAGGCCCAAATAGATGTAACACGTGCTTTATGATCGATGAGGGTTTTACACACTGAGTTTTCGTAAACTCACCCTCTCTTTTAAATTTTTCAGGTAATCCTCAGTAAGCGATTCGATGCATAGGAGGACTCGGAGGTGGAAACACTACGAACGGCTTTAAATTTTCGTATTTTATTTTACATTACTTAAATTACTTTCTCTTTGGGTTTTTGATGTAATAAGGCCTTTTTCTCTAATTTTCTAGCTTTTAATTTGGGGGTTGTTAACTATTATGATTTATTTCTGTTAAAAGTAGAGCGCAGTTTTCCAAAATGATATATGTTTTCATAACATCACGTTTTCGCAACATTATTGAAATGCTTCCGCAACAAACAAATTTTTAAAAGTAAGGCTAGTTTAAAATGGTTAACAAATAATTAAGTTGACTTTAGAATTAAACAAAAGGGCTTTTCTCTTTCAAGCGAGTTTTATTAATAAGACAAAGTTTTTCGAAAAAGCATTTTAATGTGACACGCCAGATTTGGTCATAATGTCTAGGCCGGGTTTGGGGTGTTACACATGCAAATCGTACCATAAAATTTTTAGTTCCTTAGGAAAGTTAAACGTGCAAGAAAGTTTAAGTCTTTAGAATTGACTTAGTAGTTTCTTAAGGCAAAATCCTAGGAAGCATGGAATGTTGAAAATGATTTATGCAACTTTTGTTGGGACCGCTTGAGCCTTTCAAGCCAACTATAATGAAATTTTATCCCTTGAAACCCAACTTTGAGACTATATGGCCTAATTTTATTTGAACATTTGCAATATTTAGCCATCACTTTTCTCTTAATTATCTTTAAATTGTCCCAAACATTAGACTCAGTATGTAACACCCCTAACCCGTATCCATCACCGGATTAAGGTTACAAGGCATTACCAGACGAAACACAACTCAGCACGTTCATATAATACATTTACAAGTACAAAAATATATATTAGTTTATTTCCAAGAATTTTAAAACTTGAATAGCAATCATTAGTTCAATCATATAAATCAAAATTTGCACATATTAATTACATAACCAACCAAAACTAGTCATGTTTCACTAGCCACTTCACACCTAGGCGAATCATACTTCATAACACAACCATTTCGAAATCAATAATCTAATCCCAAAATTCGAACCAATTAACATGCATTAAGTTAATATTATACATGCTTTATAATAACAACATTCAAACCATACATCACAAATTTATAAAATTCATACATATATACTACTTAACCAACTAACCAAACATATTTGACTATTATAAAACATCATATCGTAATACATATACAATATATTTCCATTAGCCAAATCTTATGGCTATATAGTAAAGCATTTGGACACCTACTTAATCATCAATCATATGTCACTTTCATATACTCAATTTACAACAATGCATCCATTATAAAACTTACCCACTTGCGCATATTTAAACCACAACTAGCCCTATCAAATCATAAAATTAAATAATATCAATATATGTTATTTATGAGCTTTGTACATGCACATATTAGCTTAAGTTGAATTATACCACACGGAAAAATAGGCAAAAATTATACAAGTACATACAAATATTTCCAAAAGACGAAATTTAATTGCAAATGTAACCAATTCAACCTACCTATTTCATATGCTAAATAACAAAATAAATTTTCACAAGTATACAACCAAATAATTAGTCATCCATACGGCTATCAAAATAACCTATGATTTTACCCATTCCTCCTTAATAAACTTTATCATTAAATTACAAAAGACAAATCAAACTTACCTAATTTGCATGCAACGATCATATTTTAACATTACATAATTCAATATTCGAATAGTCATATTCAAGTACATTAACCGAATTAAGATATACCAATTTCTTATGCTATGTATCATGTCAAAATTCATATACTCATCCATATCATTCAACTCTATAATCGGTCATCTATTTAGCCTCCAAAAATTCATACCCCATCCGTCCTGAACCATACATAAGACTTACTCATTCAAACATATAATATGTGCGTACTTAACCAATACAACTGAATCAAAATAACCATTATACAATCAACTATATATTCATTATTTACTCCATTACAAAGCCGAATCACAAGACTAACCACATATACAAATCAAACCATATACCAAGCTTATTAAATGAGCTAGTTATAAGTTATTCATATCATTACCCAAATCAAGACGTATAACCAAACACCATTCATACATGTCATATAACATACTTACCAAAATGAGTTTAAACCATGATCAAATATAACCGAACGTAAGCATAATGATCAAGCCATTTTCACATGGCTTTTTATATACACTTTTAAACTCAAACACATTAAGACTAGCTTATACATATATATACTTCCAAAATCAACCAAAACAAATGCTAGCCTATACATGCCATATGTTCATAATTCAAGCTTTTAAAAACCAAAATAGCAATCAATAGTGTGATGAAGTTCCTTGACGATCCCTGAGCTCGTAACTAGCTTTCAAAATCTATAAAACAATGAACGAACACACACAGTAAGCTTAAATAGCTTAGTAAGTCATAAGCAATTAAATTATCAAATGAACATTAACATTATAATTTCAACTTGGCTGAATATGAACAATCTCATGTACATATAAATCACTCTTTTAACATGCATAATTTATATCATCATCTCAAGTACTATACTTACCTTATTTTCATGAACATTTAACTTCGCACATACCTGAACCATTTAGCTCGATTTCAAATTCGATCTTAACTCAACATTGCCCGTTGAACCATTCGAAATCAATAAGGATACTCGGATAGCTCGAAAAGCTCGTACAATGCCAACCTCCCAAACGAGGTCTTACGTGTAATCAAATATCGATGCCACTGTCCCAGACAGGGTCTTACACGGAATCATATACGATGCCAATGTCCCAAACATGATCTTGCACGCAAATCTCAAATCGATGCCAATGTCCCAGACGTGGTCTTACACGAAATCACGTGTCGGAATCCTATGTCATGACATATGTATCCTAACTATTCCTATGGTTCGTACGGGGCTTTTAGACGCCGTAATTCGATCGATTCATGCTCGTAACAAATCATTCTATGCTAAATTCAATTCGGTAATATAGTTATAAATACATACAATTCAATTTGGCTATGTACAGAATAAATACATTCAATTTAACATCATTTATTCACTTACAAACTTACCTCGTACAGAGACAAACAGACCGGGATGACTATTCGACAACTTTTGATTTCCCCCGATCCAAATCTGATTTCCTCTTTTCTTGATCTAAATTATTAAAATTTAACTTGTTTATTCATATATTCATTCAAATTCATCCTAAAACACATAAATGGGCAAATTGCACTTTAGCCCCTAACATTTCACATTTTTCACAATTTAGTCCCTATTTCACAAAACATAAAATTTTCAAAATTTCACCACACCCAAGCATAGTCGAATTTCACTAAGGTCCCTAGGAACCCATTTCGTTCATTTATTTCATATTTTCACCCTTCAATTTACAAATTTCTCAATTTAATCCTTAATACACATTTTTACCAAAAATCACTTAATTAAACTTAATAACCTAACAACAAAAATTTATTTTTCATCATCAAACAACAAAAAAAAAGCTCTCATCAATGGAAAATCACAAAATCCACAACCAATTCAAAAATTCAAACATGGGCTAGCTAGTATTTGAAGCAACGATCTAAAAAACGCAAAAATTATCAAAAACCGAGCAAAGAACATACCTAATTTAAAGCTTCCAAGTTCCAAAATGTTTATACAACCATGGATTCTTTTTCCATCAATATTCGGCCATGAATAAGATGAACATGCATGGTTTTAATTTTATGTTTTATTATATTATCATTTATTTTCATAATTACTAAATTAGCCTTTTTAATTTCATTTAAAATCCACTAACTTTAGGTTTTTATGTCCATACATAATTTCAATGGTATATTATCAACATAAGTACCCCACATTAAAAGAACACATCAATTCAGCACATAATCAATTAAACCATAACTTTTACATTTTACGCGATTAAGTCCTTTTATTTAATCGAGCACACAAACGATAAAATTTTCACATGAAACTTTCAAAAATATCAATGCACATACTATAAACACCAAAAATAATTTTAAAATATTTTTCTGACTCATATTTGTGGTCCCAAAACTACTATTCCGATTAAGGTATAAACCAGGCTGTTAGACAATACTATTCAAAGTATCCTTTGAAAATAAGTTTGGGGGAATTGAAAAAGTATCAAATGCTCTAAAAATTGTAGCATATACAGTAAAATGCTCGTGTTAAAAAAAAGAGAATACATGTACTTGAAAGAAAATAGATGTACAAAAGAGCATGTGAAAGCAAAGTAAGTTGGTGTATTGAGGGAAATTATTCCAAAGGTCCGATTGAAGTTGAGTTTAAGGTTTCAAGCCTAAAGTTATCTATCTTTTACCTACCCCTAGCCTAGCCACGTTACAACCTTTTAAAGGCCTATTGATTCAAGATTTTTATGCTACCTACATTAGTGGAGAGAAATTGCTATGTTTAACATATGAAGCCATAAGTTAAACTTAATAATTGCAGCTTAATCCTGAATAAGGAAATAAAATCAAATTGGTAAGGGTTAGCATGTCTTTGTTAAGGAAGCATTTAGTCTAATTGTGCTATCATAATAGTTGTTGAGATTATTTTGAACGATATGTATACTTAAGTAGCATAACTATCAAATTTCTTGTTTCTGAGCATAAGTATATTAAATTCATAATTCTGGGAAGAATGTTGTTTTGAAGGACTTTTTCAAAGGTGTTTCTGAGAAATTCTTTTCAAATTTGTGCATTACTCGGGACAAGCAATGAATTAAGTTTGGGGGTGTGGAAACACAAAAATATGCACACTTTTTCATGCCCTTTATAACTTAAATTCATGTAATTTTGATAAAATTCTTATAAAAAAATTAATTTTTATAAAATAATTAAAATTACACTTAAATTATGAACATGTTGAAATTTAATTAATTTTATAACCAATTTTGATTACTTTTGACCATTTTTTGACAGGATGGTACAAGGGCAAAAAAACGACTCGGCAGACACTGCTAGAAGTTCAAAACTGAGAAGCAATTTGAAGTATCAAGGTGAATTAATTTTCAGCCTAAGTCGGTCCAATTATGTGTACTAATTCATGATATAATTACTTTTAATTTATATCCAATTTAATTTGAATTAAATAAATTATTATTAATTATGAAAAAGTGGTCCAGTTGAGCCGAACCGAGTGAACCGAACCGACTAAGAAGTGGACAGCCCAAAACCGTCCATATGCTGACCCAAATCAGCTTATTGGCTGATTATTTAGCTTGCAAAGAGGTTGTTGAAGACTTGTTCAAGTTGCAAATAAACCCCTTCACAATTGATGGCTTTATAGTTTTGTCCCAAGCCTAAATTAGCAAAGTTGAAACTATAAACCTTGCCACATGTGTGGCCAGCCAAGGGAGGGCTCTTTGGCTGATAATTTTAGCTATTTTTAGCAGCCCTATTTAGCTATAAAAACCCCTTAGGCTGGTCATTTGAAACACATCTCAAGCATTCACATCTTTTCTCTCTTCTTTTCCATTCCAAATTTCCTTGCTCTCTTGCCGATTTCTCCTCTTGGAAAAGGGGCATTCATCAGCCATTTGGAGCAGCAATTAAGTGTTCATAGCAGCCTTGGTCGACGAGGACAAGGGAGAAGGAAGAACAAAGCAAAATAGTCAAGCCACTGAAAAACACCGGATTTGATTCTTGTTCCCTATCTTTTTAATTTTTGTTATTGTTATGATGAACATATCTATGGTTATTTATGTTGTTGGAATAGTTAGTTTAATCAATTTAGCTTGAATTTAATTCGTGTTGGTTGATTGCATTTCGTTTGCTAAAATTGTTAAAATTGTGTTTATGTTGTTATAGGCCTCGGTAAGATGCTTGATTAAGTAAAATCATGACTAAGTTATTCTTGCATTACAATTGTGAGGTAGCTAATGAATTAATTATTTAAACAGATTGAAATTGTAATTAATGGACACAGTACTTAATCAGTGCATGTTTAATCATCTAAGGTAGCTAAGGGTTAAATTAGCAACGGTATCTGACGATACATTTGCCTTGCATAACTTTCAAGATTATTGTGATTAAACTGTTTCAAGGTAAGGATACCTTGTTAGCTCACGTAGTCTTTTATGTGCTTATTAGATTTAATTAATCGTTTGAATTGACATAAGGATATGTACAAGAGATTATTTCGATTTAATAAGTATGTATGTGTAATAACATATTTTCCTATTAAGATTTGTTTAATCGGTTGAATTGACATAGGGATATAGTCAAGAGGTGAATGGATTTTGGTAGGTGAGTATGTTCATAAGTTAGTAAATTACCGAGTTGCCATGAATTTATTCGTAACAATTTAAACATGAGTTTAATAATTCTAAGTTAAGAAATGTAATTAATCTAACACAATTATGTCATATTGACTAAATCAGCTTTTGAAATCGTGCATTAGAACTTTATTTTATTTTATTTACTTTACTTTGTTTTTTTAGTTCTTAATCACCTTTCAAATCAAAATATTTTTCTTCACCAAAGTGTTTTAAATTGTATTCATAAATAATTCTTTTCACAGTCCCTGTGTGTGATAACTCGACATTTACTTGTCACTTTATTACTTGTTGCGATTGTGTACACTTGAACATTTTCGTCGTTCCAGTAGCTGATTGGGAATTTTTCCAAGCTAAATTCTAGAACGAATACATTGGTGAGATTTATCTTGAAAATAGGAAACAACAATTTCTCATGTTAAAACAAGAAGATATGTTGATGGTAGACTACGAAGGGAACACTCGCGGCTTAGCAAGTATGCCAAGGAATTGATTCCTACGGAAGAAGAAAATTGCAAACGCTATTTGTGGGGATACAAAATGAAATTCGGACTCAACTAGTAACATTGAGAACTAAGGAGTTTGCGGACTTATCAAAACGAGTAAAGATGGTCAAGCAATCTCCGGGTTTATGCAAGAAAGTTGAGCCTCCTCATGCTACAGGTAGACGATTCAGGAACTTTAATCCTTCTTTTGCATCAAAAAGAAGTAGAGAATCATGAGAAATTGGGAAATCAGCTACAAGATCAAACATGCTAAAGTGCAAGACCCTCAACCTACAGCATCAGTGGGTAGTGTAAAGGGACCTAATAGAGTTTTAGAGATGCAGAATTGCAAACATTGTGGAAAGAAGCACTGGGGAAAGTACTGGAAATTAACAAAAGATTGTTTCTGTTGTGGGTCATTAGAACATTTTGCTTGAGAATGTCCGAAACATGAAGATAATTCACAGAGACCCACCTCCGAGGTGAAGGGCCGAGGGATGAGTAGAGGTGGATCAGTTTCGAAGGGTGGATAAGAAAAAGGAATGAAATAGTTGCTCATCAGCCTAAGACCAGAGTGCTGGCATGTGCTTATGTAATTCAGACTTGTAATGAGAGACATGCTACTGATGTTGTAGCAGGTATCTTTCCTCTATTCTCCACACCTGTTTATATTTTAATAGATCCTAGTTCTTCTCATTCGTATGTCAATTCTGATATGGTTAAATCTAGGAATATGATCTATGAAATGTCGAAAGTAGCTATATCTGTATCAAGTCTTTTGAGCCAAATCGTATTAGTAGATCAAGTTTGTAAACGTTGTTCTTTAGAGATTCAAAATTTAGTGTTTCATGTAAATTTTTTGATTATGTCTTTCGGTGATTTTGATGTAATCCTGGGTATGGATTGGTTGACTGAACACAGAGTGGTTTTGGATTGTCGTAAGAAAAAAATTTCGATTCAAGATAAAGAGGGGAAGGTTATAGAGGTTTGTGGTGTTAAAACAAATGGGTCAAATCTAATTATTTCTTCAATACAAGTAGATAAATTGTTGAGTTTAGGCTGGTAACAACTTGGGTGAGAAATATGGCTTGGAAAATGGCCTATTTTTGTCCACACGGGCAGAGACACGGACGTGTGTCTCAGCCGTGTGTGACACATGGCCAGGTGGCACGGTCGTGTGTCCCCTGTAACTTCTATAGAAAGCAAGTCAGTAGCTTCACACGGCTTAGCACACGAGCATGTGGCTTGACCGTGTGCCACCAGTCAATATACCCTTCAGTTTTCACACGGCCTAGCACACGGCCTGGCACACGAACGTGTGAGGCTATTTCAAAGGGTATACGGCCTAGCACACTGGTGTGTGGTCTAGCCATGTGACCCAAGTTAGTATGCTCACTAGTTTTGACATGGGTGTATAGTCCCATTTTGAATGCCCACATGGCCTGAGACACGGGCGTGTCTCTTGTCTATGTGGCAGTGTGAGACACACGACCTAGCCACACGGGCGTATGTCCTCTGCACATTTGAAAATTTTCTATGTTTTTCGAAAAATTCCTTGTGCACCTGGTTTAGCCCCGATCTATTTTTAATGTTTATTTTGGGCCTCGAGGGCTCGTATTAGGGACTACATAATTGATTGTGATTGGTTTTGACTTGAATATTATATAACTTGAAATGTCTGAAATTATGTACGTTTGATCAGTAATATTCTGTAACCCTATTCCCCACTAATGGAGGAATATTTTTGGGAAAAATTAAAAAATTGTTTAATTTCAAAAATTAAATCCTACTAACAACCCAACTCCCCACTAACGAACCACAATCCAACAGAATCTGACCACTAACCTCATCTAACTACCACAGACTTTCATTCCCACCAAACCTCTTATTAACCCACCGAATCAAAAATTATCATCCACGCTCACATGGGGATTTAAACACAAAACCTCAAGACAAGCTAACACCTTACCACTCAAACCAATAGGCTCATTCTAATATGAGTTTACGAAAAATATAACATAAGCCCACCAAAAAGGAATAAGACTAAGACCAAAATAACATATTTTCCAAAAGTGAGACTTGAACCTAAAACCTCAAACACAAACCTAGAACATTTAACCACTGAAGTAGATACTCATTTATGATGAAATCCATAAAAACAAAATTAATAAATCAGGGAGTTACAACTCTACCCCCTTAAAAGAAATTTTGGTCTCGAAATTTACCTGATTCGAACAGATAAAGTATTACTGACACATTGAGTACTCAAGTTCCCACATGGCTTCCTCAGTGCCATGATTCTGCCATAAAACCTTAACAAGCGAAATAGATTTCCTCATCAGAACTTTTACATCTCGACCCAAAATCTGAATCGGCTCCTCTTCAAAAGTCAAATTCGGTCTAACCTCGATCTCCTCAACAGAAACAACGTAAGATGGATCATACCGATACCGCCTCAACATAGAGACGTGGAATATGTCATGGATACAGTTTAACTCTAGACGTAGTGCTAACTGATAAACGACCGGTCCTACACATTTCAGAATCTGATACGGCCCAATAAACCTAGGGCTCAACTTGCCCTTACGTCCAAACCTCAGAACTTTCTTCCACAAAGATACCTTAAGGAAAACAAAGTTACCCACAGAGTAATCAATATCCCTCCTTTCTAGGAACGTATAGGACTTTCGTCTATCAGAAGCTGCTTTCAGACGATCTCAAATTAATCTGACTTTGTCCTTAGTCTCGGAAACCAATTCAAGACCCAAAACTCGTTGTTCACCCAACTCAGTCCAACACAGCGGAGTGGGACACTTATGACCATACAAAGCCTCATAAGATGCTATCTGGATGCTAAACTGAAAACTATTATTGTAGACGAACTCAACTAAAGGCAGAAAATCCTCCTAGCTCCTTCGAAAGTCAATCACACAACTCCAAAACATATTCTCCACTATCTGAATCACCCTCTTAGATTGACCATCGGTTTGAGAATAGACCGCAATACTAAAGTCCAATCTTGAACCCAAAACTTCATAAAGTTTCTTCTAAAATCAAGAAGTGAAAGGAGGATCCCTATTAGAAATTATAGAAACCAGAACCCCGTGAAGTCTCACAATCTCATAAATGTAAAGTTTGGCCAACTTTTGTAGTGAGTAATCTATCCGAACCAAAATGAAATGAGCGGAATTGGTCAACCGATCCAGGATGACCCAAATAGAATCATTCTTAGTAGTTGTTAAAGGCAACCCACTAACGAAGTCCATAGTCACATATTCCCATTTTTATAAGGGAATTGTAACGAGTTTGAGCAAACTCGAAGGAGATTGATGCTTAGTTTTAACTTGTTGGCACGTTAAACTACGAGAAACAAAATCTATTACCTCTCGTTTCAAACCCAGCCACTAGTACAGTTCATGAAGATCTCGATACATCTTATTTCCATCGGGATGCATAGCATAAGGGCTACTATGTGCTTCCCTCAGAATTGACTGTCTCAAATCGGGGTCGTTTGGTACACAAACCCATAATCGAAAACACAGAACCCCATCATTATTCGGCCCAAAATAAGACGTACTACCACTTTCTACATGACAGAAATGCGGAACCAGAGAATCATCCCTCAACTGTTTTTCCCGAATCTGATCAATCCAAGTTGGCTTAACTTGTAACTCAGCTAACAAACTCCTATCCTCAAACAGACTTATGCGAGCAAACATCACCCTCAAATCAGACATTGCTCTACGACTAAGAGCATCAGCCACCATATTAGCCTTACCAGGATAATACTCTATCGTTCAGTCGTAATTCTTGAGCAGCTAAATCCATCTACGCTGCCTAAGGTTCAACTCCTTTTGAGTAAGTGGGTACGTAAGGCTCTTGTGATCGGTGTAGATGATGCACCTCTTACCATATAGATAGTGCCTCCAAATCATTAAAACAAAAACCATGGCAACCAACTCGAGATCATGTGTCAAATTATTTCCCTCGTGTAACTGAAACTATCGGGACGTATAAGCCACAACCTAACCGCATTGCATCAAAAAAAATCCCAAACTGACATGCAACGTATCATTATAAACACAAATTCTTTACCAGATTTAGGTTGTATTAGAACATGAGCCTGAGTCAGAATAGACTTGAGCTTCTCAAAAGTTGATTGTTGCTCATCAGTCCAAACAAAATGAGCATTCTTGCATAACAGTTTAGTCAGAGGAGTTGCAATCAACGAGAACCCCTCAATAAACCTTTTGATAATTGATGGCTGTCGATTCCACCAATATAAACCTACACCTAATTTGCAAATTAAAGCAGTATAGGGAGTAGAGTCGATCCCACAGAGACTGGGTTTACTAAAAATTATTTATCTCTCGACCAGATTTATGTTTGGGCAGTTGTCGTGCCCGTGATGTTTGGGGGGATAAAATATGAAACCTGAAATAAACACAAAAAAACGTAAAAAGTAAAAGATGAAATAAAAAAAACAACGACGTAATCTAAAGAAAAATCAATTTAACTTAGCTCAGCCTTAAGTACGGGTTTTTCCGTCTTTAACCCGATCCTCGAAATTAGGTGAACTTCTCTTTCCCAATAAGCTAGTTATAGCTACCAAGGACGCCTCGGACACCAACTCTTCCTTATGTATATTAGTTATGGAATGTCCTATAACTAACCCTTACCGATCGAACAACCTATGAAACGTTCGTGATTTTAGAACTCCGGCAGCTTTGCGTTCTAAAAGAGCCTAGCTCGAACCAATACCCTCAAACGTTTGGGACATTTAAATCCAGTTACTACTTCCCTTGACGGAACCAAACAGCAATCCCCACTTGGCACGCCAATGTGTTCAAGGAAGACCAATTAGATAATCGATCCTTTCGGAATTCCAACTGTACGTCTAGCCACACTAACTCAAACGACGTCTTTTTTGACTTAGTGTTGTCTTAACTTTGTGAGTTGACGAAGTCATACTCTTAATTCGGAGAAATAATAAATATCGAAAGTTGGGAGTTAAACAGCTCGGGTTCGTAACTCACGGGTTTTTTTTACGGGGTTAACATCGGCTTAAAACTGAAAGGGTTTTAGTGTGGCATGAATTTAATCATGCTAGAAGGTTGTGGATTGTGTTTTGGCTTTGTGTGAAGGATGATGGAATTTTGGAAAGGAAATGGGACTTGGAGAGCAATTGACCCAATTGTGAAAAAGAAACAAAAAGTAGAGACAAAGCTACAAAATACAACGTTAAACCGAAGAGAAAAGAAATGATATTCCAACTCTAAATTGAAAAATAAAATACAAGAGAGAGAGAGTAATTCTATTCCAAGTAGAAGAAGGAATACAAATTAAATGATGATTTTTCTAGGAAACTAAAGGCCACTATTTATATACATAGGGTTACTAAAAATAGCCTATTCTAAATTAATAAAATAAAAATAATAAAATAATAAAACTAAATAAAAAAATAATATCTTCTATTTTTAGTTTTTTACAAAGTCAAAATTGATGTTAAATCCTTGGCCTTCCCATCTTTATGATTTGGCCCCAACTCAACGATTTGTCTTTCAATTTGGTCTATTTTTACTCGTTTTTGACCAATTGCATCCTTCACAAGATTAAATCATAAAAAACACCAATTAAGCAAGGATTAATTCAGAAATAAACCTAATTAAACACAAGAATTATGTAAATTAGTGTGTTTATCAATAATAACCCACAAGACCTAGAAAACTGCGGATCTCAAAAATGTTATTTGGCTGCTTCTAATCAAATATAGCCTTAATATTTCTAGGATCAAGTCAGATCCCTGCAACAGAAACCATGTGCCCTAGAAATGTTACTTCTCTTAACTAGAATTCACACTTGCTCAACTTAACGTAGGGCTGTTTCTTTCAAAGTATCTGAAGAACTATTCTATGATGCTCATCATGCTCACATTCAGTCTTAGAGTACGCTAGAATATCATTGATAAAGACTATGACAAACTGATCCAAAAACGGCTGAAAAACCCAGTTTATCAGATCCATAAATGTAGCCGAGCATTCGTCAAACCAAAGGGTATGACTAGGAACTCGTAGTGCCTATAACGAGCCCTAAAAGGCGTTTCATGAATATCAGCTTCCTTAACCCTAAGTTGATGATACCTAGAATAGAGATTTATCTTAGAGAATACTGAAGCCCCACGAAACTGATCAACAGATCGTCGATCCTCAGAAGTGGGTACTTATTCTTTACAGTTAGCTGATTTAATTGTTAGTAGTCGATGCACTTCATCATAGTACTATCCCTTTTATTCACGAACAACACCGGCGCCCCCTACGGAGACATACTAGGACAGAAGAATCCACGATCCAAAAGCTCTTGAAACTGAACCTATAGCTCCATAAGCTACTTCGATGCTATTCTATAATGAGCAATGGACACCGGAGTTGTACCCGATAGAAAGTCAATCCTAAAGTTAACTTCTTGATTCGTAGGTAAACCCGGTAACTCATCGGGAAGAATATCCAAAAAATTTCTCACTGTTCTTATGTTCTCGACAGAAGAATCTCTAGAAACTAAAACATTTACGTAGGCCAGATATGTTTCACACCTTCTTCGAACCAGTTTTTTGGCCACTAGAGTGGAGATTACGTTAGACAAGTAATCCTTACGCTCGCCGATTACCACAACCTTCACATCATCCTTAGTCCTCAGAATTTCCCTTTTAGTTTTGTAATCCAAACTAACTCGGTGTTCTACTAGCTAGTCCATTCCCAGAATCAAATTGAAATCTTCAAATGTTAACTTCATCAGATTTGCTAGAAACACAACCCATTGTACTTCCAATGGTACATTCTTATGCAGTCTGTTTACCCGAACTCACTGACCCAGAGGACTCTATATAGAAATCTCACCCAAAGTACTCTCGATAGGAATACCTAAATTACTAGAGACAGAACTAGCTATGTAGGAGTGTGTTGGCCCTATATCTATCAAAGTAGTATAAGGGACATAAAAAATAAGGAATACACATGTAATCATATCAGGGGCATCTCTTTCCTCTCGATGTCGAGCAACATATACCAGCGCAGGCTGTCTCGCCTCAGGCTGATTAGAACATCTACCTTGTGTTCTCTGTCCTCTGCCCAAACATTACTACCCAATGTCAGGCCACAACCCCTAGGTAGCTATTGTACTGTCCTCTAAGCTAAATAACACCCGAACTCAGAGCTTGCATTTGATCAGAATGTTATGGACACTCTCTAATCCGATAATCCATCGACCCGCACCAAAGGCATGCCTCTAATCTCCTCAAACACTTACCCGGATGGTGCCTACTATAGTCACTGTATGGCTGAACCCGGAGTAACTAGAACTCCTACTCTAGAAGGCCCATTAGGTCTAGCTCATTTCTTAGGCATCTGAGTAGAATTAGATGGCTCTGAATCCCTCTTATTCTTGCCCCTCTTTCAGTCCCTATTCTGATGCTCCACGTGTTTAACCTCTTCAGTGATCTTCGCCTTGTCCACCAGAACGGTAAACTCCCGTTCCCTCTGTGGAGCAATCAGTACTCTCAAACTATCCCTCAGGCCATCCTCAAAACGTACAGATTTTTCGTACTCAGAAGTCACTATTCCTCGAGCATAATGTCCTTAGAAATTCAGCCTCATACTCGGCCACTCTCTTATCTCCCTGAGTGAGATTCATGAACTCACACCTTCCAGTATCGACATAACTCGCTCCGACATACTTTTTCTGGAAGGCAGTCTTAAAATAATCTCAACTAAGACAATCCGATTGAGTACCCTCCTCAACCGATAACAACCATTGATATGCTTTATCGTGAAACAAAGAAACTACCCTTCAGTTTCTACTCAGATATGCAATCAATATAATTCATTATTCTCTTGGTGGCCTCTAACAGTATTCGGCCATAGTGGGGGCAACACTAGTGACACCCCTAAATAGTTCAGCTTTATTGGACTGAAGTCATTTAATTACAGACCTACGACCCTCAGATCTAGAATGGGGTCTAGCGACCCTCTCCAATATTCTAAGCATGGCTTAGGACAGTGCGTCATCCTCAACTGAGCAGCTTTGAGACCCAGTCTCAGCAGTAGGTGTAGCCGGAGTCTCGGTTGTATCCAGATTTGGTATACTGCCCAATGAGAAAAACTTAGCTCGAATCTCCCTACGGCACACGTCATGCCCATGATACCACGACTACGCGTTCCACGAGCGCTCATTGTTTTCAAAGTTTTTATCTACATTTCAAAATTTTATGTATCAGTTTCAGTGTTTATTAACAAATATTTTATACTTCAGAAATTTATCAGAAGTTTTAGAAATCTTTCAAAAGTCTTAGTTTCTAACAAACTCAATATAGTTTCAGACAACTCAGAGTTTTCTAACTACAATATTTTTGAGTTTAGAAGTACTTACTAGATTGGCACTAGAAACTCGATGTACCACATACGTAATTAAAAAAGAAACAAACTTTATTTGAAAACCAGTTCTTTTAAAATTATAATTTTGAACCCAAAATCCATATTCTGAGTTTTGTAAATGACTGTGATACCATTAAATGTAATACTCCAAACCCATCCTAGACGTTATGATCGAATCTGAGAGTGTTACGAAAAAGGGTTTTGAAACACATTTTACCATGTTGAAATTTCCCGAATAATTTGTTACTAAAAGAGAGTCCACGTTTTATAAAACACATTAATTCTATTATATTCATTAAGGAAAATGTTGATAGTCTACTCCTACAATAAAACTTATCTTGTAGCGGAAGTTAGAAATCATTATATTTAAAATCCGAGCTTGTGTTTTAGGTAAAATATTTGTTTGCGTAAAAACACTTGTTTTTGTAAATCATTTTATTAAAAGTCGCAGAATAATAATCTAGACCATTTCAAAATCATGAAATTAAAAACCAATAGTCCATAGAGTCCATAAATTACAAAACTTTCAAAATAACCCAGAATTTAAATAAAACCGTTAATTAAACCAGTTTGCAAACTAGTGGTCACTACTGAGACTCCGTCGGATCGACCCGCCTATGTCTGAAGATTACTTAATCAGAACAGATAAACAGATGTAAGTTTTCATAAACTCAGTTTGTAATTGAACAGAGTCATACATACACATAAACTCAGCTTTCTAAGTATATCAGATTAGAAGCAGACATAAGTCCTTAACAAAATTAGATCATATCAAAATCAGATTATCAAAAACATACAAATATACAAAGTCCTACCCTATCCTCTACACACCAACTCCGACCATCCCAACACACTATGTGGGGTAGAAAACACCCATCCATCCCTACACACCACATAGTGTCTTTACGACACTTATCAGAATAGTGTACAGCCAATCTGCTAGTATATCGGCAAAATGTCGCCTCACATAACACTTCCTCTACATATACAAATCCCACCCCATATAAAGATATAAAATACAGATATAACAGAGTTAACATGACCTGCATGCTCGTATACAGATATTATACATGTTTATACAAAATAGTCAAACATACATATCAATTTTCCTAAACTCAAATCAGTCTATCAAAATAGCAAAATTCATGCATTAGGGTTTGTTTTGCCCTTACCGACCCTACAAAAGTTCTACAGTTGATCGGAATAATGTGTGTGACCTTAGGGAAAATTTTAGTTTGGGCTCACATGCTCTTATGAACACACATGCCCAAATTGCCCTTGCCCGTGTGGCCCACACGGTTTGGCCCATGGCCTACATGCCCAAATTGGCCTAGCCCGTGTGACCTACACTACAACACACTCGTCCATCACACGATCGTGTATCCCACACGGCCGGACACACGCTCATGTAGCATCTACAGGCCACTTTTCCAGCTTTTGTCAAACCTTATTTTCTCGTGTTTTCGTTACACACCTGGTTCATTTTTGATTCTACAGCAATCCCAAGACCTTCGAAACCTAAAAACAGTAGCAATTAATTTATGAATTCACAACAAAAATTCAAACAATGCCCACAAACTTACCGCCGAAGAAAACCACCACTATCATGGATTAGGCTGTTGGAGTGTAATTCCCTACTTCACAACATTCTCTTAAATGCAAGACCCACTAATTAAAGGCTATAAAATAACATTTCTAGCATCCCAAGATACTAATAGTTAAAGATAAGCAAAGCTCTACTTACCAAACCGATTGAAGAACCCGAAAATCCAAGTTGCAACAATTGAATAGATAATTCACGAATAGAATCAAAAGAAGAAAAGTGGTTTTATAGAGAAAGGGAAAAATGTCAAAAGAGGGAAAGAAGAAAAAAGAATAAAAAAAGTTCAAAACAATGGGAGAAATATTTTTGGGAAATATAAAAATTATTTAATTCCAAATATAAAATCCTACTAACAACCCAACACCCACTAACCAACCACAATCCTACAAAATCTTACCCACTGACCTTATCCAACTACCAAAAACTACCATAGACTTTCAGTCTCACCAAACCTCTTATCAGGCAACCGAAGCAAAAAATATCATCTACACTCACACAGAGATTCGAATACAAAACTTCAAGGCAAGCTAACACATTACCACTCGAACCAGCATGCTCATTCTGATATGAGTTTACCAAGAATATAACATAAGCCCACCTAAAAGGGATAAGGCTAAGATCAAAAATAACATATTTTCCAAAAGTGAGACTTGAACCTAAAACCTCAAACACAGACCCAGAATACTTAACCACTGAAGGAGATACGCATTTATGACAGAATCTAGAGAAACAAAGTTAAATAAATCAGGGCGTTACATAGATTGTCAACTTACGGAACAAGTCAAGCGAATCGTTCGAAGCTCACGCTATCCTGATATTGGTTCGCTAGTCTTTTGACCATATTAAGGCTTGGTTATATGTGGCATGTACTTAAGAAATCTTAAACTTGTGCAAATGTTATATCTTAAGTGAGTTTGACATTTTGAAATTATGTTAATGTAAATATGTGTATGATGGCATTAGCCATTAAGATGGTATCTTGATGAGAAGTTTGACTTAGATATTTCCTTGCTTTGATGGTGTCTAAATGATATACTAGAAAATACGTGTACAAAGATGAGTTATAAGTTTAGGTATGTTTGAAATGATTTGGTAAGCTTGATACTTAAACATGATATTATTTGAATGGCTATTTGGTGCTTTATTAGATGATAGTGAAAGTGTCATTCAAGGCTTAATGGATTGGTATGTATGTGGTCTTTTAGTTGATTTCAAATTATTGATTGATGTGCTAATTGTGGCATATTGATGAGGCACTTAGGATGGTCGATATAAATGATGATTTTGGTTGATTTGGATGCTTTTGAATTGGCTGGGATGTGGTTTAAATGATAGCTTGTGGCATAGGTGATTTAAGGTTAAATAACTTATTTTGAAAGGTTTTTTCTAGGTACACACGGCCTAGCACATGGCTGTATGCCTTACACGACTTATAACATGGCTATACGGCTTGTAGGTTTTGGTTGATTTTTGTTGCACACAGGCACAAAGAGTTACATGGCCTGGCGACACGGACTATGACTTATTTATGATTATTTGCACTTTTGACCCACACAACATCAAGCTCTTACATGACTTGCCCACATAGTCGTGTGTCTCATCCCACACGGTCAGGGGACATGGTCGTGTGACCTCTGTTTGCAAATTTTTACCATTTTTTCATTTTAATTTCAATTTAATCTATGTCTTTTGTCGGGTTGGTTTAAAGTTTTCGTAAGCTCAATATTAACCCGAAATTGATTTAACTGATGGAATGATATTTAATTGAGTTTTTGAGCAATAATTATATGTAATTGTTTGGTATTTGTTTAGAACATCCTATGTCTCGGGTTCAGCGATCGGGCTGAGTAAGGGATGTTACAAGAAACACATATAATTGGACTCAATACATGAGAGACTCAAACTAAACCTCATGTAACATATGAGGGGTGACAACCTTAGTAATATATGAGGGCATGTCGCTACCTCATTTATTTTACTTAGAGTAGGATTGTATTTTTTATTAAAACAATATTATTTAATCATGAATTATTCTAGCATAACTCGTGTGCTTTTCTCTATAAGTAGAAATCATCGATTGACCTAATTACACACTTCGTAAACGTCATTATTTTGTCAAAAAGTAGTAGTAATTTTTTTACAAAGAATAAATTTTATTTTCTGGGAATATTGAATAGTTACCAATTTATAGATAGAATTTACTCTCCCATTGAAAGTAAATAAATTGTTGAATTTACTTTCCCATTGAAAGCAAATAAATTGTTTTTATTCCGTGACTTGGTTCGTGTTGTCCTAGTCCACACTTAAAGCAATTCATACTTCGAGGATAACGGATAAGGATGCTTAGTTGAAAGTCAATATCAACTTTAGTCCATATCGTACAAAGCTTACGTATATCTCGATTTAGGTTTATTGCTATAAATAACACAATAAGCTCGATTTAAAAAAAATTAAATTTCCGTTGTAACCAAAATAATTATTTTCTCAATTGGATTTTTACAATATTTTCCAAACAAAAGAGCATTACCTTCAATCTATTGACTTCGAACATCCATCCCCCAAATTGTACCTCGTAATCCAGAGTGAATGGAAGACCAATTTGAGAAAGAAGAAACCATTTTACATATTTAAATTTCAAAGCCCAATATCTCCACTCGAAGAGGTTGACAACAATCCAACCATTTAATAAGAGTAACCTTCCTTAAACCATTCATAGAGCCCTAGATAAAATTTATAACTATTTTCTCTATTTTCACATAGAACCCACTAGGAACGAGTGTTGATTGCATGAAATAGTTTAACACTAGCATAAAGACCGACTTGGCAAGTGTAACTATACCTGCCATTGACAAAGTCTTGGAGTCCCATACATTAAGGCGATTATGGACTTATCAATCACAAATTACTATGTTTTCTTTCTCACTCAATCATGAAAGAGGGAAAAGCCAAGGTAGAAGCCCAAATTCGAAATTTGTTGGTACCCTAAGTGAGTACTAGTTAAGGTAGATAGTTCATTAAGGGAAAAAAAACCTTCGCCTTTTGGTTGTTGACTTGATGTCTCGAATAATAATAAAATTGATTAATGGCGTATTTCAAAAGATTTGCCTTCTCCAAGTTAGCTTATAGAAGAACATTAAATCATCTGCATCAATGAAGACAAAATACAGTGTGAGATGTCACGAATTAACCCTATTGGAAAACCAACCTCAACTAGTGTATATTTTATAAATTCCCAAATGATACAATCATAAGATTTCTCCAGATCAATTTTGATAACAATCCATCTTGCTCCCACTTTACTAGTGCGTATCGAGTGAATAACCTCTTAGGTAAAGAATATTGTCTATAATGTTGTAGGCAGTTACAAAGCTCGTCTAATTTAGGGCAATAAGAGTAACATAATAGACTTCAACCTATTAATAATGACCCTTGTAATAATCTAGTAAACCATTAAATACAGATTAATGGAGTGAAAAAAAGATAGAACCTTTGAACTATTAATTTTTGGGATCAAAACCAACAAGGTTTTGTTCAATAAAGGAACAATTGTTTAACTACTAAACACGTCTTTAACAGCCTGACAGATTGACCTAACAGTAACTGGCCATTGTGACTGGAAAACTTAAGAGTGGAATCCATCTAATTAAGAGCCTTTAGGGGTGCCATATTAAAAAGAGCCAATTGAATTTCGTCAGAAGAAATATTGGACTCCAACATCCCAATTATAGGCTCATTAAGCTTCGAAAAATGTCCATAAAGAGGAAACTGACAAATATGGGGTCCATCAACTGTGTATAAGGTCTAGAAATAAGAAATAGCCTCAACTTTAATTACATCTAATCATAACACCACCTTTTTGTTAGAGAGTTTGAGAGTGACTATGCATTTTTGCTTTCTTCTTGTCATTGTATGACTGTAAACAAATTTATTCCACTTTTTCACAATTCATACAAAATTATGTAAAGTATACGACAATTGAACCTAAAAGCTTTAGTTAAATTTAAAAAAGTTATTTAAGGATTCATACTTGAGTTAATTGTCCACAAACTTTAATAATTTATCACGTTGAGAGTTTAAACTTGAGCGTTATTTAATACAACACTCTTCTTTTTACATCAACACATGTTAAACAAAGCTAAAAGTGTTACTTAAAACCTAGAACAATTTTTCAAAAATTAAGTAATTTAACATGTAATGTAACCTATTAAACAAGTTATACTCCACTATAAGTCATGATAGAATTCCCGTACTTTCTATAGAATTCATTCTTAGCAAAAAATATATTAATAATATATTAATAATATTTTTTACCATGCGCTGTAAAATAATTAAAAAGGAATAGAAGTTTCCTGATTTCTCTCCGCAGGGAAAACAAAATTTATTTGACAATCAAATCAATCCATAAATAGAAATACAATAAAATATAATAAATAAAAAATAGGTTGGAAAAGAAAATACAAGTTGTTCTGGTTTTAACTAGGGTTTCCCTTTCAGCCAAACTAATAAAAACTCCATTTTCTGTCGCTCGACAGTCAAAGCTCAACTACAGCTGATTTTTTTTTATCTTCTATTTTCCAGGTAACCTTCCTTCTTCCTCCTTAATCTACACTTAGGTCTCCCTCAATTCTTCTCTAACCCTATAACTATTAACTTTTATTTCTATTTTGCTTTTGATTGTTCGCTTATGCTTGAAATTTCTGTCTTTGAATATGAAGTTTTGAATATCCTAGCATAGAATATATGAATAATTTCTTTAAGTTGTATTAGCTTTTTTTTTACAGATGTATGTGCATGCTTTTTTATTTATTTATTAAAATTTTGATGATAATTTTAGATTTGTTATTTCTTAAGTGTGCTTTAGGTATTGTTATTTTCGAAGGTTTTCTGATACTTTTGTTATGGATGTTAGTTACTACATAGGATGCTCTTGTTTCAGAAGATGCAAGCATTGTCGTCTTGCTAATGTGTTGTTTGTTTAATGTTGTTGTGGATGATGCAGAGGTTTGTGAGAAGAAAATAAGCTTTTCACTAACATTTTAACTTGATTTAAACAAGTTGATAAAAAGGTTATGCCCGGTATGGAAAATGAAGGTTCTAACCTCTCACGAGCTGAAGAAATCAAAAACCAAGCTAATGAAGCATTTAAAGGTACCAATGTAATGAGCATGTAAATCTTAGTGTCACGGAATTTTATTTTGTTTTATTGAATATTGATTGGGTTAAAGTGTTTGATTCTGCATAGAGAAAGTGCAGAATGTAGATAGTCAAATGCATGTATGAGGATTATGATAGTGATGTTTGCAATTTCGTTGTGTTCAATTGTGCTGAAGCTCTCGATTTTCTTTTATTCAGCACACAAATATGGTCAGGCTATTGACTTGTACACGCAGGCGATAGAGCTAAATAGTCAGAATGCAGTGTACTGGGCCAATCGCTCACTTGCTCACACCAAATTGGAAGAGTATGGTAGTGCCATACAGGATGCTACTAAGGCAATTGAAGTGGATCCTAAATATTCAAAGGCATGCTTTATCTACTGAAGTGATTCAGCCTCTTATGCAGTATATATTTTTGTTCTTGTTCTGATGGTTCTCTAACTTACAGGGTTATTACAGACGAGGTGCAGCTTATCTTGCCATGGGGAAGTTTAAGGAAGCACTAAAGGATTTTCAACAGGTGCTGGGGTTGTAATATTTCAAAAAGATGTTTGTTTCATTGTCTTTGTTTAACTTCTTTCATTCAGAGGTTGCTATTGTCTGTAATTATTTCTCATGAATCTTTTTTACATGTTTTTTAATTCATTAATAATTGTAGCAGGTTTTTGCCCTTCTAATAAATAATTTTAATTTTTTCAGAAACTCTCTTTTCTTTTTCTTTTCCTTTTTATGCCTAGGGCTTGTGCAGAATATTTTTTTCTGTTTAAGACGAGATTAACAAGTTATTTCTCCTTCTAGTATTAGAGATTGTATGGGGTGGTGAGATGTGCTTGGTAACTCTAGATTTGAGATAACTTTACCAGTCTTATCATGTTTTCTATTTTATGAGCTGCATGTATGCATACATTTGCTTTTGAGTGAGAAAACCTTATGATGTTATTTCTTGTTTTACCTGAGATATACTGCCATGTTCCTTTGCAATTAATACACTCATTGCAGATGGATCCACCTTTCTTACATCATCCTGTCTAAGATTGGTCTACTGAAATTTATGCATAGAGAAGTTACATATGGTTTTTTGGCTGATTTCATTTAAGGACCTGGAGGAGGGTTCTTGATAGTGATGCCTATTTCCATAGATTCAATTTAGAGTTAACTGTCTTTATTCCCCTTGCTTATTTTGCATCTATTGTTGATACCTTATTTTTCCTATCCCATGAAATTCATATAATTGCTCTACATTAACATGTGACATATGGTTTGTGATGTCTGAAATATAATTTCCTCCCTCTGTAATCAGGTCAAAAGGATTTGTCCCAATGATCCTGATGCTACCAAGAAATTAAAGGAGTGTGAGAAAGCGGTAATGAAATTAAAATTTGAAGAAGCGATTTCTGTACCTGAGTCGGAGAGGCGTTCTGTAGCTGACTCCATAGATTACCGCGCCATAAGTATTTTCTTCTTCCCATTATTTCTACCATTTATTTCCAAACTTTGTGGTTTTTTTTTGTCTTCTAGAAATGGTCTTCCACATTAATATGATATTCATTAGGGTTGCTATTTCTTGTTTGCATCTATGGGTGATTGAAAATTTTAATAGGATGTCAAAATATCTACTGGCAGGATGCATATAGTATGTTTCTCTTTTCTTCTAAGAAAAAGGGAACCTGGTTTGTTTGAAATGAAAAATATCATTTAGGAATAATTGTGAATCTTTCTGTGTCATTTGTTGGTATTATTTGTGAGATAATGTGCAGTTAAGCTCTTTTTTTGCTAAGTTTCAGTGCCTTCTGATGTTATCACTTTACCTTTTTATCCTCTTATTGCAACATCATATTTCCTAGGGAGAAACTAAGAAGTGTCCTTTACAAATAAAGCAATGAATTGCCTAACAGTTAGTGCAGTTAAATTTTTTTCAATGCAGCTTGTGACCTAATACTATTTATGTTGTTCAGTCTGGAACGTGTCATCATCTTGGTGATTGATTCACTATGTTATATATATCTGGTATGTGTTATATATTGTGGGAAAATTGAGATAGTAAAAGGTAACTTTACTGAAAAGCTGTTAATTCATATAACCTTCATTGCTAGCCTTATTATCTGTTTATGGATAAGCGATATTTGATAATGTTTTGTTGTATCAGGCTGATTTTTTTTTATATGAAATTGTGGTCTTTTGGTCATATTGATAAAATATGGCATTGACCTGAATCCTCTTGAAATTTATGATCATCACTCTCCAAGTATCATAGTTTTCCTGATTTACTATAGGTTGTACTTGTGTGATTTATGTTTTGGTAATGTACAGGGAAGGAAATTGGTCATGGGAGATTTATCTTGTGATGATATCAAGTTATACATGATTAGTTATTTTTTCTTTAATGATAAGTCTTTTTTGTGTGTGGAGGAACTTGCCATATTGTTAATCAACATTTATATTAACATATTGCATCATGATAGGGACGGGTCCCATTTCACTTTCCATGCGCGCCCAGCTTCAGTGGCATTTGTGGCAGCACTAGTCACAAATGGTGGGGGCAGCAGTTGCCATAAGTGTGGAAGCAGTAGTGCTAGTGGTTGTAGGGACATGGTGGTGGGGTGAATCCACTGGTAGTGGTGTCTTTACTTAAGAGTTAAATGCTTGACTTAATCTGATAGTTTGAGCTATCAAACTATCAGATTAAGGGTGAATTCACTAAAAAGATGATACATTTCCACTAGGAACTTAGAAAGAATATTAATTGAAAGGGTACCGGCTATCCTGTATTTTCATAAGGCAGGAGGGAGAGATTAAAAAAGATCCTAAATGTTAGTAACATACTGGCTGGTTGGCAGTGGATGTTTTCCTTTATAACATCTGTAATATTTTACAGAATAAAATTTGTGCTGATTTTTTTTCTACTTCAGTGTTTAGTTTAGGCAAGAAGTTCTTACACCAATTTGATTAAAGACTAAGCTCAATACCAGTATTAAATGTTCTGTTTAGTTTTGCTCCTTATCTCTCCCTCGTTTTTACTCTGAACCAGTGGCTGGATGATGTGATAGTAGATTATTTGAAAACCTTAGCCCATAATGAACATGGCATTTGATTCCAAGTTGTTCATTTATCTAGCAAGGGGCTTGTCTGCTAGTTATTCCTATATTGTTCCTGACTATTGTTGCATAAGTTCTATAATGTAATAGGGAATAGTTACTGATCTTGAAAAAAATTATAAATTGAATACGGAATTTGAACAATTGAAAAGCTTTCAAAACTATGACATGCTCGATTATCAAAAGATCAATTTTAGGACTTTTAGGATGTATAGGTGCAGTACATATGTCTGAGAGAGTAAGTATTCTATGTACTTTTTACAGTGTGTATAGAATGGGTTTATGTTGAACGAATTTGGAGTTTAATGTAGCAATTCATTCTTGCATCAGAAAGAGGCTAATGCATTATCATTTACTTTCTAATATGTAAGCTGCATATAAGTTTTTAACTTACACTGATTAGCATTCATATAAATACAGATAAAACATTCTGTAAAACTTTGAAAGTAAATTGCTCATCAGTTTTGAAAGCACTGAATATTTTAGCTTGCTCTCTTGAATTGTTGAAAGTATCGTAAAAATGAATGTCTTTTGTGCATTAATGACATTGCTATTTTTTTTTGTTAAAGAGGTGGAGCCACAATATTTAGGCGCAAAAATAGAGGGAGATGTTGTTACTTTGGACTTTGTTAAGAAAATGATGGATGACTTCAAGAACCAAAAGTGTTTACATAAAAGGTTTGTTTAGTAAATGCAGTTATGGCTTCTGTTCTTGCTAAATTACTAGCTTTTTTGCTTAATAATATTATTGGTACAGATATGCATTCCAGATTGTCTTGCAAATGAGAGAAATGTTGCAGGCTTTGCCCTCTCTTGTAGATATTAATGTTCCTGATGGCTGTCTTTTAACCGTCTGTGGTGACGTGCATGGTCAGGTAATTTCACGCCTTAGTAATCATTAGCAAAGCTCTAACTCTAGCAAATGCACATGATTCATATGCTTTTGCCAAATAAGGTAATTAACAGAGTCTAAAGTGGACTTAGTGCACTTTAAGACTTGGTGATGTATATACTGTCGCCATCCGTTAATGTTAGATGCAAGTAGCTATCATGCTTTCTTGATTAACTAAATTTTAGAGCTATGATAATATAGCTAACATTGTGGAATAATTACTATGCTTCATTTTATTGCTTATGCTTTTGCTTTCTTTTAGTTGCTTTTGTCTATTAAAGCGTTATTGTTCCATTTTCTTGTAGTTCTACGATCTGATAAATATTTTTGAGCTTAATGGTCTCCCTTCTGAAGAGAATCCATATCTCTTTAATGGTGACTTTGTTGATAGAGGATCTTTCTCTGTGGAGGTCATCCTCACACTATTTGCATTCAAGTGCATGTGTCCATCAGGTGAACTCTACTTCTGACATTCTCTGCCTCACATTTCCTCCTTGGCCTTTCCATGAATTGCATGGTCCTTTTTTCCTGTTTCTCTCCCCTTGTCCCTTTGCAGATAATTTCAAATATTTTAGATGCATCTTTTTTCTTATTTGTGCTTAAACCAAATTGTCACTGGAGTATTAAGGTGCTTTATTGAGCACTTCTTTTAGGTTATCTCTATCTAAATTGATCTTCATGATCTTGATCGGAGACTCCTATATCAATCTTCTTGATAGGGTACTCCCTAAATTGATGATCTTGATTGGAAGCTCTCTAAACTGATCTTCAGGACTTGTTACCTATTAGTATGATATATATAATCTTGGTTTAACTTTTTTTTTACATCTAACTTGGCAATTTTCAGCTATTTACCTTGCTAGAGGGAATCATGAGAGTAAGAGCATGAACAAAATCTACGGTTTTGAGGGCGAGGTCAGGTCCAAGCTGAGTGAGACATTTGTGGAACTCTTTGCGGAAGTATTCTGTTATTTGCCTTTGGCTCATGTAATAAATCAAAAGGTCTTTGTCGTTCATGGAGGCCTTTTCAGTGTTGATGGGGTGAAACTCTCTGACATTAGAGCAATAGATCGATTTTGTGAGCCTCCTGAGGAAGGTAATCTGGAAAACTGTGTTTCTCCTTTACTTCTCCTGAAGATTCTCTTATGCTTGGAACTAGTTCATATATTATGCGTTGACTATTGATTTTTCTTCTGTTTAAAGTTTTGAAACTATGTTGTCAACATTTATTTGTTCATCCACTTTTTTAGTTTGGATATGGATGTTTCTCCACTACAATCCAAATTTTTATCTATATAATATAAAAATTGTGACATAGGAGGTCTGAAATTTTTTTGAAGACACTGATGCCCTTTTTAAGCTTAGATATCCTTTCCACCTTTAGAAAAAATATTCTAGTAAAATTTAGTGATAGAAAATTTTTCTTCTTCTAGATTGAATTGAATGGGAATGAAACTTTTGTTAAGTTTAAAACTCTGTATTACTTTTGCTCTCTATTTCTAATAGTTTTTTAGGATTAAATTATGATTTTACTTTAATTACCTTGTAGTCTACCTAAATAATGATTTTTAATATGAAACTTTGTCATTTGTAATCAGTATAATACTTGATAAATAATCCAATTCACATGTAAAATGCATGTGAAAAAGTAGTCATCTAAAATGGCTATGCGTGAAGAAGTTGAAACAAATTTAGGAGCAAAAAGGTAGTGTTAAATAATAATACTACGCTTTTGACTCTCTGTCTCATGGTTCTTTGCTGATTTTGTCAGGGTTGATGTGTGAATTGCTTTGGAGTGATCCACAACCTTACCCAGGACGAGGGCCTAGCAAGAGGGGAGTAGGTCTTTCTTTTGGTGCAGATGTGACAAGGAGATTTTTGCAGGATAACAATCTAGGTATTTATCGGATAGTTTGTGTGTTCGTGTATGTGTTTTATATTATTTTATTTTATAGTGAAAAGGTGAGGGGGGAGAAAGAAAGAAATTGATATTGGTGATATTTTGCTTAATTGGCAGATTTAGTAGTGCGATCTCATGAAGTAAAAGATGAAGGTTATGAGATTGAGCATGATGGTAAACTTATTACTGTTTTCTCTGCACCAAATTACTGTGATCAGGTAATTGAATCTCAAATTTCTACTTCATAATTTTATCCTCGGGTCTTGTGTAATAATCTCATATGGATATTAATGTACGTAAAAAGTTGATTGTGTCTGTCATCTTGCAAGCTTCTTTTTTAGATTAATTTAACTGTTTTTCATTAACAAGTTAGTATCAATTGTTTGCTATAATAAGTTGCATCATCTTTTTGTACCTCTCTTAATCTTGGATCAAGTTGTTTTAGAGAACCAGAAAGATAATGGCAGATTATGGTCAAATATTGAAAAGCAATTGAGGTGGAATTATGAAGCTTATCAGTCTGGGTTTATTGGTTGGGGATAGCTGCATGCGTATGCTTCTGTTCTTTGAAACCTGCATCATATAGTCATTGTCAAATGCAATGTGTCTTTGTTGTCCGGTGCACATGTTTCTTCATTTTATGGTCATTCTGAAGTACACTGCAATATTGAATGGTTTCAGGCATGTGGTCTTTCACAAGTGCAATAAGTGTGTGTCCTCCAGTTCATGAGTTCCTCCATTTTATTCTGTAGTTTACTGTCATTTTCAAGCACACTGCAATATTAAATAGTTTCAGGCAGAGTGTGTGGAACATCAAGTTTCCACTAGTATTTTGGTTTTGTTTCTGAAGTTACTCAGATTGTGTGTGAGTGTATGACATGCGTATGCCCATTTTCTTAAGCTTTTTCTTGTATTTGGGGGGACTTGGTGGGGTTATAATCTCGTACCAATGTTTGGATGTGTCGGATATGGGTATTTGAATTAAAATAGAGTCGAAGCAATAGGATACTACTTTTAAGAGTAGTATAATTTGTTATAGAAAATTTAATGTTAGAATTTTGCATGAGATTTGGCCTTTTCCAACTCCACTGCCTCCTCACCTGTGCTCTCCTCCAACACTTACTATCCTTTAGGTCTTTCTTTTGATCATTCTGTTTGAAGTTGAAACAGAATTATTAGGTTGGAAGTTGTATTTATATAATATTTTATAGTCTAATACAATTCATTTAACGGTTTGTTTCAGATGGGTAACAAGGGTGCATTTATTCGGTTCGAAGCACCTGATTTAAAGCCAAATATTGTTACATTCTCAGCAGTGGTTAGTAATTTGTGTTGCTTTTATTATTGTTTACGTATTGTTTTCCTACTAGAAAAAGACCGTGAATGAAAGCTTTGACTGACTTGCTTCGATGTCTGATTTGCTGCACAGCCTCACCCTGATGTCAAACCGATGGCTTATGCCAATAACTTTCTCCGAATGTTCCAATAGTGATGCCCTACATCTTTCTCAGTGAGTAGTAATGCTCCAATCTCGTATGAATTAGGTTTTTGCTATAAAATCTCTATACTGCTCTGTAGCTCAATTTTTCGCTATACGATGTTTCTCTATTGCTCAGTGGTATGATCGTTTTTTTGGGATACAATGTCTGTTCACGGGTTGATGCTAAGTTTGTTCCTGTCCAGGGGGCAGCTGGCAAAGTGGTAAATGTTGATAACTGCCCGTTATGGTTTTTTATGTTATTGTTTCTTTTTATTTTTAAGAATTTCAGGCTTGGGGTTTTAATCTAATCCAATCCAAAGGCCAGTTCAAGTCGGGCAAAAAAGCCAGTAAAAGATTAAAAAAAAGAAAAAGATAAAGAAAGAAGACACCTCCTGGTATTGGCAAAGATTCCGCTGGTAGCGTTGTAAAATAGACAACTCGCTGTTTTTGTATACATGTGTCCTAAAATACTTCGAAAATTTTCAATAAATTTGTGTAGTTTTTCTTGTTGAATCCCTTGGCTGCTGTTTTCTTCTTAATTAGAAAGTTTCCTAAATGATACTTAACCAAGTTTAACAGATATTTAAGTAGCCTTCTAATATTTGTCCAATCAAGTTGGTTTATGTTAGTTCATTTATTTCAATGTTATCTGTGTAATATTCCATAATTTTGCATCTATTTTATTAAATTTTAATTATCTTTTTAATGTTATTATTATATTATATAATTTTTGTTTGGCATAAGTTACATAGCAGAGTTTTTCTTTTTTAATCTTTATGAAACAAATATTTGGTATATTTTTTAGTAGAGTTTTTCTGTTATTTAAGTATAGTATAGTCATGGGGTTAAGAGTGTTTTATCAAAAGTAAAGTATTAAGAAATAAATATTTTTTAAAAAAGAGATGCAATATTTTTTTAATACTGTATTCATTAATTATTAACAAACTATATTATGAAATTAATATAGTGATATCTTTCAAAATTTCTACTTGAATTATTTATTATTTATTAATTGAAGTTGAATAAACTAAAAAAAATGTTCTTTTTATAATTAAATGTTTTAATTAAATAAATATATCTTAATTTGGGTTGACTTAAGAAGAGAATTAAGAATCAAAGTTAGATGGCAAGTATGCTATGTTAAAACATGTGCCTTATGTCCATTAAACAGGCAGTACTTTTTAGTTATAAAACTTTAATTCAAAACATATTCTTGAATCAAAACAAGCTAGTATCTTGGATCTAAGTCACAGAGCATACTTTAAAAATTTAAGAATCATTCATGAAATTTATGATTCTTTTTATTCTTGCTTAAACCCAGAAAAGAAAGGAAAGAGTTTAGAAAGTTATAGTATAAGAAAAAACACTGAAAATTTTATTAGATGGAAACTCGATACCCTAACAAGATGAAATACATTGCCTTTTATAGGCAAAGGAGATAAGAACAGACAAATATAATTATAGTACAAACTAGATAAGAACAAACAAACACAGTTACAGTGCAAACTAATAATGCACTAATATAGTACATACTCATTACTTATAAAGGAAAAGCAATAAAGCAAATGATTCTTTCTGTTCTTCAAGTGGCAAGATGCTTTAACTGTTAGCATTCAAATGAGGAAATTGTGCACTGTCCATAGAGCTTTCACTGTTGCTATCATTATCTTTACACATATCCTCATAATTAGCATATTGAACTGAATTATTATGGAGTTTTATCCTTTCAATCTCAACTTCTGCAGCACATAGGATACTTTTGGAACCATTTAGTGGAATCTGGAATATCATCTTTATATTCTTGAAGTGTTTGAAGAAGTTGTTGATAATAAGGGCCATTTGACACAATATTCCATGGAGCATCAATATGTGGAGGAGGTCAAATTTCAAATGGGATAACTCGATTAAGCTGGAAAAGATATTCTGCAGGTTTCTGTATTCATTATCAGAGTGCCTAACTTCATCAGAATAGATTCTATGAATCCAAGCTGTGAGAAAGGAACCTAGCTGTGTAGCTCGTCCACACTGCACGAAATATTGTGGTTTATAGAAAATGATTACAGCTTCATGTCCAGTAGTTCTCATTTGTTCATTTGTAATCATGTTCAACCATTTGTCAAGAGGATGGAACCAGCTTAAGAATGTGAAAAAATTTTGGTATTCAAGTTGGATATTTTCATGAACTGTATTGCGCAGGAAATATTTGATGTCTGAAACAGATAATCGAATGGCTACATGGTAAAGATATATTTCATCTTGTAAGGGTATCGAGTTTCCATCTAATAAAATTTCCAGTGTGTTTTCTTATACTATGGCTTTCTAAACTCTTTCCTTTATTTTCTGGGTTTAAGCAAGGATAAGAAGAATCATGAATTTCATGAATGATTCTTAAGCTTTGAAAGTATGCTCTGTGCTTGCCATTTATTGGATCCTGCACAACAAAACTCAGACTTAGATCTAAGATACTAGTTTGTTTTGATTCAAAAAGATATTTTGAATTAAGGTTTTATAGCTAAAAGGCAGTGCCTGTTGAATGACCATGAAAATGTTTGTGTTTTGGCATAGCATACCTGCTATCTAACTTTGATTTTTAATTCTCTTCTTGGGTTAACCCCAATTAGTATCAGAGCCATGTTTTTTCTTAATAATTCATGATTTTCCTCTTGTTCAAGCATATGCTCAGAAAAGAAGTTTTACTAAAAATGTCAAAAAACTCTTTATCCAGTCTATCTGTTTCCAAAGCTCCTATCTTCATGCCCAACTTTCCGCTAAAATCCCATTCTGCTAAGAAAATTTCTTACCTGTATGAAGCTACTTAAGAGAAGAAGAAAAAGTTCAAGAATATGCTTAAGCCTTTGAATTTGACAATTATCTGATCACGGGTGATTCAACTGAAAAGTTTGTCAATTTAAAGATTCCTCCAAAATTCCCAAAAGAATGGTTTGATGCAGGATACACTCACATCCACTTTGGAGCTATACGTTTAGCCTTGAATTATCATGGAACAGAAGGTAGACCGGCAGTTGCCCGAATTGCCTTGCTGGATTCCAAATACCTTAAGTACCAAGATGCCTGTATTACGACAATAGAAGCTACTCTAAATTCTGGGCTGGTTATGGTCACACTTTTCCCCAGTTTCACCATGTATTTACATGATCCAAATCTAACGATAGCCTTAAAAGTTCAGATCCAGATTGGCGGTGCCCCTCAAGTTGCTTCAGTAATTATAACAACTTTACATTACCAGATTGTATATAGGGTTCAAGATCATGCTTTTAATCTCTCAAAGTATGGTACCAGTAACTTTCTTCTTATTTCGGTCAATACACAGGACCAACTCCACTGTATTCATGTTCCAAGACAAATCCCAAAGGCAAAACTGATAAAATTACTGCCTAAAAGATGGATTACAAATTATGAGAAGCTCCATGAGCATAATCAGCCAATACAATCCACAAAGAGCCAGATCACTTTCAGAAGGAATGGAACTATAGAAATTAAATTTGATCAAAGTCACTTGTAGAACCCTGAAACGCCTTCTGTGTTTCCCACAATGTTAATGATGCAACCAGTACCAGACCCAGAGGAAGGAGATAATCCAAGACTGTTGCTGTGGACCCTGTGAACCAGGTCCAGAAAGAAAGCTTACTGAAAGCTTTACTGCTGATGGGAAACCACACTATATGTTCAGAGATCCCAAAACAGGACATTGTCCATGGGCTCTTAACTGTACGTGTGAGTTATGTGCATATGATCGCTTTGATGGCTGGATAGATAGCATGGATCATAACGAACTTAAATCTGGTAAAAAGAAGACAAAAAGAAAATCCTCTCAGTCTGAGTTTTACAAAAGATACATGAATGGAGACCCTTCCATTGGCCATTTAGGAGAAGACAATGGTAAATTCCTTTACCTTGTTGATTACTCTGCAAAAATTCCTCAACCAATCCCGATATTACTAGCTGACCCAAACCCACCAGCTCCTTCAAAACCTTCGTTTCCTCCTGCACTTAAAAAAGTTATAACTCTAAACAAAAACCTTTTCCCTTCGCTGTGCTATATCCAAATTCGTAAATGGGTTCAAAAGAATCCAGTTCCTGAAACTACACAAATCCCTATTCCCACCTCAGTATGTATGTATCATTCTATAGATACATCATATGAACAAGAATTTCCACCTTTATAAGAATGTACCCAATAGGGGTATACACATACCCCTAAAATTCCTTCCAAACTTCAGGCAAAGCCACAAAAATTAGTGCTATAGAAGTTGCCCTAAACTAGCAACTGAAAATGCCATAGCACAGAACAGGGCTATCAAGAAACTAGATTCTAAAGTCTCCAATTTGGATTCAAAAGTCTCAATGGTGGAAGCTAAGCTTAATGATAACTCCAAGATGGTAAAAGACTTAATTTCCCTTCTATAGAAATGCTTAAAAGAAGTTGTTAGAGAAACGACTACTCTAGGACAAGATTTCTTTTTCTATATCACACAAAAGGATAAGAAATTCAAAGGCTGAAACATCAGATTAAAATTTTGAAGGAAATAGGAAAAATTCCTCTGCCAGAAATAAGTCCTAGAGAGAACAGTCCTCCATCAGACGGAGCTTTCATTAAGTTTCCCGCAGTCCCTGAAGAAAAAACCAAGTTTCCATTAACTTCATATGTAGATAAAAAAGAAAATGGAGAAAGAAAAGAAAGAAGCTGAAACAAAGAAGATTCAGGAGGAAGAATCTTCTCAGCATGACTCCAAACAATTAGGAAAGAGACCCATAATTGAAGATTCGCCCCCACCTTCTCTTCCCCCGAAGCAAACTTCCAAATCTTTGATGACAACACCAGAAGAATCGTTTATCATCATTTTTAAAACATTGTTAAGACAATCTGGTACCAGGAATTTTAGCTATTCAGCTTGTAATAGGCCAAATTTGTCCGGATCCATAAAAAACCAAAAACCCAAAAATAAAATAATAAAATTAAACAGAAATAAATAATAAACCAAATTATTTATGAGTCCAATGTCCATTTACAAAATTTCGGGCCTAAATTAAACTAAACCCAAACCTATTGATTTAGACCTAACCTAATTACATAGAACAACCCCAAAAAAAAATTACACCCAAAACCCCTTAACCCAATTCATAAACGGCCCAAAGAAGACCAATAGTCTGAGAACATAAGGGTCGTTTCTGGAATACGCTAGAGCAGCGCCAGAGGGTCGGGCTCCCACGAGCGGCTTCCCACGCACGGTCTCCACGTCACCAGGGCCTCTTCCTCCGTACAGTTACTCCTGCAACAGAATACACGAGAAGCAGCAATAACAGAATACAATAGCAAAAAAGAAAAGAAAAAAAAGAAAAGGAAAATAGATTTCCTGTATTTTTAATTCTTATTTTTCTGGCTATAAAAAGCCATTGTTTGTACTCTAAAAATTTACGCACACTGAATATCAAAAAAGGAGAATCAAAAAGTTATCAAAAGGTGATTTCATATTCTGTTTATTCTTTTCTTTTTTTTTCTTTCGATTTGCTTGCAATCTTTTGCATGAAAAAACGAAAAAAATACCTGAAACGACATCGATGAGAGCCCAAATATCTCAGAAACATGGAGATACGGGCAAGGGTCGAATGGTGTTGAGTGTTTTCCTTCGAATTTTGCTACGTTCTTTTTGAAAGAATAATATGGGATCTAAAGTTTTTTTTTCAAAAGAAGAAAAGGAAAAAGAATAGCTTACCAGATCTCCATGGGCGTGGCCTTCGTTGGCAGGATCTGGTCATTGCTGGCGCACCATCGACCACCAAATTAGATGGTGGTTCGGCGGCTGCTAAATGAAACCCTAGCAGAATTCAAAGCTTTGGTTCTTTTTAATTAAAAGATTTGCTATGTTTAAAGAAGAAAATAAGTGAAAAGAGGTTTTAATAGCTGATTTAAAAACGACGCCATTTAAAGAAGGGAGGGATCTGCGCGTTGACCTTATCCAAAGGTCGTATCGGCGCCCTTTTGCTTTAGATGGGTATTTTGCGTGGTTAATCCCTCCCCTTTGCGCCTTATTTCAATTGGCTCTTATTTGCGTTTTATCTGTTTTTAAAATTTTTCCTAAAGTCCATGTGCTATTGCATTTTAGCTCGCGCCTCAGCGCAGCATTTTGAGATCTGGCATATTTCCAAATTTGGTCCCTGTGTATTTGCACGCGTGGCGCGCTGGTCCCTATTTTAATCTCAATGGTCTATTTTATTTATAAATTATCCCTTTTATTTTAATTCAATTTTAATTGAGTTTTCCATTTGTATAACTTACTATTGTAAAATTCATTTAATATTTTTATATATGTGTTGATATATTTTAATAATTTTACTTTGTTTTTATTTGTATAATTATTTTGAAGTTTTTTTTATCATATTATTTTAACATTTTGTATAATATCTCATTTAAATATTTTTATGTATATTTGTACATATATTATTTTAATTGATTTTTCTATTTGTAATACTTATTATTTTAAAATTCACTTAATATTTTTTTAAAAACATGTGTTGAGCTATTTTTAATAATTTTTCTTTGTTTTTACAAAATTATTATTTTAAAGTTCTTTTTTATATCATATTATTTTAACACTTTATGTAACATTTCGTTCAAATGTTTTTATATATATTTGTACATATATAATCCATGGTAAAATTAATTTGATCCTATATACATATTTAATCCCACGTTATTTCTTGCATATAGTTGCTTCTAAATTATTTATATATATGTTTTTTTTAAAAAAACCTATTATGTATTACCTAAGATAATAATTTTTCTTTCCCTTCATATTTTTTGAATTATTAAAGTTATCTTTTATTGTATATTGTCAATTTTAAATAAATGTATCTTTTTTTTAAAATATTTTGCATATTATTTGATTCAAAATGTCTTCTTTTTTTAATATCTATTTTAAAAATTATTTATATATTCTTAGTTTTTTTATAAATTATTTTAAGTTCTAGCATGTGTTATTTGCTCATCAATGCATCATTTTTTAAATTGTTTTGTATCATATTAGTTTTATGTTGTTTGGTACCTCATGTGTTAATTGTTTTATATTATTTCATGTATATTTGTTGCACATCATTTATTCATTTTTTAATGTATTATTAGATCAATTGTTGTTCACCCATGCTTGTGAATTTGGTTATATTTTGGATTTGTTATGTATTATTGCCTGCTTGTTAATTGGTTTCTTCAGGTTATATTATCTTTATTCACCAAGTGTTGTATTTTATGTGTGCATGTTATCCCATGTTTATTATTCCTCTTTTTGGTACAAATGTTGTTTTGTAATTTCCAATTTTTTAAATTAACTATTCCATTTTATTTCAAGTCAAATAAATGTGGTTTGAGCTAGTTTACAATTGTTTATTTAAAAATTCTAAAATAAGGCAATGCCCAATGTTTGGAAATTCGGGGAATCGTGCCCTATTGTGCTGGGTTTCGATTTTTCGTCAGGCTAAATAATTGGGCATCCTTTTGTAATTTTCAACGTATGAGCTTTTGGGAAGTCAAAAATTAATCGTGTTTTCAATGGTATAAAGGATCGTGTCCTATCGTGCTGGATGTGATGCTGCATTCCTTTGAAACGAGAGAATTTTGACGACCAACTTGAACCACTCAAATGTTTTAAAAGGAACCATATTTCAAAATTTTTTTAAATCTTAGACATAAGGACAGTACTTAATCAATTTGGTACCAATTTTGGGCGTAGTGAGGGTGCTAATTCTTCCTCATACGTAACCGGCTCCCAAACCCCTTTTTTTTTTAAATTTACATAGGCCAAAATTGATTTAAATGGAATAAAATATTTTATTAGGTGATCCAATCACACTAAACAAAAAGATTGGTGGCGACTCCACATTTTGTTTTAAACGTCGATTCCCATTTTTTTCCCGAAATAAAAAAATGGTTTCAACAGCTTGGCGACTCCACTGGGGACTGAACAAGAGAGTCAAGCCATAAAATTGATTATTTTCTGTCCTTTTGTCTAAAATTGAAAATTTAATTTGAAAATCATGGTTCTTTGTTGCATTTGTTTTGGTCCAAGTCTTGTGGAATAATATGGCATTGTATTGCATAACAGTTGCGGTTATACCCTTAAGTGGGAGTGAGAAGCTATGCCTTCGTGAGGTTTTCACCTCCGCATGGGCTAGTGAATTACTTTCGGGATACATCTGTACCTATGATTTTGTGAGATTTTCATTTCCGCATGGTCATAGGGAAATGTATTCCCTTGAACCGAACTCGATCCATATGAGCATATAATGGACGAGGATTGAGGAATTTGCTGGTTCGGGTACATTTTCTTTAGAACTGAGCCACATATAGTGAACCCTAAGAGCCATCCTTAGGTAGAGTTATGTTAAGCCTTAGTAGTTTCCCATATATGTGTTTTGATTATCTTTGTTTTCCTTGTATTTTTATCACTTATATTTGGTACTGACTTGTTGTGTTTTGTTTTGATTGTGTTTTGCATTACATTGCATATTTAAGGAGGTGTTGATTCGTGTTCGATTACTAAGTTAGAAGATTTAACATGGAGAATGAATTTCTTGATAAAGTTGAGGATAATGCGGCTGTCTGTACATGGTCAGAGAAGATATAATCAGAGAAAGGGGATGGCCTAATAGAAGGATATACATCGGGGTTGCAGAACTTCACCCGCATCAATGTGACACAGAATGAGTTGCAAGAATTGAGAGATATATGGGCTCGTTGGGATGAGGGAACCAAGAAGTTGTTCTATCAAAACTATGGTGATATACCCTACTTGTTCGATATCTAGGTAGACAAGTATTTGTTCCGAGCTATGACTCAGTTCTGGAACTCTGCTTATTGTTGTTTTACTTTTGGGGAAGTAGACTTGGTACCCACTGTGGAGGATTATACTACCTTGCTGCGATGTCTAAAAATTCAAGTCAGCAAAGCTTATTCTAAGGTTTTTAATAGCCCAACTTTTGCGAAGAAGTTAATGAATATTACCAGGATGAGCGAGCTTTGGGTCACTGCTCGAATTCAACAAAAGGGGGATGGTAAATGTATTCCTTGGGGGAATTTGAGAGATTTGATTTTAGTACATCCGGATGAAAGGAAGAGGGTTGACATCTTCGCCTTGAGCATTTATGGTTTAGTGATATTTCCAAGGGCTTTAAGGCATGTGGATGAAGTCGTCACTGATTTGTTTGATTGTCTTGATAAAGGAATCACACTTGTACCTGCAATACTAGCTGAGACGTTCAGATCCTTGAGCATGTGTAGAAGGTCAGGCGAATGTAGATTTATTTGATGTGCGCAGCTGTTGATGGTGTGGTTTCATGGGCATTTTTAGAAAGTGAACAAGGTATCTTATCGGGTCTTCTCTGAAAGTTACTCCTCATTAAAGGAAGAGGAAGCTATGTAAAGGAAAGATGATATTTCAGAGGAAAAGTGGATTGAAATTCTTCAAAATCTCAAAGAGGAAGATATGAAGTGGAGAGCCTTTTGGATGGTCCCTGATGAGATCCTTTATCGATGTGAAAAATTTGATTGGGTACCATTGCCAAGGATTTGGGGAGCCATTGGATATACTCCTTTACTTACATTAAAGCAGTATAAATCGAGGTAGTTTATACCCACGACTTACGGGCTTGCTTAGTATGAATTCTTATATAAAGGTGACCACTATAAGAAGAGGGTTCGGGAAATGTCTGATGCTTGGAAGCAAGCTCGCTGGATGAAGAGGTTGGCTGTTAGTTCCATGACGACACCTGAGTACAATGGATGGTTTAGGAAAAAGGGTCAATGATAATATTCCTCGGCCAAGTTTAGAAGGCACCCGACCAATGGAGGAACAGTTACAAGTTGCCCCGTCAGAGTTGGAAATTATAAAACAGGACTTTGAGAAGAAGAGTTCTGAGCTCGGGAAGAGGATTGAATAGTTGGAGGAAGAAAAGATGCATCTGAGATTAGATGTGGAGGTTCAGAAGTCAGAGGCAGAAAAGTTACGGAAAAGAAAGAATGAAGTTGAGGAGGATTTGAAAAGTTTGAAGACGGATTATAAGAAGCTACGCCTATTGATGAGGACTGCTGGGTTAGGGAAAACTTCAGAGCAGTGGCGTCAGGAAATTCGAGAAGAAAAGACTAAGGCTGATCATTGGGAAAAGAAATTCCAGGAGGTTCAAGCTCGAAATGAGGCCTTTGAGAAAACTCTATCAGAGAGTAAAAGTGAACAAGTTGAATTAAGGGCTAGAGTAGCGGAACTTGAGAGATCTCTTTGTCTGTATCGGAATTGCAATTCTGTAGTGGAGTTGAGAGCAAGCTTAAACAAGATAGAAGAAATGAAAGGGAAAATAGAAGAATTAGAGGCGGCATTGCAGAATTGTGAAATGAGGATTGAGTTCTTAGAGGCAAGTGAAGAACAATGGAGGGGACAGCTTTATCATTCTCAGAATCAAGTTAGAAGTAGGGATTACATTATGAGAGAAATCGTAACACAAATTCGGGAGGTAGCTGATTACTTGCAGACTTTGGTGGTACAGGCAGAAATATTAAGTGTGAAGTATGAGCTGGAGTCAGATCCGGGACAGGAGTTAGCTTTGTTGCTCAGGAAAATTAAAGCTCTGAGCATTAGGGCAAAGTCTTATTGTAACTCGGTTTTATGTAAAGAATTTTGTTTTCTAGTAAAGTTTTCTAAATGGAATTAAATCAGAATTGATGCCTCCTTTGCATTCATTTCATGCATTTGCATTACATTACATCATATGCATTAAAGACCATTAAAAGATCCTAATTAATTAAAAATTATTTCAGTAATCTGGAAACCAACAAAAACACACCAAATACACATCCCTACGGTACAAGGAAAAAGACCAAGTCAATGGACAAAAGACTTGAAAAATTAAAGCAAATACAAAGGGATATGTAAGAACAAATGCAGTTACAGATGCAAGAGCAGCTAGTTAAGATTCAGCAAGAGATGAAGGATCAAATGATGGACTCCCAAAGAAATATGATGTCTCAATTGTCCCAGTTGCTGGTAGGAAGGATGGATAAGGGGAAAAATCCTATGGACAATGTTGGGGAAACTAATGAAGACCCTTAGTATCCTCCTGGTTTCACTCTAACACATGTACAGACGCAACCTGAGATTAATCTGCAGAAACCATCTGTTACGATCAGTTCTCAACAGTTTTAGGCTGGGGTTTCAATACCAATAAATTTCCAAGCTGGTTCAGGCTTTAATCCTGGTAATAACTCGAATAATCCAATGGTGCCTGATTTGGATGAAGTTGCGAAAAAGGAAAAGGCAAGGGCAGAATCATAAAAACAACTAGAGGAACGGTGTAAATGGCTGAACGAAAAGGTCAAGGCAATAGAAGGTGTTGATAGACATCCTGGAATTAATGCAAAAGATCTGAGTTTGGTCCTAGACTTGGTACTTCCGTACAAGTTCAAGATGCCAGAATTCGAGAAGTACAATGGAACGAGCTGTCCTGAAGCTCATATTACCATGTTTTGCTGAAGAATGAATGGGTATGTTAATAATGATCAATTGTTGATTCATTGCTTCCAAGACAGTTTGGTGGGGGTAGCGTCTAAATGGTACAATTAGTTGAGTCGAAATAGAATTAGTTCATGAAGAGATCTAGCACAAGCATTCATGAAGCAGTACAATCACATAACAGATATGATTCCTGAAAGAATTATTCTGTAGAATATGGAGAAGAAACCAAACAAAAGTTTCAAGCAATATGCACAGAGATGGAGGGAAGTGGCTATCTAGGTTCAGCCGCTGCTCTTGGAGAAGGAAACTACTATGCTCTTTATTAATACTTTAAAAGCTCTGTTCATAACTCACATGTTAGGAAGTGCCATAAGGAGTTTCGCAGATGTGGTAATGACTGGAGAAATGATTGAGAATGCAATAAGAAATGGAAGGATAGATGCAGGAGAAAATGCCAAAAGGTCTGCTCCGCAGAAAAAGAAAAATGAGGTGAACAATGCAAACATGGGGTATTCAAAATCTGTTACTATAAGCCAACCAAAAAAAATAACCGCTGGTCAGGGTTCATCAAGGCAGGAATCTAGAGCAAAGCAAAACAATGAGAAACTTCAATTTACGCCAATCCCCATGACGTATAAAGAATTGTATCGAAGTTTGTTCGATGCATATGTGGTGGAACCTTTTTATCTAAAGCCATTACAGCTTCCGTTCCCTAAATGGTACGATGCCAATACTCAATGTGAGTATCATGCGGGGATCATAGGACATTCAATAGAAAACTGCACTACTTTTAAGAAGCTAGTTGAAAGATTTATTAAAATGGGCATTGTGAAGTTTGATAATGCGCTCAATGCAGAAAATTCATAACCTAATCACACTGATAGTGGGGTAAAAGTGATAGATGGAAGAATGGGGAAAAGAACCAAGGCGGATATTACAGAAGTAAAAACTCCTTTGAAGTGGATTGGAAGGAGATGGCAAAAAGTGGGCTAGTTACTTCGAATTCAGAAGGAAGTTGTGATGAGATAAAGAATTACTGCGAGTTTCATCATGAATGGGGGCACGAAATTCAAGAATGTGAAGATTTCAGAGCATTAATCTTGATGGACAACAAGGAGATGGAATTTTATAAAAAGGTTAAAGAGGAAGGGTATATATGCGCATCAGAACCCACGATGAATGACCCAAAAGTCAATTGTCCTATGGTCATTATTTCACGTCCTAAAAATGAAGCAAGGATTCAGATGACACCGAAGATCAAAATTCAGAAACCAGTAATTTTCTCTTACAAGGATAAGAAAAAGGTCCCTTGGAACTATGATTGTAATGTGACAGTCCCGGGAAAAGAGGGTTCAGTCAGCCCATTAAAGAAGGATCAAAATATAGGTTCTCACACGCGTAGTGGAAGACAATATGATTTGAAAAATACCCGAACAGAGCTTGTAAAAGAAAAAGATTTGATGGTTGAACAAAAGAGAGGAAAAGCAGTAGAACCTGGGGTGCCTGTTAATAAACCAGTGAAAGAAGAAGAAGCTAAAAAATTTCTAAAATTTCTAAAACATAGTGAGTATAGTGTGGTGGAACAGTTGCAAAAACAACCAGGTCGCATATCCATATTAACTTTGCTCCTAAGTTTAGAGGTACACCGAAGTGTATTGATGAAAGTACTAAATGAGACGTACGTGACCAATGATATTTCTGTCAACAAGTTGGATCGGTTGGTTAATAATATAAGTGTTGATAACTTCATCTTCTTCAATGATGATGAGATACCACTAGGAGGAATGGGATCTACCAAAGCTTTGCATATAACCACCAGATGTAAAGGATATATGTTGTCAGGGGTTCTGGTAAACAATGGGTCGGCATTGAATGTATTGCCCTTGTCCATATTAAACAAGTTACCTGTGGATAGCTTACACATAAAAGGATGTCAGAATATAGCATGAGCGTTTGATGGCATGGAAAGAAAAGTCATGGGGAGAATAAAAGTACCTTTGTTGATTGGGCCAACTACGTATGAGGTAGATTTCTTAGTGATGGATATTAAGCCCTCTTACAACTGCTTGTTAGGGAGACCTTGATACATTCGGCAGGGGCAATTGCTTCATCATTACATTAGAAGCTAAAGCTGGTATCAGAAGGATGGCTGGTAACGATAAATGCTGAAGAGGATATTATTACGACTGTAAGCAGTGATGCACCATATTTAGAGACAGATGAGGAAGGCATTGAGTGTTCTTTTTGGTCTTTGGAGTTTGTAAATGCAACATTCCTCACTGAGGGAAGCAGAATTCTGGAGCCAAAAATATCCAAAACTACGATGATGGGTCTACAGTTGATGTTAGGACGCGGGGCTTTACCAGGAAAGGGACTTGGGAGATGTCTCCAAGGAAGAGTTGAGGTTCCGATGTTGAAGGACAAAAATGATCGCTTTGGTTTGGGGTTCAAGCCAGATGCCAGGCAAAGAAAAAGGGAATTGGAAAGAAGGTAGAAAAGAAGAAAAGCACGTGTTAGTGGTGGAGAAATTAAGTGGGAGCCCATGATAATCCCCCACATCTCCAGGACTTTTGTATCGGGAGGGATTATTTATCGTAAACGAGGGATGCCAGAGAAAGAAAACATGGAAAAATATTAGGAAATGTTCACATCAATGCCATATTTGAAGAAGCAATTGAAGAGGGGACTTGGTCAGATATTCGTCCTTATGAGCCTGGGAGTGTTCTAGACAATTGATGCAGAAGACCTTCATGTAGTTTTTAGAACTTATTCAGAGTAATGTTCAAAACAAACTTGTTGCTTTAAGCTTAGAGGCAATAAGGATTTCTTTGTGAAATAGGCTCATGTTCAAACATCATTATTTCAATGAAGTACATTTTTTGCTATCATTTTGAGCAAACATTCTTTTGTTCTTTCCACAAACGATTGTGTTATTCTTTCTGTTTAAATAATTACCCTGGTCCTTTTTGGAATTTTCTTCAATCATTCTTTCATTTCATTCATAATCATACCTTACAGACAATAATTACCAAATTTATTCATTCTTTGTATATTTTTTTTGTACTTATAATAAGTCCCTAGATATCTATATCATGAGTGACGCTGTTACTAACTTAGAATCACTATTTGAGCAAGACATGTGTTTAGAGGGTTCTTAGGACTTTGAAGATGATAGAGACTGTGATTTATCTCTAGACTTGTTAAGGATGGTAGAACAAGAGGAAAAAGAAATTTCACCTCATAAAGAAGCAGTGGATATGGTAACTTTGGAAGAGGGGAAAGCTGTAAAAATTGGAACATGCATAACTGAAGTAACAAAGCGAGACCTTGTTGGGTTGCTTCAGGAATTCAAAGATGTTTTTGCATGGTCATACCAGGATATGCCCTGGTTGAGTACTGATATTGTAGTACATCACCTTCCCATAAAAGAAGATTGCAAGCCAGTTCAGTAGAAGCTTCGAAGAATGAGGCCAGATATTATCTTAAAAATAAATGAGGAAGTCAAAAAGCAATTTGATGCTGGATTCCTTCAGGTGATCAAATACTCAGAATGGATAGTGAAAATTGTGCCTGTTCTTAAGAAAGACGGAAATGTGCGAATATGTGTGGACTATAGAGATCTAAATAAGGCTAGCCCAAAGGACAATTTCCCCTTGCCTCACATTGATATGCTAGTGGACAATACGACTGGTTATTCATTATTTTTCTTCATGGATGATTTCTCGGGGTATAATTAGATCAAGATATATCCTGAAGACATGTGAAAGACGACTTTCATAACTTTATGGGGCATATTCTGTTATAAAGTGATGCCGTTTGGACTAAAGAATGCTGGAGCGACATATCAAAGGGCCATGATGACCTTATTTCATGATATGATGCATAAAGAGATCGAAGTTTATGTTGATGATATGATAGCTAAATCACAAATTGAAAAGGAACACATCCAAGTATTGAGAAAGTTGTTCATGAGATTGAGAAAATTTCAGCTAAAGCTCAATCCAACAAAGTGTACCTTCGGGGCTAGATTAGGAAAACTATTGGGCTTTGTAGTCAGTAAAAGGGGAATTGAGATTGATTCAGATAAAGTACGGGCTATACAAGAGTTGTCTTCACCACGCACTCAAAAAGAAGTTCGAGGCTTTCTGGGAAGACTAAATTACATTGCTCGATTTATTTCTCAATTAACAGAGAAATGCGACCCCATATTTCGTCTTCTTAAAAAGCATAACCCAGGAGAATGGAATGATGAATGCCAGAGAGCTTTTGATAAAGTTAAAAGATATTTGTCGAGTCCTCCAGTGTTATCACCTCCAATCTCAGACAGGCCGTTGATACTGTATTTAGCAGTGTTTGATAATTCTATGGGATGTGTGCTTGGTCAACATGATGAATCAGGAAGAAAAGAAAGGGCGATCTATTACCTTAGTAAGAAATTCACTGAGTGTGAATTGAGATATTCGCCAATTGAAAATTTGTGTTGTGCTCTAATTTAGACAGCTTGGAGGTTGAGACAATACATGTTGTACCATACGACTTGGTTAATCTCAACGTTGGATCCTCTAAAGTATATGATGGAGTCAAATGCCTTGAATGGAAGGATGGCTAGGTGCAAATTCTGCTTTCTGAATTTGACATAATCTACGTGAGTCAAAAAGCTGTGAAAGTAGCGGATTTTCTGGCCAGTTGAGCTTTTGAAAATTATGAGCCCTTGGATATTGATTTCCCCAATGAGGAGATAATGTATATGGAAACACTACAAAAGATCACTCTTGGAATTTGAATTTTGATAGAGCCTCAAATGTTGTGGGTAATGGAATTGGAGCAGTCTTGGTATCTCCTAGTGGAGATCATTATCCATTCACATGTAAATTGGATTTTGATTGCACAAATAATATGACAGAGTATGAGGCATGTATCATGGGACTCCGAGTAGCTACAGAACAAATGATCAAGTTATTGGAAGTATATGGAGATTCTGTGCTGGTAATTTACCAACTTTGAGGTGAATGGGAGACAAGAGATTCCAAACTAATCAATTACAGAAGGTTGGTGTTGAGGTTAGTTGAAGAGTTTGATGATATTTCCTTAAATTATCTCCTGCGTGATGAAAACCAGATGGCAGATGCTTTGGCTACTTTGGCTTCCAAGATTAAAGTGAACAGACAAGAAGATGTTAAACCTATTCAGATGAGTATTCGTGTGGCCCCATCTTATTGTTATAATATAGAGGAAGAGGAGAGAGATGATCATCCTTAGTATCAGGATATATTGTGATACGTGAGAAATCGTGAATATCCGGACCAAGCAATGGAGAATGACAAAAGGATGCTGAGAAGGTTAGCCTGTGATTATGTCTTAGATAGGGAGATCCTGTACAAAAGAAGAAAGGATTAAGTACTTTTGAGATGTGTGGATGCTGTGGAGGCCAAGAAAGTCTTGGAAGAAGTTCACGAAGGCGTTTGTGGAACACACACTAACGGGTTCACAATGGCCAGACAAATTATGAGGTTTGGGTATTATTGGTCAACCATGGAAGGAGACTACATCAATTATGCTAAGAGGTGTCAAAAATGTCAAATTTATGGCGATAAGATTTATATACCTCCTTCGCCTTTGCATGTTATGACTTCTCTATGGCCGTTTTTCATGTGGGGCATGTATGTCATAGGGCCAATCTCGCTGAAGGCTTCAAATGGGCATCGTTTCATTTTTGTAGTCATCAACTATTTTACCAAGTGGGTAGAGGCTGCTTTATATGCCAATGTAACTAAATCGACAGTCAGCAGATTTTTAAAAAGGGAAATCATATGTCGATATGGGATGCCTAAAAGGATCATATCTGATAATGCATTAAATTTGAACAATAGCACAATAGTAGAGGTTTGCAGTCAGTTCAAGATCAGACACCATAATTCATCACCATATCACCCAAAAATGAATGGGGCAGTAGAAGTAGCCAATAAAAATATCAAGAAGATTGTGGGAAAAATGACCGAAACTTACAGAGATTGGCATGAGAAGTTGCCATTTACTCTCTATGCTTATCGAACATCTGTCAGAACTTCTACTGGGGCAACGCCTTTCTCATTGGTCTATGGAATGGAAGCAGCTCTACCTATTAAGGTGATACATTCTCTTCGAGTTTTGTCAGAATTGAAGTTAGATGAAGCAGAATGGATACAGTTTTGATATGATTAGTTGAATTTGATTGAGGAAAAGAGGCTAAGGGCTATTCAGCATGGTCAGATGTATCAAAAAAGAATGATACGGGCTTATGACAAAAAGGTTCGCCCAAGAGAGTTTCATGAGGGAGATTTAGTTCTGAAAAAGATCCTTCTTATACAAAAAGATTTCAGAGGAAAATGGATACCAAATTGGGAGGGGCCTTATGTGGTGAGGAAAGCTTTCTCCGGAGGAGCATTATTCCTGGCTGAAATGGATGGAAGAAACTTGTCTAATCCAGTGAACCCGGATTCGGTCAAAAAGTACTACACCTAATGAGGGGAAGAAGCCAAAGTGAAAACCCGCAAAGGGCGCTTTGAGACTTCCTTAAAAAAGGGGGGGCCAAAGTGAAAACCCGCAAAGGGCACTTTGAGACTCAATAAAAAATGAAATTTAAAAAAAAAAGGAGAGACCAAGGTGAAAACCAGCAAAAGGCGCCTTGCGACCAAAGAGGATTTGAGTTGAAAACCCGAAAAAAGCGGCTCAAATGTTGATCCAAAATGGGGAAGGCGATGATCTTGCTATACCTGAATTAATGAGGAAAGGGTATGTTGCATCTTGGGGCATTGACAAAGTACTTCTGATCTCCTAAACACATGTCAAGTTTAGATTGGTCTTCAAGAAGTTCGTACAAAGAAACTCAGTTTGCGATATCAAGGGTACCTAGTCTTCATTTTATTCCTAATAAATTAAGTTATCTTTGAAATAGTCTTTCCTTTTCAAGATATATATTTATAAATCAATTATCATTCTTTTGATGATTTATTCACTTTGAGCTCAAATTCAATCCCATTCTTATCCATTATTATGATTTGATTGCAAGCATGTTGCATTGAAATAATGATGAGTGAACTAGTAAAGTTTTCACAATAGAAGTTTCGCATATTACTCTAGAAGTTTCTAGATAATGCAAGAATCCGAAACATGACTATTGCTTAGAATTCACCAAAGCTCAAGGACATATTTGAATAAATCGCCTCTTTAGATTTTTGTCCAAAATGATGATTGAACAAAAGGACAAGATATGGCGTTGGTGATACAATTTCAGAAAAATGATCAATATAAGAAGGAGTTATTCTCAAGAAAGGGGAAATGATATTTTGTATCCATGCAAATATCAAAAATGCACATCTAGCTATAACACTCGAGGAGCGAGGTAGCAGATCGAATAGATGAAAATTCAACTATGAGTTGCAATAAAAAACTTTTTGTCCCAGAAAGAATAGTGGAAGGGGCATTGGAATTATAGCGGGGCAAGCTTGCTGAGCAGAATATGATTGTTTCTTTGGGATACTCTATCAAAATGCTAGTTGAGCGAGATGATTGTGTAATACGTCAGTGACAACATACTGATGAATAACGAATGATGATACCTTAAGGGTTAAAAAATGGAATCATTCGCATTTCTGCATACATATATCATTCATATCACATTTAGTTAAGAGCATTGGATTCATTTCAATCATAGCATCCTAATCATTTGGCATAAACATGGGCATATAGAACTGAGTCTACAGGACATGTTCCCCAGAGGACAATATAGCGATATCGGTGAATTCATAGGTTTTGTCTCCTGAAGTACTAGTGCAGTAGATCGAAGATGGCGAATCTTATCTCCATGTATTGGCAATGGAGCAGATTTCAGCCACCAGCCTTATCTCTCTGAGGTAGCAAGAGAGCAGGTTGGCGATTGTAGTCTTATCTTTCTGATGTAGCAAGGAAGTAGACTAAAGATTGAAGATCTTATCTCCCTAAGCAGTAGTGGAGAAGATCGAAAGAGGCGAATCTTATCTCCCTGTATCGGCAATGGAGCAGATTGAAGCCACTAGCCTTATTTCTCTGAGGTAGCAAGAGAGCAGGTTGAAGATGGTAGTCTTATCTTCCTGAGGTAGTAAGGAAGCAGACTGAAGATTGAAGATCTTATCTCCCTAAGCAGTTTGGAGTATATCGAAGATGGAAAATCTTATCTCCATGTATCGTTAATGGAGCAAATTTCAGCCCCAAGCCTTATCTCCCTGAAGTTGTAGTGGAGCAGGTTCAAGATACAAGTCTTATATTTCTGAGGTAGCAAGGAAGCATACTGAAGATTGAAGATCTTATCTCCCTAAGCAGTTGTGGAGCAGATCGAAGATGGCTAATCTTATCTCCATGTATCGGCAATGGAGTAGATTTTAGCCACTAGCCTTATCTCTCTGAGGTAGCAAGAGAGCAGAATGGAAATTGTAGTCTTATCTTCCTGAGGTAGCAAGGCAGTAGACTAAAGATTGAGGATCTTATCTCCATAAGCAGTTGTGGAGCAGATTGAAGACGGCGAATCTTATCTCCATGTATCGCAAAGGAGCAGATTTTAGCCACTAGCCTTATCTCTCTGAGATAGCAAGAGAGTAGATTGGCGATTGTAGTCTTATCTTCCTGAGGTAGCAAGGAAGCAGGCTGATGATTGTAGATCTTATCTCCTTGAGAAAACAGTGGAGTAGATCGAAGTCGACGAATTTTTAGTGGAGTATACCCCTGAAGACGGTGGAATTGACTGAGATTACTTGAAGAAGAAGAGCACCAAAGAAGTCAAGATTTAGTAAAACCGGGTAAAATTTGTACTTTTAAAGTCTTTGCTCTATTCTCGTTACACGACAATGAGCAAAGAGGGGCAGCTGTAATAGGCCCAATTTGCCTGGACCTATAAAAAACCAAAAACCCAAAAATAAAATAATAAAATAAAACATAAATAAATAATAAACCAAATTATTTATGAGTTCAATGTCCATTTACAAAATTTCGGGCCTCAATTAAACTAAATCCAAACCTATTGATTTAGACCTAACCTAATTACATAGAACAGCCCAAAAAAATTACACCCCAAACCCCCTAACCCAATTCATAAATGGCCCAAACAAGCCCAATAGCCTGAGAACACAAGAAACCCTAGATGTTTTTGAAATACACTAGAGCAGCGCTAGAGGGTCGGGCTTCCACGAGCGGCTTCCCACACAGGTCTCCACGTCACCAGGGCCTCTTCTTCCGTACGGCCACTCCTGCAACAGAATACACGAGAAGCAGCAATAATAGAATACAATAGCAAAAAGAAAAAAAAGAAAAAAAGAAAAAGAAAATAGATTTCTTGTATTTTTAATTCTTATTTTTCTGGCTATAAAAAGTCATTGTTTGTACTCTAAAAATTTACGCACACTGAATATCAAAAAAGGAGAATCAAAAAGTTATCAAAAGGTGATTTCATATTTTGTTTAGTCTTTTCTTTTTTTTTTCTTTCAATTTGCTTGTAATCTTTTGCATGAAAAAAACGAAAAAAATACCTAAAATGACACTGATGAGAGCCCAAATATCTCAGAAACATGGAGATACGGGCGAGGGTCGAATGGTGTTGAGTGTTTTCCTTCAAAATTTGCCACATTTTTTCGAAAGAATAATATGGGATCTAAAGTTTTTTCCAAAAGAAGAAAAGGAGAAAGAATAGCTTACCAGATCTCTATGGGTGTGGCCTTCGTTGGTAGGATCTGGTCATTGCTAGTGCACCATCGACCACCAAATTGGATGGTGGTTCGGCGGCTGCTAAATGAAACCCTAGCAGAATTCAAAGCTTTGGTTCTTTTTAATTAAAAGATTTGCTATGTTTAAAGAAGAAAATAAGAGAAAAGAGGTTTTAATAGCTGATTTAAAAACGACGCCATTTAAAGAAGGGAGGGATCCGCGCGTTGACCCGATCCGAAGGTCGAATCGGCGTCCTTTTGCTTTAGATGGGTAATTTGCGCAGTTAATCCCTCCCTTCGCACCGCATTTCAATTGGCTCCTATTTGCTTTTTATCTGTTTTTTAAATTTTTCCTAAAATCCGTGTGCTATTGCATTTTAGCCTGCGCCTCAGCGCAGAGTTTTGAGATCTGGAATATTTCCAGATTTGGTCCTTGTGCATTTGCACGCGTGGCGCGCTGGTCCCTATTTTAATCTCAATGGTCTATTTTATTTATAAATTATCTCTTTTATTTTAATTCAATTTTAATTGAGTTTTCTATTTGTATAACTTACTATTTTAAAATTCATTTAATATTTTTATATATGTGTTGATATATTTTAATAATTTTGCTTTGTTTTTATTTGTATAATTATTTTGAAGTTTTTTTATCATATTATTTTAGCATTTTGTATAATATCTCATTTAAATATTTTTATGTATATTTGTACATATATTATTTTAATTGAGTTTTCTATTTGTAATACTTATTATTTTAAAATTCACTTAATATTTTTTTAAAAACATGTGTTGAGCTATTTTTAATAATTTTACTTTGTTTTTACAAAATTATTATTTTAAAGTTCTTTTTTGTATCATATTATTTTAACACTTTATCTGATATTTCGTTCAAATGTTTTTATATATATTTGTACATATCTAATCCATAGTAAAATTAATTTGATCCTATATACATATTCAATCCCACGTTATTTCTTGCATATAGTTGCTTCTAAATTATATATATATATATGTTTTTTTTAAAAACCTATTATGTATTACCTAAGATAATAATTTTGCTTTCCCTTCATATTTTATGAATTATTAAAGTTATCTTTTATTGTGTATATTGTCAATCTTAAAGAAATGTAACTTTTTTAAAAACATTTTGCATATTATTTGATTCAAATGTCTTCTTTTTGTTAATATCTATTTTAAAAATTATTTATATATTCTTAGTTTTTTTATAAATTATTTTAAGTTCTAGCATGTGTTATTTGCTCATCAATGCATCATTTTTTAAATTGTTTTGTATCATATTAGTTTTATGTTGTTTGGTACCTCATGTGTTAATTGTTTTATATTATTTCATGTATATTTGTTGCACATCATTTATTCATTTTTTTATGTATTATTAAATCAATTGTTGCTCACCCATGCTTGTGAATTTGGTTATATTTTGGATTTGTTATATATTATTGCCTGTTTGTTAATTGGTTTCTTCAGGTTATATTATCTTTATTCACCAAGTACTGTATTTTATGTGTGCATGTTATCCCATGTTTATTATTCCTCTTTTTGGTTCAAATGTTGTTTTGTAATTTCCAATTTTTTAAATTAACTATTTCATTTTATTTCAAGTCAAATAAATGTGTTTTGAGCTAGTTTACAATTGTTTATTTAAAAATTCTAAAATAAGTCAATGTCTAATGTTTGAAAATTCGGGAAATCGTGCCCTACTGTGCTGGGTTTTGATTTTTTGTCGGACTAAATAATTGGACATCCTTTTGTAATTTTCAACGTATGAGCTTTTGGGAAGTCAAAAATTAATCGTGTTTTCAAAGGTATAAAGGATCGTGTCCTATCGTGCTGGATGTGATGCTGTATTCCTTTGAAACGAGAGAATTTTGACGACGAACTTGAACCACTCAAATGTTTTAAAAGGAACCATATTTCAAAATCTTTTTAAATCTTAGACATAAGGACAGTACTTAATCAATTTGATACCAATTTTGGGCGTAGTGAGGATGCTAATTCTTCCTCATATGTAACCGGCTCTTGAACCCTTTTTTTTTAAAATTTACGTAGGCCAAAATTGATTGAAATGGAATAAAATGTTTTATTAGGTGATCCAATCACACTAAACAAAAAGATTGGTGGCAACTCCACATTTTGTTTTAAATGTCGATCCCCTTTTTTTCTCGAAATAAAAAAATAGTTTCAACATAGCTATAAGAAGAAGAAAACAATTCTCAAATAGAGTCATCATCTATTGAAATATCCACAGAATTCTACTCAGATTCCTCCTTAGAAGATGAGTTAGGTGAAAATCTTAAAAGGATTGCCCAAGCTCAACCAAAGGTTGAGGTCGTTTCTGATGATGAACCAATGGCAGATGCAACTCAACAAGGAGAATCATCATTTCAAGCTCAAGAACCACAAAAGGACCATCCATTGGTCAAATGACCTTCACACTTAATGATATTCCACCAGAAAAATGGCCAACCAGAATTCAAGAATTTCATTCTTGGCTTGACACCCAAAAGCTTATTGAAGAAAGCAACTACAACATTCTCTTGGAATTTGTTTCCATGTTTACAGGATTGTTAAGAGATTGGTGGAATTCAATTGATCAAAATTCACAAATGTAGCTCTTGGTCCTTCAAGATCTGAGTACTCCAATCTTGACCATTCATCAACATTTTGTTGGCAATCTAGATGATTTACTCAATCTGAAGCGACAAGAGTTTTTTAAAAGAAAATGTTGTTCCTACAGCAAAAGAGACCTGTCAAGGCTTTTCAAAATAATGACTCGACTTTTCTGCTCATTAAGACTCGACAGTAATATCAAACTAATAATCCTTTCTTCAATCCCAGATCCCTTAAAGTTATAGTAAATAAAACTCTTCAGAGACAAAACAAAGACATTCTGAGTCTTACAGCTGGAGAAATTCAACAAGAAGTTCTTATTGCTCTTGAAGATATTTGCAAAAGAAGGAAAATTTTTAAAGATTATCTTTATGGAGATGAAAGGATTGACAAAGCTTGTGATGATTCTTACTTGAAGTTCAAATTCCCAAAAGATCATTCTTGCGTATGTAGAACCAAAAAGAAAAAACATTTCTAGAGATCTATCTTCCAACACAACAGATCCTCCAGAACTTCAAGAAAATGGAAGCTAAAGTGGAGATATTTGAGATGAAAGAAATCTCCTCAAGGTACAAAATCGTCCAGATGCTATATTTGCAATAAAAGGGGGCATTTTGCGAAAAAAATTTGTCCCAATAACAAAAAAGGTGTAAAGATGATCCAACAGATCCAAAACAAAGCTGGAATTCAAATAAAAAAAGATGATGATTTCGAATCTCTTTTCTTAATAGATGATGAACCAACAGAAAAGCCCCTATGTGCTATTCCATCTTATTTTCCAGGTAGTGAGTCTGATTTTTCGGACTCATCCATCTACATGATGATCGCCATGCAGGCCCTACAAACACACTCCAATCAGTTGTTGCAAAGGATACTGTACCAGTTTTCCAAGTCTCAGTGAAGATCTATTTAGACAAATAAACAAATACAGTAAGCTTATTACTGTTATTGCATTTCTTGACACTGGAGCTGCTGGTACTATCATGAACCCAAATGTTCTTCCATCAGAATGGTGGATGCATTATACAATATTTTTCAACTCAGCAGCAAATTATCCTTTTGCAACATATTTGAAAAGTAAGCCTATCACCAAACAAAATTTCCCTGGATGTTTTGTTAAGACAACTGTTCTTGGATCCAAGCTTCCAGGAAAAGACATGTCATTGGTTTTGATATTTATTCTAGAGCCCAACGTCAGAATCCTTCTAGTCAGAAAAGATATCCCAAATAGTCTAAAAACTAAAAAACATTGGCTGTGCAGATTCCCATATTGAATTTCTCTCTAAATGCTCAAACCCTCTGTGGAAATTTTTTGATTTCCTAATCTCTTTTCCATTTAAGAAGAATGAAGACATAAATCCCACAAAAGCCAGTCATCAAGAATGAATCCTGAACATCTCCATCTTGCAGAAAAGGAATGTGAAGATCTTCAACGACAAAGCTTAATTGAACCCTGAGATTCACAATGGGCGTGTGAAGCATTTTATGTAAACAAAAGGTTTGAACAAATAAGGGGAAAACTCAGACTGGTGGTAAATTATGAACCCCTTAATCTTTTCCTTTATGATGATAAATTTCCACTGCCAAATAAGAAGGCTTTATTCTCCAGTTTAGCCAGAGCTAAAGTCTATTCCAAATTTGATCTCAAAGCTAGATTTTGGCAATTAGGAGTCATTCCAAAAGACAGGCCGAAGACGGGGTTTTGTATTCCAAACAGACATTACCAGTGGAAAGTGATGCCTTTTGGACTAACAACAGCACCATCCAAATTTTCAAAAGGCCATGACCAGGATTTTTCAGCCAATCATGAATAGTGCCTTGATTTATATTGATGACATTATCTTATACAGTCCAAATGAATAAGCTCATTCTAAATTGCTCAACCAGTTTAGTCAACTCGTATTCCAGTATGGAATTATGATTTTTGAAAAGAAAATGAACATAAACAAATCAAAGATAGAATATCTTAGAATGAATATTAAAGAATGCAAATATTCTCCAAGACTACATATTACTGAAAAACTCCTTAAGTTTCCTAATGCAGATTTAATCAAGAAGTAAATCCAACAATTTTTGGGAGTTGTTAATTATCTTAGAGATTTCATCCCTAAAATCTCTAGATACATTAACCCTTTCACCAAGAAGTTAAAGAAAAATCCACCTCCATGGAGAACAACTAAAACCAAAGCCATCCAAAAATTGAAAGAAAAGTTACAACATTTGCCAGCATTACATATCCCCTCTGATAGAGAAAGAATTCTTTAAACAGATGCAAGTGATAAATATTGGGGAGCCATTTTATTTGAAGAACTTGAAGGAAAAAGACACATGTGTGGATGTAAAAGTGGAAGATTTACTAATGCAGAACTTCATTACCACTCCAATTTAAAAGAAATCCTTACAATTAAGAAAAGGTATTTCAAAATTTGAATTCCATCTAATTGGATACCATTTCTTAGTTGAAATGGACATGTCTTCATTTCCACATATGCTCAAGTTCAAACAGAAAATTGTTCCACATCCTCAGCTCTTGAGATAGGCTGAATGGTTTTCTAAATATTCCTTTGATGTTAGACACATTAAAGGAAAGACCAATGCTTTGGCAGATCTTTTAACCAAGCCAAAAAAGAGGTTATGGCATTCAAAACTATCCAACTCAGGCCCATAATGATGTACAGACTAGTAGCACCATCTTCTTCAAAAAACTCTACGCAAGCCTTTCCCATTCCACCCAACCTGAATCCAAAATTTCCTCCAGAAGTTATGAGGCTAGTTGAAGAAAAAACTTTTCACCAAAAAACCTGAGACATGATGTTTGAATATCAACTTTAAATTTTAAGAAACTTTTTATAATTAATGGAAATTGAATGCATGACATTAATGTTATAAAAAGAATAATATTAACTCTTGTTATAATACTGCTTATGATCATAATTTTATTTATTTGTTCCTAATTTATACTTTCAAACTCAAGAAATGATAAATTTTACATCTTACAAACTAAGAGGTTTTATATTAATAAATAATAATTTTGATTGAATACAAATCTTAATTTGGCAAGTAGCATATCTATGAGAAAAATTAAGATATAAAAATCGTTCGGTTAAAATTTAGTATTAGTTATTTTACATAATTTTTTAAATTGGTAAACCGACTAAGAGGGCATAATAATTTTTTAAATTGGTAAACTGACTAAGAGGACATAAAATGAAAATATTTATAAATATTTTATTTTATTAATAATGTTCTCATTTGTTATCATTTGACTAGATTTTAAATCCATATTAAATTATACTTATTATACTTATTATTTTGTATTGATTATAACGTAATCAATGTTACAGTGTAACACACCGAACCCAGCCCAGACGTTATGACCGGATCCGACATGCCACATCGAAGCGTTCAAAACATTTTATATTGTTGATCTAGAAAAACTTACTTAGTGTTTTAAAAGATAATTTCATTATAGGTTAAAGTGAATGGAAGCTGTGCACCAGGTAGGAAACCGGAAAAGAGGTGGTGAGTCCATCGGACTGCTTAAGTACCAAGCTCCCTTCGGATCCAATCCTAGACATGCATACCGCCATTTCCACACCTTAACGTCATGGATATTTCTAGGAAACTGATTTGATTAAGTCATTTTTAGGAAAAGTGATTAATTTTGGAAAATACTTTCATTGCGGAAGCTTTGCTTGTTGTCGTGTTATTTTGAAATCAATTGTTGTTTTTGAAAACGTGCCCTAAAGCTATCCAATTTCAACAGTTAAAATAAGTAATACCTATCTTAGTAATACATTCTAAAACCATAAAAAATAATTAAGCGGCCTTATTACATTTAAAAACCCAAAACTTCAAACGTAAATAAAAGGATGTCCAGTTCACCAGAAGAAAATCAAACTTTCAGAACGGGTGGCCACTCCGAATTCCCTCACAGCTCCAAGCCCACTATGGTTGGGGATTTCCTGCGTGAATGAAAATAAAAGGGGTGAGTTTGGGGAAACTCAATGTGTAAGGAAAACCCATTCAAAGCCTAAGTCAGCTCAAGCCCATTGGGCCTAAGGCCATTCAGGTAACAGTGGTACTGGGCCAGAGCCCTTTTCAGATTACAATAAATTGGGCCTTAGCCCCTTATTCAGATAACAATATGGCCCATAGGCCTATTTTAAAATACATGTAACATCAATAACATATGCAAGCCCATTTGGGGAGACTACTCAACCCACCAACCACTACACTCCACCCGTACCAGCCATACACTCCATGTGGGGAATAGCTCAACCCACACAGCCCAACACTCCACAGTTGCAGCCTTACTGCTCAGTTAACAGTAAATTGAGGCAAAGCCTCCAGTACGTGGACAAGCCACTTTCAGTACTTCCTCCGTCAATATCCCAATCCCATGCATCAGATAATAACAACATGACATGCAGTAAATAACAACAGTCAAGCATGCATTTAGGTCAATTTAACCCTAGAGGTATTTCGGTAATTTATCTCCTAGGGGTAAAACTGTAAATTTTCCACTTTTAAAGGTATTTCAGTAATTTATCTATTTTAGGGTTTTTCATGCATATTCCTACCTTTCACGTACTAACAGAATCACGTATCGAGGGTTCTTACCGAATTGGGCCCATTGGCCCATCATTCCAATTTTGGCCCATTAAGCCCAAAAATATTGAGGGCGCAGAAATCATGCACTTTGCAGTCCAAATTTTGCAGTTTACCAAAAACATTAATCGATTTACCTTACGAGCATTCGCACACTCGCAAATCTACAAAATACCGATTTTCGGCATTTTGGCTTTTCGACTTTTGCCGATCCAGACTAAGAAAGAGGGTGTTAGTTACACACCTGTTTGCGACGATATGCTGACGAGATCCACACACGAACCGCCTACAATTGGATTACTAACACGTTAATCTAACTATTCAAATACAAACTACGTATTAAACCCTTACAATATTCAGCCAACCACACCTACAGATCATAGTAAGCTTATAAGAAATCAATAAGCAACTTATTAACAAATTTTTGTCAATGTTTACCACATAATCATAATTTCACTGCAAGCTATCTTCCTGAGAAACAGTCACTAAATCATTTATAACTGGAGCTACGAAACTCCAAATCAAGTGCCATTAATTTTCCCTGAAAATAGACTCATATATCTTATATCCATAAAATTTTCAGAATTTTTGGTTTGGCCAATCAATACCAGATTTTTCTCAAAGTTTCGCATGTTTCACTATTTGACTAATCTGACCAATCTTAATTACGAATCAAATTTCTCATTGTAAAGAATTCAAAATATGTTCTCGTTTATTTCATTTGAAACTGGACTCAACAAACTTTAATTACATAATTTATTCAGCTTCTAATTCATCTCCCACAATTTATGGTGATTTTCCAAAGTCACGTTACTGCTGCTGTCCCAAGCAGATTTATTACCAAATCACTCTTTCACACATAACTTGCATGCATGTTTTTTTTTAAACATGTATATCACCAATCAATCATCACATACCTATGATTTTACTTAAGTATAATCTCCATTTCATCATTTTAAAGCACAACATATTAGCCGATTTTTCCCCTTAGCATCTAAGCACATGCATGCTTATTTGTTTAGCTCAACTTCACATATCTTCCATTTTTCATCAAAAGAACATAAAATAACAACCATTTCCTTCATTTTAATTCATGACCAAATGCTCACAACACAACCAAAAACCAAAATATGCTTCAAGAGTTAAGGTAGAATCAAGAAGAACTCAACATCAAGATAGAAGCAAACTACCATGAACTTACCTTCAATTTTCTTCCCCAAGTGACCGAACATTCAAGAGCTTTCTCCTCTCCTTTCTATTCTCTAACTTTAGGCTATGATGAACAAAGATGGACAAAACTTTGTTCTTTTCACCCTTTTTTTTTAATAAAATTTTATATTTCATCCATTTAATTCTTTAATACAAAAGACATGAAATTCCCATCATGGAACATTTACCTAACCCATTATCATGGAACATTTACCTAACCCATTATCATGAAACATTTACCTAACCCATTATCATGGAACACTTACCTAACCCATTATCAATTTTTATCAATTTGTACCATAAATTATGGATATCAAGTGCTCATATTGTCTACAACAACATGATGGCTGGCCACTTCATGTAAAATGGGAGGTTTGTCATGCAAATCCTCCTATTTTGCACTCCTATTTATTTGGCCACTTCAATTTAGCCTATAGCATTTTCAAACATTTTCACATAGGTCCTATTTCATAATTTCACTCCCTTTTTCTTATGGAATAAAAATTAACTAAAATTACTGGGTTCTATCTTAGGCTTGGGCCTTCTAGAGGCCCACTAACATAATTAAACCTATGCCAACATTCACAGAATTCCCGAAAATTGGGGCGTTACATACAGTTACATAGTAATTAAAACTAAGTTTTACCATTCTAAGTAGTTGTGTTAGTTTATTTTAAAAAAATGTATTAATAAAACAAAGTTACTAAAAAAAATCATCTTTTTGTATTGTTTAATGGATTTTATTTTCATCATAAAAAAGTATGATTTAGTTATTATTTAGTATGTTCAATTTATTATTGTTTGACATGACCATCATACCATTTAATTGATTTAATAATACTTACACAGTTATAAATATTATTATTATTATTGTTTTTTAAAATATTACGCCCATCAACTAATAATTACTTATACTAATCTTATTGTTGATATATCTCAAATGCAATGGAATATTAAAGCATGGTTCTTTGCAAATGAAATTGCTGAGACATATTTGGATGACAAGTGCAGATCATTTCAATCAATAACCTGGTAATATTATGATATTTATAATTAAAATTTAATTTTTATCTAAATTATTATTATTTTTTGGTGAAAAAAACCTAAATTAACTAAATATCTAATTCTTAACTATTCATTACGCTACCATTCCTACTATTTCCTAAAAGATGCTTATATTCTAAGTTACAATCTATAGACGGATCCATACTATATGCTATATTGTATTGCTTTACCGAGTTTATTGATACTTTAATAGTTTCCAAACAACTCCAAGATAATCCTTGGAAAATAAAGAGGTTACTATTTTTTCATATACGCCGAGTTAATAGTCCAAAAAAGCGTAGGCCAAGGAGTCCTATTCCTCAGCAATGACCTTGAGTTCTCCAAATTTATCTTCACCCAATCCAAGAGAGAAGTCGAAAAAAATTGGGATTGGCAGTTTCTTGGCACGAAGTACACCCACACCTCTTTAGCTGCTGGGCAATCTCGGAGGACATGCAGAATATTTTCTATTTCATGATGGCATATTGGGTATGACATTTTTTGTCCAATACCTCTTCGTATACGTTCCATATTAGTAAGCAATTTTTGTTTGCATACGAGCCATAAGAAAAAGCGAACTCGATGCGGACCTGGTACTTCCAAATGGCTTTCCATTTATAATCCCACACATTTCTCATATTTCCTTTCATCATTTGATTGCACTCTTAATAAAAAAAAACCCGTTTAATGTTTAAGTCCAAAAGATTTTATTAGGCCCCAAGAGGATGTGGGGGAGGTATGTTTGCAATTTTCCAAATGATTTTCTCTGTTAGTCTATTTCGAAATGCCTCTAGATTCCATGCTCCATCATCTGTAACCATATCCCTAATTTTACAATCAGTTGTTGGTCTATCCATATCCGGAACATGGGAAATCAACGACCCTACTTTCGGAACCCAAGCATTGCTCTCCATGTTGATCTAAATTATTTTTTTAATAATTTAGTTTTTAAATTTCAAGTTATGATGTTTAATGAACATTTTGATAAAAATTCTTGATATAAGGAAAAAAATAGGAAAAATTATTTGATAAATTTAATGATGTTAATAATAAACTAAGAATTGTCATTAATTTTGTTTATTAATGTTAATAAAAGCAACTTTTTCAACTAAAAGAATTGTTTTATTTGATTTTGTTTCTTTAATGATTTAAATCAATATATTAACAAACAAATAGTGTTATGTCAATATTAAGTATAATTATAATGTAATAATTATTTGAAAAAAATATTATAATTGTCAATGATGTAAATTATTTTATGTTAGATGTTTTTATAAATTAATTTTTTTTGTTTTATTTATTTTATGGGATTACTTAATATTTTACTATCAATTGTTTACTATTTTTTTATTAATTTTAAAATATTATTTTATTATCTCAATTATTTTTAAATTAATCAATCTTTATTATAAATTAGACAAATTCCCATTTAATTATTAAAGGGTAAGCTACACTATTGGGCACCTAAGTATTATCATATTTTTGTTTTGGCCACCCAAGTTCAAAATTTTTCAATTTCATACTAATATTATCAATGTTAATTTTTTTGGTCACTTCACTATCAAATCATTAGGATGATGTGGTCTTTTTTTAATTAGCATAATAAAAAATTTAGCTATCAATATTTACATATTTTATCAATTTGGTCTTGATTCTAGCCCTTAACATTTATACATTTTATCAATTTGGTATTGACTCTAAAAAAAACAAAATAAATAACTTAAAAGAAAAATAAAATTTTCAAAAAATTATAAAGAACTTAAAAAAATAAATAAAAAAGAATACATAAATTATAAAAAAATAAAAACATTTTTAAAATTTTGAATTAAAAAGAAAACTTCCTCTCATCTTGTGATCTTTAATCATTTAGAAAAGAAAGCATATATTCAATCTCAATCATATATAGCATGGAGAATTTTTTTTTTTAGGGATTGAATTATCTGGGTTAGCATTGCACTTAAGATGATTACAACATGGTCGAAGTTTTGGAAGATTTGCCTCACATATGAGATTACTACCTACAAATTGTTCAGAGATCCTACTTGATATACAACACTCATCTAAATTACTGCCATTTCTATAGGCCTATGAGTGTAAATTTTTCCTAGGGCCAAATTGTAACCACAACAACTAAAGTGTACGTTTCACATTATGCTTTCCACCCTATAATCTTCGATGGGTACCAAAAGGAGGTGAAATCGAGGGAACATTCATAAAGAGCTATGTGCCCAGAATCGAGAAGTGTAATTACTATTTATTTTTTAAGGTTAGAAGTGTGATTATTAATTGTAGGGTTAAGTAGAAAATCAAGGGGCCAACTTAAAATATTAAGTTATTAGCTTTTGGGTGAACTACACCTAAGATCACTAAATTGTTAGTAAGTTTACGTTTTAGTCACTCAATTTCAAAAAGTTACAAAATGGTCACTAAAGTATGCGAAAGTTTCATTTCAGTAATTGAATTGTAAAAATCGTTGCATTATGGCCTTCTTTGTTCGCACCATCTACTCCAATCAAAAGTTCTCATTCCTTTTCTCTTCTACGGTTAAGTTTTTTTATGAAACAACTTTGAACGCCACAAATCTGTGAACCAAAATTCAAACAACTCTCTTATTTGATCTTTGACACTGACCATTAGATTGACTTGGATTTAAGGTATGTTCTTCTACTCATCGATGGGTACTGATCCACCATACCACGATTATTGAATCATCATCTGGAGCTCGCTATCCAAACTTAAAAAACAAAAAACTTAATAACCTAGTGACTTAAATAAAAAGCTTTTGAATAGTTTAGTGACTTAAATGAGAACTTTTGAATAGTTCAGTGACTTAAATGCGAACTTTTGAATAGTTTAGTGACTATTTTGTAACATTTTGAAGTTGAGTGACCAAAATGTAAACTTACTAATAATTTAGTAACCTTGGGTGTAGTTTACCCTTTACATTAATAAAAGTTAAATCCTATTTGCTCATTCGGTTACTTGATGGATGTACTGGATTAATGGTTGATCATTATAAATTGATCCTCCTCTATCTATTAGGGTTACACACAAAACTAATAGTAAAATTATAGGCTCTATCACCTAGGGTTAGTGTAATATAAGGGAAAAGGTTAAGAGGGAGAAATCAATTTGTCGGGGGTATTCTTCTTTGTCAAATCCAATGGCCAACTCCAATGTCACATCAGGTAATTCTTTATATTTGTGAAAATCATATCATTCTAAAGATCCAAGAATTATTAATTATGCAATATTAGGTTTTATTTTGCATAATATCATGATCTTGAAAATTTTACATTAACAGCTAGAAGGGCCTAAGTCACTTGACACAAGGTCAAAATGCCATGCATTTGTGGCAGAGTTTGATGTCTCAAAAGGTCAACTTGGTAATAGAGATAAACTAGTATAGTTCCCGGCTTATGCTTTATGTTGGGTTGATTATTTGTTTATATTGAATTATAAAGTAAAAAATTGAATGTTGAAATATTCTTCAAGGACCTATACACTTTGTACATTTATAATTTAATCCAGTATTTTTATTTTTTGGAATATAGTCCTCTACTTTTGGAATTTAAAAATTCAAGTCCAGTTGTTACTATTATTAAAATTCTTCTATTACATTCTCTAGGGTGACATTTTGAAATTAAAAAGAAAATTTGCTTGATAGTCATATAACAATAAAAATAACATTAAATATATTGATTAGGATTTTTCTTAAAAACACCCCTTCAAAATTGTCATGATGAATTTTTTTTCCTATTGAAATAGTGTTTTTAAGAAAAATTAATGTTAGCATTTTGATTGAAATAATTAACAATATTAACTATTTGGACTAACTAATTATATTATAAAAGTAGAGGGAGCAAATTATGTAAAAAAATAAAGTATATAGATTAAATATCAAGTTTTAGAATATATAGATTAAATATCAAGTTTTAGAATAGTCTAGAGGCCAAAATTGAAATTTGACCATTGCCTTATAATGTTTTAAAAATGATACAAATCTAAAAGAGGTGAGAAGCCATGTGTTAGTCTATAAGATTTAGAGTATTCAAATTATATGTAATTATATAATGTTTTAATAAAAATGTTAACAATTTTAGCTATTTGGACTAATTAATAATATAAAAAATTATAAAGATTGTAAAAGTTTAACGTCAAGTATAACAATATAAGATTGCAAAGTAAAAAGAAAGAAAAATAAGAACACGCAGATTTTACATGGAAACCTTTTTAGGAAAAAACCACGGGTAGAGAAGAAGAAAATTCACTAATTTCGAATTCGAATGATACAATAAGAGTCTAGACTACATCTATTTATAGGTTGAAAAAACCTTATTCTAATCAATGTCAAATAGATCAAATGTAGTAAGGTTGAAAAACCTTATTCTAATCAATGTAAAATAAAGGAAGTATAGTTCTATAAGAATTTTACTTTTATTTTATTTTACTACTATACCACTTAACGGGCAACAATTACACGAAATTTAGGTCATTGAAAGATCACCAATCATCTCATAAACGTCCCCTAAAACGAACCGAACTAATTAGATAACACACTCAAATTAACACCACAAGCATGAGATTTTTAGAAATCCCTAATCCCCAAATAACACATTCAACAAAAGAATAGCAAAAGATAACAAACCTTACCACTTATCTACTTAAGCCTCCCTAAACCAAAGCAATAGAAACCAACCAGATTAAAAGAAAGAAAAATGCCAAAAGAAAGATTGTTTGCAAAAAGAACAAAAATAGAATAACAGACATAAAAAGAAAGAAAGGAAATAATAGGAAAAATAAAAATAAAAATTAAAAACTAACCAAACAATTTGAATGTGGGAATAAGGAAATTTTTGAAAAAAGCAAATACATCCAAATAAAATAATATAATATATCTTTTTTCTTTAAAAAAACACATTCTACCGTACTGTCGGGTTTAACGAAAAAAGTAAAAAATATCACTAAGATGCTTATGCAAAGACTCAAACACAAAACTCCAAAGTAAACTAACACTTTATCACTGAACCAACAGACTCATTTTGATATAAACTAATCGGAAATAATATTTAAGCCCAACAACCGAGTCATATCTAGGAACAAAAATTAATTAAATTTCCAAAAAAAGTGTGACTTAAACCCATAATTAAAGCACTTAACCATTGAAACAAATACTAAATCATAACAAAATCTAACAAATTACGTATACCAATTCTAGGGCGTTACATCAGGTTAAGGAGAAAAATTAGGAAAAACTTTTGGGATAATTTTCAAAAAGAAAATTACCCATATCCCCACTAATACCCACTAATTCCAATTAGTTATCCTATCAGATTTTTCCCCAACGGTTAAAAGCCAAAAATAATTTTCACTTTGCACATACAGGGATTTCAAACACAAGATTTCTAGGTAAGCTGAAGTCTTAACATTGAATCAAGGGGCTCATTATTGTCATTACTTAAGCAAAAATAATATATAAGCCAGACATTCAAAGATAGGGGTTAGAATAAAAATAACAAAAATTCAAAGGAAAATTTTGAACCCAAAACCTCACACATACAAAAACAACACCTATCCACTGAACTAGATTAACTCACTTGATATAATTTTCACTATCTTAACTATCAGAACGTGATCACTCTAGGTTTCACTAACTCAATTTCTTCTAACCCATTTTTGAGATGTAACAATATGAAAATTTTAATTTGAAGCAAAAATTCATAAATCAATTTTATTAAACGAAAAACTATTAAATTTTTTTATTCAATAAGCATAACTACGAGTTAACATCTAAGATAATTTTATTGAAATATATACTCTAATTAAAAACTAATATTAAAATTTAATACATCGAACAATTCAATCTAAGTTGATGGTGCTATGGCTAATTCTTTAAACAATACTCCTTGAATTTTGAAGTCACATCACACCATGCAACAAATATGACTTCTTTAAAGCAATAATCTGGAATTGCTATAAATCCAGAACAATATTATGTTGAAATTAAAACCTTACAGAAATTAAAAGATTTTAACATATCATCAAAACATTTGTCGTCTACATATTTTTGCATGAATTGATTGCATTTATCTATTCTTAGATCCCCATTGGTGACTCTTCTGACGGCGGCTCTATACCATCTGGTGGTGGTGAGCTAAAAAGTGATGGAAATTTTAACAATGATTGTAAAATTTTGTCTGTTAACCATAAAAAAGGGTACCATAGCAAAAAAATAATTAGATTGTTTGGTTGAATGATAATCATAATAGGAAATCCTTGTCTGAACAATTTGGCTAAGAAAGACAAAATAAATAACGAACTTAACAAGAAACCATTCATATCAATGAAACTTTGAAAAGATTAACAAAATTGAAAGAAAGAAAATAGAATATAATTTTGTAATGCATATTGTCGATACCATCTTTTTATTTAAAAAACGGGAGTCAACTTAAAAATAAAAATGGAGTCGTCACCGATCCTTTTTCGAGGTGTGATCGAATCACCTTGAGATTGATCATTTCAATAAAACGTTTTGATTTCTTAAAACAATGATTTTGGGTCTACGAAATTCGAGAAAAAAAAGGTTCGGGAATCGGTTACGCACGAGGAAGGGTTAGCACCCTCGTAACGCCTAAAATTGGTACCAATTGATTAATTAATGTCCTATTGTCTAAAATTTACAAAAAATATTTTGAAATACAATTTGTTTTAAAACATTTGAATAACTCAAATTGAACATTAAAATTCTCTTGTTTCGAAGGAATATAATATCACATCCAGCACGTTAGGACATGATTCTTTAAACCTTCGAAACCACGATCAATTCTTGATTTCCAAAAGCTCATACATTTGAAAATTACAAAAGGATATTCGATTATTTGGTCCAACGAAAAACTAAAACCCAACACGTTAGGGCACGGTTTCTTGGATTTCCAAACATAGAACATTACCTTTATTTTTTAGAAATCCTTATCTCGAGATACAAAATGTCATATCCAGTGAGTTAGGACACAACACCTCGAATTTCTAAGAATAAGCTTTTATTTGAAACTTATGCATTTTGATTGAAAAAAGGGTACTCGGTTACTTAGATTCAACGAGGAAAATTGGAACCGAGTAATTTAGGGCACAATCTTCTCGAAGATGCCAAATACCGAGTATTGCCTTATTTTGAAAACTTTTGAATAAAATGATTTTAAAACTTAAATGATATTAAAACACGACTTTTTAAGCGAATAAAATGCGATGGAATAATAATGTACAACGCAAAGTAATAATTCATAAACAAAATGTTATAATAATGAATCACAAATAACAAATAAATACAAAGTAAGAAAATCTAAAATAAAGTATAAAACAATTCTAAGCAAATGATACATAAAAAGAATTTAAAATGGATGTTATAAAAGCGATCTAAAGTATATAAAATAATTTTTAAAAAAATAGTATCCATTCAAGATAAAATAATATATAAAAATCTTTAAAAAATAATATATAAACAATTCAAAATATATAATGTGTAAAAAAAGTTTGAAATACATAATTTATGAAAATATTAAAGTAATTAATGTATAAAAATTTAAAATGAGCGTTATATAAAAAGTTAAAATAGATAATAATGAAAAATGTAAAATAAATAAATAAATAGAATGTTAATAACAAAAGTAAAAAACATATATAAGAAAAATAATAATGAAAATAATATTAGTATATAAATAGAAATAAAAATATAATAAATAGAAATATAATAATAGTAGAAATATGAATAGATAAATAAAAATTAGATAAATAATAATAGTATTAGAATAACAAAATAAATATAAATAGAAACATAATAACAATAGCAATAATATATTAAATTAGTTAATTTGATAATAAAATAGCAAAAATAAAAAAAAAGATTAAATCGAACCTTAAAGTAAAATTTTGGGGCAAATCAAAAATAAATAAAAGGAAATGGACCAATTTGAACATGCGAATAACAAGGAGTGACCAAAAGGGAAATAATCCCCACCCTCCAAAACTCATAGCTTCAAGGAGGACCAAAATGCAGTCAAAACAAATTTTAGGGCAAAAAAAATGAAAACTTAATTGCAAAACAATAAAAAAATAGAAGGGCTAAAAGTAATGGCACAAATTTAGAAAAATACAAAGAAATTGAAATGAAATGTACAAAATTCTCACGTAATTGAAAGAGAAAAGAAAATAATTCAATTCCAATGGAAATAGGAAAAGAGAGAATAATCCAATTCCAAATTTAAGTAGGAATACCAAAAGTCCCCATTCAAAGAACAAAATACCCCTATTTATATACATGGGGTTTACTAAAAATAACCTAAATAATTTAATAATAAAATAAAATAAAATAAAATAAAAACAAAAAAATCATATCTTCCTATTTTTATCCTTTTACCAAGTCAACAAATTTTGAACTCCGTGGCTTTCTCCATCTTTTTGATTTGGCCACAATTTAATGATTGTCTTTCAATTTGGCCCTTTTTGTCTCGTTTTCGACCGATTGCATCCTTTGGCTTTATTTATTCGGTTATTATTTTTTGGGGGCCCAGGCCAAAATTAGCCTATTACAACTGCACCTCTTTGCTCATTGTCGTGTAACGAGAATGAAGGAAAGACTATAAAATGGCCAATTTTGCTTGGGCCTGCTGAGTCTCATTTTCTTCCTTTTTTCAGGTAGCCCAACTGCGTCTTCAGGGGTATAAGAATTTTCATATCAATCTACTCCATTACTGCTTAGGGAGATATGATTTGTAATCTTCAGCTTGCTCCACTGTTGCTCAAGGAGATAAGGCTCACTGTCTTCGATCTGCTCCAATACTGCTTAGGGAGATAAGATCTGTAATTTCCAGCCTGTTACCCTACTGTTTAAGGGGTCAAGGCTCACCGTTTTTGATTTGCTCCACTATTGCTTAGAGAGATAAGATCTGTAATTTTCAGCCTGTTATGCTACTGCTTAGGGGGTTGGGGCTCACCGTCTTCGATCTGCTCCACTACTGCTTAGTGAGATAAGATTTGTAATTTTTAGCCTGTTACCCGACTGCTTAGGGGGTTAAGGCTCACCGTCTTTGATCTACTCCTCTACTGCTTAGGGAGATAAGATCTGCAATTTCCAGCCTGTTACCCACTGCTTAGGGGGTAAAGGCTCACTGTCTTCGATCTGCTCCGCTACTGCTTAAGGTGATAAGATCTGTAATTTCCAGCCTGTTACCCTACTGCTTAGGGGGTTAAGGCTCACCGTGTTCGATCTGCTCTACTACTGCTTAGGGAGATAAGATCTGTAATTTCTAGCCTGTTACCCTACTGCTTAGGGGGTTAAAGCTCACCGTGTTTTAGCTTGTTACCCTACTGCTTAGAGGGTTAAGGCTCACCGTGTTCGATCTGCTTCACTACTGCTTAGGGAGATAAGATTTGTAACTTTTAGCCTGTTACCCATTGCTTAGGGGGTTAAGGCTCACCGTCTTCGATCCACTCCACTACTGTTTAGGAAGATAAGATCTGTAATCTTCAGCCTATTTCCCTACTGTTTAGGGGGTTAAGGCTCACTGTCTTCGATCCACTCCACTACTGCTTAGGGAGATAAGATCTGTAATTTCTAACCTGTTACCCTATTGCTTAGGGGGTTAAGGCTCACCGTGTTCGATCTGCTCCACTACAGCTTAAGGAGATAAGATCTATAATTTCCAGCCTGTTACCTTACTACTTAAGGGTTAAGGCTCACTATGTTCGATCTGCTCCACTACTGCTTAAGGAGATAAGATCTGTAATCTTCAGCCTGTTACCCTACTATTTAGAGGGTTAAGGCTCACCATCTTCGATCCGTTCCACTACTGCTTAGGGAGATAAGATCTGTAATTTCTAGCCTGTTACCCACTGCTTAGGGGGTTAAGATTCACCGTCTTCGATCTACTCCACTATTGCTTAGGGAGATAAGATCTGTAATTTTTAGCTTGTTACCTTACTGCTTAGGGGGTTAAGGCTCACCGTCTTCGATCCACTCCACTACTGTTTAAGGAGATAAGATCTGTAATCTTTAGCTTGTTTCGCTACTGTTTATGGGGTTATGGCTCACTGTGTTCGATCCGCTCCACTACTGGTTAGGGAAATAAGATCTGTAATTTCCAGCCTGTTACCCTACTACTCAATGGGTTAAGGCTCATTGTGTTCGATCTGGTCCACTACTACTTAGGGAGATAAGATTTATAATTTTTAGCCTGTTACCCTACTGCTTAGGGGTTAAGGCTCACCGTTTGCGATCCACTCTACTACTGTTTAGGGAGATAAGATCTGTAATTTTCATCCTGTTACCCTACTGGTTAGGGGGATAAAGCTCACCGTCTTTGATCCACTCCACTACTGTTTAGGGAGATAAGATCTGTAATCTTCAGCCTGTTTCCCTGCTGTTTAGGGGGTTTAGGCTCACCGTCTTTGATCTGCTCCACTGCTGCTTAGGGAGATAAGATTTGTAATTTTCATCCTGTTACCCTACTGCTTAGGGGGTTAAGGATCAACGTCTTCGATCCACTCCACTACTGTTTAAGGAGATAAGATCTGTAATCTTCAGCCTATTTTCCTACTATTTAGAGGGTTAAGGCTCACCGTCTTTGATCTGCTCCACTACTGCTTAGGGAGATAAGATCTGTAATTTCCAGCCTGGTACCCTACTACTTAGGGGGTTAAGGCTCATCATGTTCGATCTGCTCCACTACTGCTTAGGGAGATAAGATTTGTAATTTCGAGCCTGTTACCCTACTGCTTAGGGGGTTAAGGTTCATCGTGTTCGATCTGTTCCGCTACTGCTTAGGGAGATAAGAAATGTAATATTCAGCCTGTTACCCTACTGCTTAAGGGGTTAAGGCTCACCGTGTTCGATCTGCTCCACTACTGCTTAGGGAGATAAGATCTATAATTTTCAGCCTGTTACCCTACTACTTAAGGGGTTAAGGCTCACCGTCTTCGATCCACTTCACTACTATTTAGGGAGATAAGGTTTGTAATCTTTAAACTGTTTCCCTACTGTTTAGGGGGTTAAGGCTCATCGTCTTTGCTCCGCTCCACTACTGCTTAGGGAGATAAGATCTGTAATTTCCAGCCTGTTTCTCTACTGCTTAAGGAGATAAGATCTGTAATTTTCAACCTGTTCCCTACTGCTTAGAGGGATAAGGCTAGTGAATTCTCCGATGTTGCTACACTGTCCTGTAGAGACATGACCTGTAGAATCGGTTTCATGTATCTATGCTTATGCCAAATAATTAGGATACTATGCTAAAAATGAATCAAATGCTCCTAACTAGATGTGATTCTTATGTCAAATAATTAGGATGCTATGATCGAAATGAATCTAATGCTCCTTACTAGATGTGTTATGAATGATATATAAATGCAAAAAAGTAAATGATCCTTTTTAAAAGGCTTAAGGTACCATTGCTCGTTGTTCATCAAGGCCTTCTCACTGATGTATTACACTGCCATCTAGTTTGGCTGGTATTCTTGACAAAAAACCCAAAGAAACAGTCCCATTCTGCTCAGCAAGCTTGCCCCGCTATAGTTTCAAAGTCCCTTCCACTGTACCTTTTGGGATGTAGAGTTTGTACTTCCCACTACAACTTCAGGGGAATAATATTTGGTTTCTTCTATCAATCCTGCTGCAACTTAGAGGTATAGAATTCGTACCATCTTCTTCAATCAAATGATATGCTACACCCCTCTCTAGGTAATAAGACCAGATGCATATGCAAAATATTAATTTTTTTCGAGCTGATCCCATCTAATGCTTGGGCGAACATTGTTCATCTTTCATCAAGGTTGTATCACCGATGCAATATCTTGTATCTGATACTTTTGATAAAAAAAATCTAAAGAGATAGTCACAATTTAGACCCCTCTTTCCAACCCTTAAGTTTGGTAAGTTCTAAACAATAGTCCTGTTTCATGTTCTTGTATTATTGAGAAGCTTCCAGAGTAATATGCAGAACCTCTTTTGTGAATGTATTATTAGTCCATTAATTATTATTTTAATGTAAAATACTTTAAAAAGATCATAAAAATGGATAAGAGAGAAAATAATTGGGAGCATAGCTCGAAACAAATATGTTAATCAAAAGATAGAAAACGTAATAAGAAAGAAATTTATTGAGAGTATCTTGAAAAGAATAAGGTAAACAAAGATAGCAAATTTAAAATGGGCAAAATAGAAAACTAGATGCCCCAAATATCGCAGCTTGAGCTTCTTTGTACCAACTTTTTGAGGACCATTTTGAGCTTAATCTGTGTTTAGGGAATCTGGAGTACTTTGTCGATGCCCCAAGATGTAGCATACTTCTTTATTGTTAATTCAGACATAGCAAGACTATTGTATGCCCCACTTTGATCCAAATTTGATCCACCCTTTTCGGGTTTTCAACTCAAATCCCCTTTGGTCTCAAGGCGCCAATTGCGGGTTTTCGCCTTAGCCTCTTCTGTGCCTTTTTCTTCTCTTTGCTTTTTTTTTGAAACTATTAACTGTGACTGAATCTGAGTTCATCGGATTGGGCAGGTCCTTGCCATCCATCTCAGCCAATATCAATGCTCCTCTAGAATAAGCTTTCTTTACTACATAAGGTCCTTCCTAGTTTGACATCCACTTTCCTCTAAAGTCCTTTTGTATAGAAAGGATATTCTTCAATGCCAGGTCTCCAATTCTCTAGGATGAACTCCCTTTGTTGCAAGCTCTGACCGTGATGGATATCATTCAAATTTGACAGATCATATCGGGATTGGATCCATTCTACCTCATTCAACCTTTAGTTCTGGCAAGACTTGGAAAAAAAATGATAGACAAAATGCTTCCATTCCACAAACTAATGAGAAAGGCATTACCCCGATGAAGGTCTTAGCCGACTTTTGATAAGAATAGAGGGTAAACGGCAACTTCTTTATGTCAATCTTTTCAAGTCTCAGTCACCTTCTACAATCTTTTTTGTTTCTTTATTTTTGTCTGTCTTTGCTGCACTGTGATATGGTGTCTGATCCTTGAACAGACTGCAAACTTTTGACATTATGCAGTTGTATTAGACATGATCTTTTCTGATATTACTTGTCGACACCTGATCATTCCCCTTTTTTTTTAAATTTGATGACTATCGAACCTTGTAATATTGGCATATGAAGTGACCTTCACCCTCTTTGTGAAGTCATCGACAACTACCAAGATGAATCGATTAGATGAGAATGGCCTGATAACATCCATGCCCCCCGTAGAGAAAGTCTATGAAGAAATGAATGAGGCACATGAATCTTGTCTCCCTAAATACTGCCTAACTGATACAATTCCCCTCTACGATGGATCAATAGCACCCAAACCTTACGATTAGTATGGCTATCGTGAAACTATTAACATGTGTCCTTCTAACACCGTATAGACATTAGTGTCCATAGGTCTTAATATCCTGGGAATATCCTGCATGATTATGTGAAAACATCTTTGAATTCTTTAAGTAACTCAATGATGATTTGCTTTGTCTTCGTGGCAATCAGACTCCGATCTTTACCTTTTGCTCACAATGTCCACTAACCCTTTGTAGAGTAGGATCTGTTTTTCATCATGTTCTACCATCCTTAACAAAATCAGGACATAGGTTACAATCTCTTTCATCTTCAAAGTCTTGAGATCCGCTTAAACACATATCTCACCCTAAAAAGGAGTCAGTTACAACGTTGCTCATGTCGTTGATATCTGGGGACTATTATAGGTACAAAGGCATATTTCCAAAGAATAAATGATTCTAAGGATGATTATTTAGACGATATGATCATGAATGAAGAATAAAAAGGATATTTAAAAAACAGTCCAAAGAACAAAAGAATGTATACTATGAAATGGAAAAAAATGAAAGAATATTTTCTCAAAAAGATGCATTTTATTGAAATAAAAAATTTTGAACACGAGCCTATATTACAAAAGGATTCTTATAGCTTCTAGGCTTAAAGTAACAAGCCTGTTTTGAATATTACTCTAGATTAGCTTTAAAAATATAGGGATCTCTTCCACAGTCTCATTGCTCGAAACACTCCCAAGTATGCAAGGATTTGGAAACTTTTATTCTCCAATTCTCTCTTCAGATATGTCATTCAGATTCCCCGATATTCCTTCCCCTTTTGACTTGTTCAAGGCATCGCAACCCTTTTGCCCCCACTTTCAAATATCGCACTTACTCTATTGTCAGAGCAATTAAGTTCTGAGGAATCGTCAAACTTTACAATTCTCATTTTAATGAACCTTTCGACCAACTTTTTAAATGTAGTGCAGTTTTCGATTGAGTGTCCTGTTATTCCCGCGTGGTACTCGCATTGGGCATTCTCATTGTACCATTTTTGGAATAGAGGTTGCACGGGTTCCGAGTAGAACAGAGACACCATATGCACATCGAATAGATTCTGATACAACTCCTTATATGACATTGGGATGGGCGTAAATTGGAGCTTTTCTGTATTTGTCCTCGAGTTGGATTCCTAGCTTGAAGAGTCTTGATAATTGATGGTTACAGCCCTCAGGCGGTCTACGTTGACCAATTTAGAAGGCATGCTCACGATGTTCACTTCTTTTTTCTTGTTTCTTGGGGTTGACTTTTTAACATTTTCTCCCGCATCTATCTTTCCACTTCTTACCGCATTTTCAATCATCTCACCGGACATTACTATATCTGAAAAGCTCAGAGTAGTGCTTCCTAAGAAATGGTTAATGAACGGGGCTTTCAAAGTATTGATGAAAAGTATGGTAGTCTCTTTTTCTAGGAGAGGTGGCTGAACTTGTATGGCAATTTCCTTCCACCTTTGGGCCTATTGCCGAAAACTCTCATTCAGTTTCTTTTCCATTCTCAGTAAAGTGATCCTATCAAGAGTCATATCCATCACATGACCATACTGCTTCATGAATGCCTATGCTAAATCCTTCCATGAATTGATCTTGGCACGACTCAATTGATTGTACCATTTGGATGCTGCCCCAACTAGATTTTCTTGAAAACAGTGAATCAATAATTGGTCACTATTGACATACCCAGTCATTCGTCTGCAAAACATGGTGATGTGAGCTTCGGGATAGCTAGTCCCGTTATACTTTTCAAATTCAGGCGTTTTGAACTTGTAGGGAAGTATTAAGTCCAAAACCAAGCTTAGGTCCATGGCATCAATTCTATGATAATTATCAGCATTTTCCATCGCCTTAAACTTTTCCTCTAGTCATTTGTACCAGTCTTCCAGTTGCTTTAGGAGTTCCCTCTTTGCTTTTTCCATTTCGTCTAGATCAAGAAGTACAGGAATGATTGAATTGCCACTCGGATTGGAGCCTGAGCCTATCGGGTAATCCACTGGTGCTGAGGTACCGACCTGATATTTTTGGATAGGCACACCTTGCGGAGATGTCTGAGCATTTGTCGGGGTGAAACCTAGAGGTTAGAGAAGCCCCTCGTTGTCCTCCTCAGCATTAATCATGGAGCTTTTTCCTTTTCCTAGCCTCTTAGTCAGTAATTGAGACAACTGATTCATCATATTCATTTGAGACTCTAGCACTTGTTCTCTCATATCTTGCCGGATCTTTGTCAGTTGCTCTTGCATTTGTATTTGTAACTGGTCTTGCATCTCTTTTTGAAATTGCTCAAGTCTTTCCAATCTTTGGTCCATATCTTTTGTCTTATCATGGGTACTGTAACGACGCTTAGTTGGTAAGTTTTTATCGGTTTCCAGATTAACTGAAATGATTTCAATTAATTAGGGTCCTTTTGTGAAAATCTAATGCAAATGATGCAATGCAGTGCAAATGCATGGGATGAAAGCAAAAAAAAGATAGGCATTGATTCTGAATTTAATTCTATTAGAACAAATTTTCTAGAAAACAAATTCCTTTACATAAAACAGATTACATATGCGGCTTTGCGCTCATATTCTAGGCGATCCCTTTTTTCTGTAAAAGTCAAACCACGCAAACTTCCAATAGATACATCCACTAACTCCTTTTTGCTTAATCCGGGCTGTGACTTATTACTCACTTATCCTCGCGATGCTTGTTAGGTCCTTTAAGAAAGTCAATACATGATGGCTCTCGAATAATCTTTATCGACTTAAATCCTCAGGTAAAGTCTTGTTTTCCTTTACGAACTATCAGCCTTCTTCTGTTGTGTTTACTTGAACCATATTCAGACAACCGTATTATAATCCACTTTATCAAGAAATTTATTTTCTCATGACAAACTATTCTATTTAGCAATCAAATATGAATCAACACCTCATTTCTATGATGATGTCATGCAATACAGTCATAAACAAAACAAAACACGTTAGCATAGGAGGAAAAAAAATATAGGACACCTATTTAGGTAACCGCTAGAGTTTGGAGTGGCTCTACCTAAGGTGGGCTCTGAAGGCTCACTATATGAGGTTTGGTTCTAAAAAAAGGGTACTTGAACCAGTAGATTCCTCAATCCTCACCTATTATAGGCTCATGTGGATCAAATTCAGTTCAAGGGAATACATTTCCCTATGGCCATGCGGAGGTGAAAACCTCACGAAGACATAGGTACGGATGTATCCTGGAAGCAGTCCACTAGCCTATGCGGAGGTGAAAACCTCACGAAGGCATAGTTTCTCACTCCCACTTAAAAGGTGTAACCACAACGGTCATGCAATGCAATGTAGAAGTATTCTAGCAAACATAGGGATCACTAACAAATGTAACAAAATAATCATGATTTTCAAATCAAATTTTCAATTTTTGATAAAAGGACAGAAAATTATCAATTTTACGGCTTGACTCTCTTATTGGTCCCCAGTGGAGTCGCCAAGCTGCCGATACCATTTTTTATTTGAAAAACGGGAGTCAATTTAAAAACAAAAATGGAGTCGCCACAGATCTTTTTTCGAGGTGTGATCGGATCACCTTGAGATTGATCATTTTAATAAAATATTTTGATTTATTAAAACAATGATTTTGGGTCTACGAAATTCGAGAAAAAAAGGTTCGGGAGTCGGTTACGCACGAGGAAGGGTTAGCACCCTCGTAACGCCCAGAATTTGTACCAATTGATTAATTAATATCCTATTGTCTAAAATTTAAAAAAAAATATTTTGAAATACAATTTCTTTTAAAACATTTGAATAACTCAAATTGAACATTAAAATTCTCTTGTTTCGAAGGAATATAATATCACATCCAACACGTTAGGACATGATTCTTTAAACTTTCGAAACCACGATCAATTCTTGATTTCCAAAAGCTCATACATTTGAAAATTACAAAAGGATATTCGATTATTTGGTCCAACGAAAAACTGAAACCCAACACGTTAGGGCACGATTTCTCGGATTTCCAAACATAGAACATTACCTTCATTTTTTAGAAATCCTTATCTTGAGATACAAAATGTCATATCCAGTGAGTTAGGACACAACACCTCGAATTCCTGAGAATAAGCTTTTATTTGAAACTTATGCGTTTTGATTGAAAAAGGGGTTCTCGGTTACTTAGATTCAACGAGGAAAATTGGAACCCAGTAAGTTAGGGCACAATCTTCTCGAAGATGCCAAATACCGAGTATTGCCTTATTTTGAAAACTTTTAAATAAAATGATTTTAAAACTTAAACGATATTAAAACACGACCTTTTAAGCAAATAAAATGCGATGGAATAATAATGTACAACGCAAAGTAACAACTCAAAAACAAAATGTTATAACAATGAATCACAAATAACAAATAAATACAAAGTAAGAAAATCTAAAATAAAGTATAAAACAATTCTAAGCAAATGATACATAAAAAGAATTTAAAATGGATGTTATAAAAGCGATCTAAAGTATATAAAATAATTTTTAAAAAAATAGTATCCATTCAAGATAAAATAATATATAAAAATCTTTAAAAAATAATATATAAACAATTCAAAATATATAATGTGTAAAAAAAGTTTGAAATACATAATATATGAAAATATTAAAGTAAATAATATATAAAAATTTGAAATGAGCGTTATATAAAAAGTTAAAATAGATAATAACGAAAAATGTAAAATAAATAAATAAATAGAATGTTAATAACAAAAGTAAAAACCATATATAATGAAAATAATATTAGTATATAAATAGAAATAAAAATATAATAAATAGAAATATAATAATAGTATAAATATAAATAGATAAATAATAATTAGATAAATAATAATAGTATTAGAATAGCAAAATAAATATAAATAGAAACATAATAACAATAGTAATAATATATTAAATTAGTTAATTTAATAATAAAATAGGGAAAATAAAAAAAGATTAAATCGAACCTTAAAGTAAAATATTGAGGCGAATAAAAAATAAATAAAAGGAAATGAACCAATTTGAACATGCGAATAACAAGGAGGGACCAAAAGGGAAATAATCCCCACCCTCCAAAGCGCATAGCTTCAAGGAGAACCAAAATGCAGTCAAAACAAATTTTAGGGCAAAAAAAATGAAAACTTAATTGCAAAACAATAAAAAAAACAGAAGGGCTAAAAGCAATGGGACAAATTTAGAAAAATACAAAGAAATTGAAATGAAATGGACAAAATTTCCACGTAATTGAAAGAGAAAAGAAAATAATTCAATTCCAATGGAAATAGAAAAAGAGAGAAAAATCCAACTCCAAATTTAAGTAGGAATACCAAAAGTCCCCCTTCAAAGAACAAAATTCCCTACTTATATACATGGGGTTTACTAAAAATGACCTAAACAATTTAATAATAAAATAAAATAAAATAAAAACAAAAAAAATCATATCTTTCTATTTTTAGCCTTTTACCAAGTCAACAAATTTTGAACTCCGTGGCTTCCTCCATCTTTTTGATTTGGCCACAATTTAATGATTTTCTTTCAATTTGGCCCTTTTTGTCTCGTTTTCAACTGATTGCATCCTTTGGCTTTATTTATTCGGTTATTATTTTTTGGGGGCCCAGGCCAAAATTACCCTATTACAGCTGCCCCTCTTTGCTCATTGTCGTGTAAGGAGAATGAAGCAAAGACTATAAAATGGCCAATTTTGCTTGGGCCTGCTGAGTCTCATTTTCTTCCTTTTTTCAGGTAGCCCTACTGCGTCTTCAGGGGTATAAGAATTTTCATTTCAATCTACTCCACTACTGCTTAGGGAGATATGATTTGTAATCTTCAGCCTACTCCACTGCTGCTCAGGGAGATAAGGCTCACTATCTTCGATCTGCTCTGCTACTGCTTAGGGAGATAAGATCTGTAATTTCCAGCCTGTTACCCTACTGCTTAAGGGGTCAAGGCTTACCCTCTTTGATCTGCTCCACTACTGCTTAGAGAGATAAGATCTGTAATTTTCAGCCTGTTACCCTATTGCTTAGGGGGTTGGGGCTCACCGTCTTCGATCTGCTCCACTACTACTTAGTGAGATAAGATCTGTAATTTTCAGCCTGTTACCCTACTGCTTAGGGGGTTAAGGCTCACCGTCTTCGATCTACTCCTCTACTGCTTAGGGAGATAAGATCTGTAATTTCCATCCTGTTACCCTACTGCTTAGGAGGTTAAGGCTCACCGTCTTTGATCTGCTCCACTACTGCTTAAGGCGATAAGATCTGTAATTTCCAGCCTGTTACCCTACTACTTAGGGGGTTAAGGCTCACCGTGTTCGATCTGCTTTACTACTGCTTAGGGAGAGAAGATCTGTAATTTCCAGCCTGTTACCCTACTGCTTAGGGGGTTAAGGCTCACCGTGTTCAATCTGCTCCGCTACTACTTAGGGATATAAGATCTGTAACTTTTAGCCTGTTACCCTATTGCTTAGGGGGATAAGGCTCACCGTCTTCGATTCACTCCACTACTGTTTAGGGAGATAAGATCTGTAATCTTTAGCCTGTTTCCCTACTATTTAGGTGGTTCAGGCTCACTGTCTTTGATCCGCTCCACTACTGCTTAGGGAAATAAGATCTGTAATTTCTAGCCTATTACCCTATTACTTAAAGGGTTAAGGCTCACCGTGTTCGATCTGCACCACTATAGCTTAAGGAGATAAGATCTGTAATTTCCAGCCTGCTACCCTTCTACTTAGGGGTTAAGGCTCACCGTGTTCGATCTGCTCCACTACTTCTTAAGGAGATAAGATCTGTAGTTTTTAGCCTGTTACCCTACTGCTTCGGGGGTTAAGGCTCACTATGTTCGATCTGCTCCACTACTACTTAGGGAGATAAGATCTGTAATTTTTAGCCTGTTACCCTACTGCTTCAGGGGTTAAGGCTCACTGTGTTCGATCTGTTCCACTACTGCTTAGGGAGATAAGATCTATAATTTTCAGCCTATTACCCTACTGCTTAGGGTGTTAAGGCTCACCGTCTTCGATCCACTCCACTACTGTTTAGGGAGATAAGATCTATAATCCTCAGCCTGTTTCTCTACTGTTTAGGGGGTTAAGGCTCACTATCTTCGATCCGCTCCACTACTGCTTAGGGAGATAAGATCTGTAATTTCCAGCCTGTTAGCCTACTGCTTAGGGGGTTAAGACTCACTGTCTTCGATCTGCCCCACTATTGCTTAGGGAGATAAAATCTGTAATTTTTAGCCTGTTACCCTACTGCTTAGGGGTTAAGGCTCACCGTCTTCGATGCACTCCACTACTGTTGAGGGAGATAAGATCTGAAATCTTCAGCCTGTTTCCCTACTATTTGTAGGGTTATGGCTCACTGTGTTCGATCCGCTCCACTACTGGTTAGGGAAATAAGATCTGTAATTTCCAGCCTGTTACCCTACTGCTCAGGGGGTTAAGGCTCACCGTGTTTGATCTGGTCCACTACTGCTTAGGGAGATAAGATCTGTAATTTTCAACCTGTTACCCTACTGCTTAGGGGGTTATGGCTCACCGTCTTCGATCCACTCTACTACTGTTTAGGGAGATAAGATCTGTAATTTTCATCCTGTTACCCTACTGGTTAGAGGGTTAATGCTCACCATCTTCGATCCACTCCACTACAGTTTAGGGAGATATGATCTGTAATCTTCAGCCTATTTTCCTACTGTTTAGAGGGTTAAGGCTCACCGTTTTCGATCTACTCCACTACTTCTTAGGGAGATAAGATCTGTAATTTCCATCCTGTTACCCTACTACTTAGGGGGTTAAGGCTCATCGTGTTCGATCTGTTCCACTACTGCTTAGGGAGATAAGATCTGTAATTTCTAGCCTGTTACCCTACTGCTTCGGGGGTTAAGGCTCATCGTGTTCAGTCTATTCCACTACTGCTTAGGGAGATAAGAAATGTAATTTTTAGCCTGTTACCCTACTGCTTTAGGGGTTAAGGCTCACCGTGTTCGATCTGCTCCACTACTGCTTAGGGAGATAAGATCTGTAATTTTTAGCCTGTTACCCTACTGCTTAGGAGTTAAGGCTCACTTCTTCGATCCACTTCACTATTGATTAGGGAGATAAGATCTGTAATCTTCAACCTGTTTCTCTACTGTTTAGGGGGTTAAGGCTCACCGTCTTCGATTTGCTCCACTATTGCTTAGAGAGATAAGATCTGTAATTTTCAGCCTGTTTCCCTACTGCTTAAGGAGATAAGATCTGTAATTTTCAACCTGTTCCCTACTGCTTAGGGGGATAAGGCTAGTGAATTCTCCGATGTTGCTACACTGTCCTGTAGGGACATGACCTGTAGAATCTGTTTCATGTATCTATGCTTATGCCAAATAACTAGGATACTATGATCAAAATGAATCAAACGCTCCTAACTAGATATGATTCTTATGTCAAATAATTAGAATGCTATGATCAAAATGTATCTAATGCTCCTAACTTGATGTGTTATGAATGATATATGAATGCAAAAATGTAAATGATCCTTTTTAAAAGGCTTAAGGTATCATTGCTCATTGTTCATTAGGGCCTTATCACAGACGTATTACACTGCCATCTTGTTTGGCTGGTATTCTTGACAAAAAACCCAAAGAAACAATCCAATTCTACTCAGCAAGTTTGCCCCACTATAGTTTCAAAGTCCCTTCTACTATACCTTTTGGGACATAGAGTTTGTATTTCCTACTACAACTTTAGGGGAATAACATTTGGTTTCTTCTATCAATCCTATTGCAACTTAGAGGTATAGGATTCGTACCATCTTCTTCAATCAAATGATCTACTACACCCCTCTCTGGGTAATATGACCAGATGCATATACAAAGTATCAATTTTTTTCGAGCTGATCCCATCTAATGCTTGGGTGAACATTGTTCATCTTTCATCAAGGTTTTATCACGATGCAATATCTTGTATCTGATACTTTTGATAAAAAAATATAAAGAGATAGTCACAATTTAGACTCCTCTTTCCAACCCTTAAGTTTGGTAAGTTCTAAACAATAGTCCTATTTCAGGTTCTTGTATTATTTAGAAGCTTCCAGAGTAATATGCAGAACCTCTTTTGTGAATGTATTATTAGTCCATTAATTATTATTTTAATGCAAAATGCTTGCAAAAGATCATAAAAATGGATAAGAGAGAAAATAATTGGGAGCATAGCTTGAAACAAATATGTTAATCAAAAGATAGAAAACGTAATAAGAAAGAAATTTATTCAGAGTATCTTGAAAAGAATAAGATAAACAAAGATAGCAAATTTAAAATGGGCAAAAATAGAAAACTAGATGCCCCAAATATCGCAGCTCGAGCTTCTTTGTACCAACTTCTTGAGGACCATTTTGAGCTCAATCTGTGTTTAGGGAATCTGGAGTACTTTGTCGATGCCTCAAGACGTGACATACTTCTTTATTGTTAATTCAAACATAGCAAGACTATTGTATGCTCCACTTTGATCCAAATTTGGGCCACCCTTTTCGGGTTTTCAACTCAAATCCCCTTTGGTCTCAAGGCGCCCTTTGCGGGTTTTCGCCTTGGCCTCTCCTGTTTCTTTTTCTTTTCTTTGATTTTTTTTGAAACTATTAACTGTGACTGAATCTAAGTTCATTGGATTGGGTAGGTCCTTGCCATCCATCTTAGCCAATATTAATGCTCCTCTAGAATAAACTTTCTTTACTACATAAGGTCCTTCCTAGTTTGGCATCCACTTTCCTCTAAAGTCCTTTTGTATAGAAAGGATATTCTTCAATGCCAGGTCCCTAATTCTCTAGGGTGAACTCCCTTTGTTGCAAGCTCTAACCTTGATGGATATCCTTCAAATTCGACTAATCATATCGAGATTGGATCCATTCTACCTCATTCAACCTTTAGTTCTGGCAAGACTCGGAGAAAAGAAATGATGGACAAAATGCTTCCATTCCATAAACTAATGAGAAAGGCATTACCCCGATGAAGGTCTTAGCCGACTTTTGATAAGAATAGAGGGTAAACGGTAACTTCTTTATGTCAATCTTTACAAGTCTCAGTCACCTTCTACAATCTTTTTTGTTTTTTTTTGTTTTTGGCTGCCTTTGCTGCACTATGATATGGTGTCTGATCTTTGAACAGACTGCAAACTTTTGACATTATGCAGTTGTATTAGACATGATCTTTTCTGATATTACTTGTCGGCACCTGATCTTTCCCTTTTTTTTTGAAATTTGATGACTATCGACCATGTAATATTGGCATATGAAGTGACCTTCACCCTCTTTGTGAAGTCATCGACAACTACCAAGATGAATCGATTAGATGAGAACAGCCTGATAACATCCATACCCCCCGTAGAGAAAGTCTGTGAATAAATGAATGAGGCACATGAATTTTGTTTCCTTAAATACTGCCTAACTGATACAATTCCCCTCTATGGTGGATCAATAGTACCTAAACCTTACGATTAGTGTGGCTACCGTGAAATTATTAACATGTGTCCTTCTAACACCATATAGACATTAGCGTCCATAGGTCTTAATATCCCGGGCATATCCTGACATGATTATGCGAAAACATCTTTGAATTCTTAGAGTAACTCAATGATGATTCACTTTGTCTTCGTGGCAATGCAGACTCTGATCTTTACCTCTTGCTCAAAATATCCACTGACCCTTTGTAGAGTAGGATCTATTTTTCATCATGTTCTACCATCCTTAACAAAATCAGGACATAGGTTACAATCTCTTTCATCTTCAAAGTCTTGAGATCCGCTTAAACACATATCTCACCCTAAAAAGGAGTCAGTTACAGCGTTGCTCATGTCGTTGATATCTGGGGACCTATTGTACGTACAAAGGCATATTTCCAAAGAATAAATGATTCTAAGGATGATTATTTGTATGATATGATCATGAATGAAGAATAAAAGAATTTTTACAAGACAGTCCAAAGAACAAAAGAATGTATATTATAAAATGGAATAAAATGAAAGAATATTTGCTCAAAAAGATGCATTTTATCGAAATAACAAATTTTGGACATGAGCCTATATCACAAAAGGATTCTTATTTCTTCTAGGCTTAAAGCAACAATCTTGTTTTGAATATTACTCTAGATTAGCTTTAGAAATATAGGGATCTTTTCCAGAGTGTCATTGCTCAAAACACTCCCAAGTATGCAAGGATTTGGAAATTTTTATTCTTCAATTCTCTCTTCAGATATGTCATTCAGATTCCCCGATATTCCTTCCCCTTTTAACTTGTTCAAGGCATCGCAACCCTTTTGCCCCCACTTTCAAATATCGCATTTACTCTATTGTCAGAGCGATTAGGTTCTGAGGAATCGTCGAACTTTACAATTCCTATTTCAATGAACCTTTCGACCAACTTTTTAAATGTAGTGCAATTTTCGATTGAGCGTCCCGTTATTCTCGTGTGGTACTCGCATTGGGCATTCTCATTGTACCATTTTTGGAATGGAAGTTGCACAGGTTCCGAGTAGAACGGAGACACCATATGCACATCAAAAAGATTCTAATACAACTCCTTACATGACATTGGGATGGGTGTAAATTGGAGCTTTTCTTAATTTGGCCTCAAGTTGGATTCCTACCTTGAAGAGTCTTGATAACTGATGGTTACAACCCTCGGCTGGCCTACGTTGACCAATTTAGAAGGCATGCTCACGATGTTTCCTTGTTTCTCGGGGTTGACTTTTTAGCGTTTTCTCTCGTATCTATCTTCCCACTTCTTACTGCATTTTCAATCATCTCACCGGACATTACTATATCTGAAAAGCTCAGAGTACTGTTTCCCAACATATGGTTAATGAACAGGGCTTTCAAAGTATTAATGAAAAGTACGGTAGTCTATTTTTCTAAGAGAGGTGGCTGAACTTGTATGGCAACTTCCTTTCACCTTTGGGCGTATTGCCGGAAACTCTCATTCAGTTTCTTTTCCATGCTCTGTAAAGTGATCCTATCAAGCGTCATATCCGTCACATGACTATATTGCTTCATGAATGCCTGTGCTAAATCCTTCCATAAATTGATTTGGGCACGACTCAATTGGTTGTACCATTTGGATGCTGCCCCAACTAGACTTTCTTGGAAACAGTGAATCAATAATTGGTCACTATTGACATACCTAGTCATTCGTCTGCAAAACATGGTGATGTGAGCTTCAGGACAGCTAGTCACGTTATACTTTTCAAATTCAAGCATTTTGAACTTGTAGGGAAGTATTAAGTCCGGAACCAAGCTTAGGTCCCTGGATCAATTCCATTATAATCATCAGCATTTTCCATCGCCTTGAACTTTTCCTCCAGCCATTTGTACCAGTCTTCCAGTTGCTTTGGGAGTTCCCTCTTTGCTTTTTCCATTTTGTCTAGATCAAGAACTACAGGAATGATTGAATTGCCCCCCGGATTAGAGCTTGAGCCTATCGGGTAATCCACTGGTGCCGAGGTATCGGCCTGATATTTCTGGATAGGTACACCTTGCGGAGATGTCTGAGCATTTGTCGGGGTGAAACCTGGAGGGTAGAGAAGCCCCTCGTTGGCCTCCCCAGCATTAATCATGGAGCTTTTTCCTTTTCCTAGCCCCTTAGTCAATAATTGAGACAACTGATTTATCATATTCCTTTGAGACTCTAGCACTTGGTCTCTCATATCTTGCCGGATCTTTGTCAGTTACTCTTGCATTTGTATTTGTAACCGGTCTTGCATCTCTTTTTGAAATTGCTCAAGTTTTTCTAATTTTTGGTCCATATCTTTTGTCTTAGCACGGGTACCGTAACGACGCTTGGTTGGTAAGTTTTTATCGGTTTTTAGATTAACTGAAATGATTTCAATTAATTAGGGTCCGTTTGTGAAAATCTAATGCAAATGATGCAATGCAGTGCAAATGCATGGGTTGAATGCAAAAGAAAGATAGACATTGATTCTGAATTTAATTCTATTAGAACAACTTTTCTACAAAACAAATTCCTTTACATAAAACGGATTACATATGCGGCTTTGCCCTCATATTCCAGGCGATCCCTTTTTTCTGTAAAAGTCAAACCATGCAAACTTCCAATAGATACCTCCACTAGCTCCTTTTTGCTTAATCCGGGCCGCGACTTATTACTCACTTATCCTCGTGATGCTTGTTATCTCCTTTAATAAAGTCAATACGTGATGGCTCTCGAATAATCTTTATCGACTTAAATCCTCAGGTAAAGTCTTGTTTTCCTCTGCGAACTATCAGCCTTCTTCCGTTGTGTTTACTTGGACCATATTCAGACAACCGTATTATAATCCACTTTATCAAGAAATTCATTTTCTCATGACAAACTATTCTATTTAGCAATCAAATATGAATCAACACCTCCTTTCTATGATGATGTAATGCAATGCAGTCATAAACAAAACAAAACACGTTAGCACAGGAGGAAAAAAACAATATAGGACACCTACTTGGGTAACCGCTAGGGTTTGGAGTGGCTCTACCTAGGGTGGGCTCTTAAGGCTCGCTATATGCGGTTTGGTTCTAAAAAAGGGTACCTGAACCAGTAGTTTCCTCAATCCTCACCCATTATAGGCTCATGTGGATCAAGTTCAGTTCAAGGGAATACATTTCCCTATGCCCATGTGGAGGTGAAAACCTCACGAAGACAGAGGTACGGATGTATCCCGGAAGCAGTCCACTAGCCTATACGGAGGTGAAAACCTCACGAAGGCATATTTTCTCACTCCCACTAAAAAGGTGTAACCGCAACAGTCATGCGATGCAATGCAGAAGTATTCTAGCAAACATAGGGATCACTAACAAATGTAACAAAAGAATCATGATTTTCAAATCAAATTTTCAATTTTCGATAAAAGGACAAAAAATAATCAATTTTACGGCTTGACTCTCTTATTGGTCTCCAGTGGAGTCGCCAAGCTGTCGATACCATTTTTTTATTTGAAAAACAGGAGTCAACTTAAAAACAAAAATGGAGTCGCCACCGATCTTTTTTCGAGGTGTGATCGGATCACCTTGAGATTGATCATTTTAATAAAACATTTTGGGTCTACGAAATTTGAGAAAAAAAAGGTTCGGGAGTCGGTTACGTATGAGGAAGGGTTAGCACCCTCGTAACACCCAAAATTGGTACCAATTGATTAATTAATGTCCTATTGTCTAAAATTTAAAAAAATATTTTGAAATACAATTTCTTTTAAAACATTTGAATAACTCAAATTGAACATTCAAATTCTCTTGTTTCGAAGGAATATAATATCACATCCAACACGTTAGGACATGATTCTTTAAACCTTCGAAACCATGATCAATTCTTGATTTCCAAAAGCTGATACATTTGAAATTACAAAAGGATATTCGATTATTTGGTCCAACGAAAAACCGAAACCCAACACATTAGGGCACGATTTCTCAGATTTCCAAACATAGAACATTACCTTTATTTTTTTGAAATCCTTATCTCGAGATACAAAATGTCATATCTAGTGAGGTAGGACACAACACCTCGAATTCCTGAGAATAAGCTTTTATTTGAAAATTATGCGTTTTGATTGAAAAAGGGGTACTCGGTTACTTAGATTCAACGAGGAAAATTGGAACCCAGTAAATTAGGGCACAATCTTCTCGAAGATGCCAAATACCGAGTATTGCCTTATTTTGACAACTTTTGAATAAAATAATTTTAAAACTTAAACGATATTAAAACAAGACCTTTTAAGCGAATAAAATGCGATGGAATAATAATGTACAACGCAAAGTAATAATTCATAAACAAAATATTATAATAATGAATCACAAATAACAAATAAATACAAAGTAAGAAAATCTAAAATAAAGTATAAAACAATTCTAAGCAAATGATAAGAAAATCTAAAATAAAGTATAAAACAATTCTAAGCAAATGATACATAAAAAGAATTTAAAATGGATGTTATAAAAGTGATCTAAAGTATACAAAATAATTTTAAAAAAATAGTATCCATTCAAGAGAAAATAATATATAAAACTCTTTAAAAAATAATATATAAACAATTCAAAATATATAATGTGTAAAAAAGTTTGAAATACATAATATATGAAAATATTAAAGTAATTAATGTATAAAAATTCGAAATGAGCGCTATATAAAAAGTTAAAATAGATAATAACGAAAAATGTAAAATAAATAAATAAATAGAATGTTAATAACAAAAGTAAAAAACATATATAATGAAAATAATATTAGTATATAAATAGAAATAAAAATATAAGAAATAGAAATATAATAATAATAGAAATATAAATAGAAAATACAAATTAGATAAATAATAATAGTATTAGAATAACAAAATAAATATAAATAGAAACATAATAACAATAGCAATAATATATTAAATTAGTTAATTTGATAATAAAATAACGAAAAAAAAGATTAAATCAAACCTGAAAGCAAAATTTTGGGGCAAAAAAAAGTAAATAAAAGGAAATGGGCCAATTTGAACATGCGAATAACAAGGAGGGACCACAAGGGAAATAATCTCCACCCTCCAAAACGCACAACTTCAAGGAGGACCAAAATGCAGTCAAAAAAAATTTTAGGGCCAAAAAAAATGAAAACTTAATTGCAAAACAATAGACAAAAAAACAGAAGGGCTAAAAACAATGGGACAAATTTAGAAAAAAACAAAGAAATTGAAATGAAATGGACAAAATTCCCACGTAATTGAAAGAGAAGAAAATAATTCAATTTCAATAGAAATAGGAAAAGAGAGAATAATCCAATTCCAAATTGAAGTAGGAATACCAAAAATCCCCCTTCAAAGAACAAAGTACCCCTATTTATATACATGGAGTTTACTAAAAATAGCCTAAATAATTTAATAATAAAATAAAATAAAATAAAAACAAAAAAATCATATCTTCCTATTTTTAGCCTTTTACCAAGTCAACAAATTTTGAACTCCTTGGCTTTCTCCATCTTTTTGATTTGGCCACAATTTATTGATTGTCTTTCAATTTGGCCCTTTTTGGCTCGTTTTCGATCAATTGCATCATTTGACTTTATTTATTCGGTTATTATTTTTTGGAGTTCAGGCCAAAATTAGCCTATTACACATATAACTAATAGAATAATTTAATGCAAATCATAACCTCTTTTATCTATAATCAACAAACTTTTCAAAAATTTGAAAAAATATATATTTATAAATTAAATAAGTTTTTTTCTATTAATTTAATAAAATTTATTAATATAGTATGTGTGAATACAAAGGAAGAATTTGTTTACTTTATGCTAGTTAGCTAGTTGCAACATTTCCTTATTATTTATTCATGTGGTCGTACCTATAATATTGGTCCATTTAAAATTTTACTTTTTTTAAAAGGATAAATGTCAAAATTATACATGAATTATAATTTAATATGCAATTGTATACATGAACTTTGATTTTGTGCAATTTTGTACATGAAATTTTGATTTGATCCAATTCTTGTAAGTTATTAACACAATTATTGATATAACATCATTTTATGTTTATATGTTACATACATAAATAATTATATTTATCCAATATAAAAATAAATTGATATATTTATTTATTTTTAAATGTGGACACAGGGGCATGTGGGATCTCACATGGGCGTGGGAAAAGCGAAGGAAAACACACATGACCTGGTACATGGCCGTGTGTACCACACGGTTTGGACACACGGGTGTGTCTATGGCCGTGTGAAAACTGGGTTAATTTTTAATTGTACACGAGCTGGAAATACTCCACATGGTTGTGTCACACGGTCATGTGGCCCGAACTCTAGAATTCCTTTCTCAATCTGTCTTTTTCGTCTTCCCCAACAAGCCACCCTATTTTTATTTTTATTTATTTATTATTTGTTATATTATTTATTTTTATTTTACTAATTTTACTTTATTTTATTTTATTATTCTTATACTTAAATTTTAAATTTATTTTAATTTTTCTGCTATTTCTATTTTTTAGTTTTTTTAACTATTATTATTACAATTACCTTTAAGTTTATTGGTATCATTGAGTTTATTATTATTATTATTATTATTGTTTTATTTATTTTATTTATTTATCTTTATTTTTAATTTTGTTTTAGTTGCTTTATTTTTTTATTATTTTCTTTAACTTATTTTCATTATTATCTTTTGAAATATATTTTTATGGTTGTTTCTAATCGAGTTATAACCCCATCATCTTCTTTATTATTTGTGTTTATTTTCTTATTAGTTTGCTCTAAATCACGCGTTACATTTAGATTTGACTACAATTCTATTTTTCACTATTCTGAGAATTTAATCCAATATTCAGGGCAGTTTCAATTTTCTCCCTCTCTTATAATATTTTGTTTATACTGTGATTATATATGTTTGTACAATGAGGACAATTACATCTTAAGTGTGGGGAGGTAATTTATATAATTATTAGAAAAGTCCTAAATTATGTCTTGTGTTTAAGTAATTTTCTCATACTTCTATTAGAATAAATTTTTATCGATTTGTGATTTTTATTGATGTGTTTAGGATTAAATTCATAGATATTTGTGCATTGGTTGTTTTAAACTTTAAGAAAAGAGAGAATCAAGTATGATAAGTTTATTTTCAGAAATAAAAAATTTAGGTTGTTTCCCTGAATTGAGGTATTATCTTAAAGTTTTAAATTTACAAGTTTGACATCAAAAACCATAATTTTTTTGTGAGATTTTAAGCCTTTAGAACATACATTTTTCTTGCTCATTTTATTATTGGTTATGAGTGTGTCAATTTAATTTGTTATTCTAGAACTTGCTTCGATTATGCATGTCGAGATCACACATTTGATTTGATATACTGATATGATAAAGGCACTTAGGTTTTAACCCACTTATCTTAAAAAGCCTACCTTTTTAATTAACCCTTAGTGAACCCCGTTGAGCCTAACACACCGTTTCTTAATTTACCCATTAATTTTAACCCATTACTCATTTTTTTGTTCGTTGAGAATATTCCTATTTTATTGATTCCCTTTTTGTCGAGATTTGATTTGGTTAATTGCCTAACTGTGCATTTTTTTTTGATTTGTTGAATTATTTATTATTGTAAAAAAATAAAGAAATGGTTAATGATAGAATCATCCAATCAAAAAAATGAAAAAAAAGAAGAAAAAGAAAATCGAAAAAATATATATTGATTATTATATAGTTTTATGTTGATTGAGCTTGAACAATTAAATTCATATTTTAAGAAGAAGCTCGTTTTTATTCTTGAATAGTTTTCGATTGATATAATTGTTTTTAATTCAGCATTTGTTTATTTCTCTAGTTTGATAATTTATCAATTCGATCTCAATTTTAACCAAGTTTTTCAGCCCTTTTCCACACCCTTAACCTAAGCCCCATTACTACCTCTTAATGACCTTTTTGATTTGTGTATCATATCATTTTATAGTGGTGGAGATTTGATTTTCGTACAAGCCTATGGTAATGATTTTTCATGTTTGACTATTGAGTGCTTATTCTTGAACCTTAAACACTTTGAGTGATTTAAGTGAATCTTTAGTGAGGATGTCAATTCTTTTCGATTTTGAATTAAAGGTAATTACTTAGATAAGCGGAAATACTTATGTTTTTATGCTTTAAAAATGTTTGACTTGGATTGTTTGAATCTTTAATGCTCTTTTAGTTGAATTATCAATGTATGATTATTTGTGAATTATGACGAAACATTATTGATGAGAATTATAAGTTGAAAAAGATTAATTTTAATTGTGAGTTGAGGATTTTGCTTGAGAACAATCAAACGCTTAAGTGTGGGGATATTTGATAAGCCATAAAAGTAACATGTTTTTAATCCCATTCTTGATGCGTTTTTGGATGATTTATTATGTAAATTAGTGAATTTGATATTCCTAAACCTTTCAATTCATATTTCTATACTTAGGTAAGCATAGGGGAGTGAAAAGAGTGAAAAGAGTGAAAAACAAGCCAAAATCGGGTAAAAAGAGCTGATTTCAGTATCCACACGGCCTAGGCATTTCCACACGGGCTAGCCACACATATGATAATAAAGTCATCCCTCAACTCAACATAATTCAACTAGGTAAAACAAATTCTGCAGCCATCTTAATATATACTTTCACATAGGAAAGTCTTTGCTACCCAGCTGTAATGCTATCCATATATAAAGGAATCCCTAATGCACTAGCTATGTAAATAAGACCAATTTTAGCATACAATTCAAGCGGAACATGATTAAGATGGATCCAAACAAGAAGTTTCTTCAAATCCAAATTTAGAGATTTCAACCTGGCTCTCATCTCCAAATGATAACAAGCTTGTTTTGAATATGCCAAGGTCCATGTTCGAACACCCAATCTCTTACCTTAGCAGTTGAGAATTGAATTATGAAAACATTTTCCCCTGCTGATTTAACATCCACCAAACCATTTTTCATTCAAAGCAATGAGATAAGCTTTTGCATGTGACTAAAATTTGGTGGTTTGCCCAAACATTGCGCCACCAAAGATAAGTCCCAAATCTTGATTCCAACATAAAACACCTCAACTGAAGGTTTAATAAGCACTTATTTGTTATTAAAATTTGGAGGAAAATAATGAAAAGCTTGATCTAAATTAGTATCAAATAACTCCCTCCAATCCATCAAAACTTTAAAATCTGAAAAATCACAACTTAAACCCCCCAAAAGAAACACAAAATTATAGCAAAGAACAAAAAAACAAGATCAACAATAAAATAAATTGAATTCAATCCCAGAAGAAAAATTAAGGAAGAAAAAAAAGGGGAAAATCGTGAAAAAATCTCTAGTGCAAATAGACATGCTAATTTGTGCCAAGAGCGTTTCCAAGCGTTTTCCAAGACATTCTTTCAAATATACATTTTTGTTATAGAAAGATTAACAAAACAATAAATAAAAGTGGATGAAAATACAAGAGAATTTTCTCGTTTTTTTTATTTCACTCAAGTAAGGATTCTATTTATAATTTATAATTAACATTCAATGCAATACCATAAATAAAGCCTATTTAAGTGCTTCATTAACTCATATATTAAACATTGTATAATGAATAAGAGTTTTACCTCATAAATGAGGGGGGTTAGAATATGGACATTCACATTTATTTATAACACTCCCCCTTGGATGTCCACTAGAGAAAACAGTCCCTCATTAAAACCTTTGTTAGGAAAAACCATGTGGGATAAAAACCTAATAAAGGAAAAAGAATACACAATCTCCTATTACAAGTTGCCTCGTTAAAAACCTTTACCAAGAAAACCCAGTGGGACAAAACCTTGGTTAAAGAAAAAGAGTACAACGTGTTTTAGACTCCCCCTAATGACGACATCACATTATATCTTTGAGTCAACGCATCCCAATCTTGTTTCGTAGTCTTTCAAATGTTGAAGTTGGCAATGTCTTGGTAAAAAGATTTGCTAAATTATCACTAGAATGAATTTGTTGAACTTCTATGTCACCTTTCTTCTCAAGATCATGAGTGAAGAATAATTTTGGTGAAATATGTTTCATTCTGTCACCTTTGATAATAATTTTGGTGAAATATGTTTCGTTCTATCACCTTTGATATAACCACCCATTAATTGAGTTATACATGCTACATTATCTTCGTATAAGATAGTTAGCATATTTTCCTGTAAAGGCAAATTACATATGTTCTGGATATGTTGGGTTAATAACCTTAGCCAAACACACTCTCGGCTTGCCTCATGCATTGCAATTATTTCAGCATGATTTGAAGAGGCAACAGCTAATGTTTAATTTGTCAAACGCCATGATATGACAGTACCTCCACATGTAAATAAATATCCCGTTTGAGATCGACCTTTATGTGGATCCGATAAATATCCAGCATCAACATAACCAACTAATAGGGATTTTGAATCATTTGAATAAAATAACCCTATATCAATGGTCCCTCTAAGATATCTAAATACATGTTTAATTTCATTCCAATGTCTACGTGTTGGAGAAGAACTAAATCTTGCTAACAAGTTTACAGCAAAAGCTATATCAGGTCTTGTGTTATTTGCAAGATACATCAATGCTCCTATGGCACTTAGATATGGTACTTTAGGACTAAGAAACTCTTCATCATTTTCACAAGGACGAAATTGATCTTTATTCACGTCTAACGATCGTACAACCATCGGGGTACTCAATGGATGTGCTTTATCCATATAAAATTTATTTAAGATCTTTTTCGTATAAGTTGACAGATGGACATGAATTCTATCTTTTAAATGCTCGATCTGCAGGCCAAGAAAAAATTTTGTTTTTTCGAGATGTTTCATCTCAAATTCTTTCTTTAAATAATTTACTGCATTTTGAAGCTCTTCAAGAGTTCCAATAGTATTTAGATCATCAACATAAATAGCAATTATCACAAAGTTTGATTTAGACCTTTTTATAAAAACACATGGGCAGATTGGATCGTTTTTATAACCTTCTTTTAACAAATATTTACTAAGACGATTGTACCACATACGTCCAGATTGTTTTAATCCATATAAACTTTTCATTAATCTGATTGAGCAATTTTCCTAGGAAACTCTATATCCTTCAGGGATTTTAAATCCTTCTGGGATTTTCATATAAATTTCACTATCAAGTGTACTATACAAATAGGCTGCAACAACATCCATTAGATGCATGTTAAGTTTTTCACATACTGCTAGACTAATAAGGTATCTAAACATGATTGCATCCACCATAGGAGAATATGTCTCTCTTTGCAAAATTTCTTGTGCTATAAGTCGTGATTTATATGTTACTTTTTCTCATTTTGTTTTTGTACAAATATCTATTTATATCCTACCGACTTTACATATTTAAGAGTTTGGACTACAGGTCTAAAAACCTCATGTTTAGAAAGTGAATTTAATTCTGCTTGAATTGCATCTTTCCATTTTGGCCAATATTTTCTATTTCTTCATTCCTAAATAAGATTTAGGTTCAGGATCCTCTTTTTATTTTACTATTTCAATAGCAACATTATAGGCAAAATTGTTGTAGGCAACTATATTTTTTTGGTTCCATTTTTTTCCTGAAGTAATATAACTTATTGAGATTTCTTCGTTTTTACCATTTTCGGGTACCTGAATCTCTTCTGGGGTTTTTTGATTAGTTATATATTTGGCCTCTTCTGGGGCACATGCCTCCACATTACTACCATCTTAAATAATTGCTCCTTTTATTTTTACGAGGATTTTTATCTTTGGAACCGATTGGCCTTCCACGCTTTAGGTGTGGATTAATTTTTTTTGCACTAGCAATTTGCCTTATTGGGATATCAATTCATATTGAAGTATTTTTAGCTGGTATGTGAGATTTTGTAATTCTCTTTAGGCCAGTAAATGAATCTGGCAGTTGATTGGCAATGTTTTGCAAATGTATAATCCTTTGAACTTCTTGTTCACATTGACTTGTACGAGGATCTAATCGAGATAATGATGATCCATTCCATGTAATTTCTTTTATCAGTTGTATTTTCTCTTCCCCTAATGTTGGGAATGTTGTTTCATCAAAATGACAATCAACAAATCATGCAGTAAATAAATTTCCAGTTAATGGTTCAACATATTTAATTATAGAAGGAGATTCAAAACCAACATATATTCCCAACCTCCTTTGACGACCCATCTTTGTGCGTTGTGGTGGAGGAATTGGAATATATACTGCACATCTAAAAATTCTAAGATGGGAAATATTTGGCTCCTGACCAAAAGCCAATTGTAATGGGGAGTACTTATTATAACTTTGTTGGCCTTAAGCGCACAAGTGCTGCTGCATGCAAAATAGCATATCCCCAAGCTGTAACAGGGAGTTTTGTTCTCATGAGTAATGGTCGAGCTATTAGTTGGAGGCGTTTGATAAACGATTCAGCTAAACCGTTTTGTTTATGAACATGAGCTACAGGATGTTCAACTTTTATCCCAATTGACATACAATAATCATTAAAAGCTTGGGATGTAAACTCACTAGCATTATCAAGACGAATAATTTTGATTGCATAATCTGAAAATTATGCTCTTAATTGAATTATTTGAGCAAGTAGTCTCACAAACGCCAGGCTGCGAGTCGATAATAAACACACATGTGACCACCTACTAGATGCATTTATTAATACCATAAAATATCTGAATGGTCCACATGGTGGATGAATGGGCCTACATATATCACCTTGAATACGTTCCAGAAATGTGGTATATTCAATCCCAACTTTAGCTGGTGATGGTCTAATAATCAATTTTCCTTGAGAATAAGCGACACAAGATAAATCCTTAAATTTAAGAATCTTTTGATTCTTTAATGGGTGTCCAATTGAATTCTTGATGATTCTTTGCATTATAATAGATCCCGGATGGCCTAATCGGTAATGCCAAATAGTAAAAGTATGTGGTTCTACAAACTTCTAGTTTGTAGTAACATGTGACTCAATTGCACTAATATGTCTATAATATAAACCTGATGAAAAAGCAGGTAGCCTCTCCAAAACATATTTCTTTCCATATTCAACATTTGTAATATATAGATATTCAACATTTTTCTCATTCATAGTCTCAATATGATATCCATTAAGACAAATATCTTTAAAACTTAATAAATTTCTTTGAGACTTAGTGGAATATAAAACTTCATCAATGATAAATTTTGTACCTTTAGGTAATAATATAATAGCTCTTCCAAAACCTTCAATAAGTTTTGAACTATCCAATATTATATTAACATGGGTATTACTCATTGTCAAATGAGAAAAATATTTTTTATCTTTGAGTATCGTATGTGTTGTAGTACTATCTGCAAGACATGTGTCTCCATTGATTTTGGGTCTATTGAAATTTTGTTGAATATTCATATTCTTCATAAAAACAAACAAAATATAATATGAGAAACATTGCAAATATTTATTAAATATATAAATTATTATTTATGCAAAAAAATAAAATATATTTAAAATAACATAAAAATGTCAAAATAACATCAATTTTTCTAATGATTCTCAAAGAAATCTGCCATATCTAGGTGAGTTATATTATTAAGGTCATTAAATTTATCACCCTCGTAGGCATGGTCAGTTTTAGTATTATAGTGAATATCTTCATCTTTTGCCTCCATTTCATCATTTTGGGATATAAAATTTGTCTCCATATGCTTTCCCTTCCTTTTAATGGATGCTTGATAAAGTTTCACTAATTGCTCAGACGTATAACAGGTACGTGACCAATGCCCCTTCATACCACATTGGTAGCATATATTCTCAACAATCTTTGAAGGATTATTTTGACCACTTCTTTCTTGTCTTTCATTGTTATTCTTTTTCTGGTGGTTAGAAGTATCATTGTTATGACCACCACAATAACGATTACTAATACGCCCTCGACCAAGTCCCCCACTACGTCCACGTCCACGACCACGGCCACGACTTCTATATTTTCTATTTTCATAATTATTGTGTACTACTACATTCACTTCAGGGAATGGTGCAGAACCAGTAGGATGAATTCCATGATTGTTCATCAATAGCTCATTATTTCCTTGACCTTTAGCATCTAGGTGAATTTCAGCATCTAACACCCATGACAAATAATTCTTGCCTGAGATGTCTAAGGCCGCAAATTCAAGTTTGGCAAGATTTGACATTATAATCACCTATATAGTTTAACGGGAGTTATACGGAAAAATTATATAAAGTTGAAATAACGTGAACTTCACTATGAACTCGTAGAAGCTTGTGCTGATAACCTGTTATAGAAAAATTAATGAAACAATAAATAAAAGTGGATGAAAATACAAGAGAGTTTTTCTAGTCTTTTTTTTTTAATTTCACTTAGGTAAGGATTCTATTTATAATTTATAACTAACATTCAATGCAATACCATAAATAAAGCTTATTTAAGTGGTTCATTAACTCATATATTAAAAATTGCATAATGAATGAGAGGTTTTATCTCATAAATGAAGGGGGTTAGAATATGAACATTCATATTTATTTAAAACAATTTTCTAATATTTAGTCTTTAAACTATCAAGTATGGATGTAGAAATGATGTCATGCTCTTTACTCCCCTTTTCCTTTATCAATAATTTTAAAAGTAATTTTTTTAAAAGATTACAATTATTATGTAGTATTTTGTTTTATAAAATCGAATTGAATTCAAATAGAATATTAGAGATAATTGAATCAATTGAATCCAATCAAGTGATTGAATTTTATTTTTCTTTTAAAATATTTTTATGTAGTATTTTATAGTTATTTTCTTTGATTTACATATAAAAATATAAATATTTGTCTGTAAATTATAAATTAATAAAATCTAATTATGAATTAAATAGAGAATATAATTCAATTTGACTAAACTAATAGTAGTGTTGAAACCATTTTTTTGAAAGGTCGACTTAAAAAAAAACGAAAAATGAGAGTCACCACCAATCCTTTTTTATGAGGTGTGATCGGGTCACCTCGTAAATTTAATCATCTTAATTTACAAAAACAATTTTTTTTGGTCTATGATAAACCGTAATTTATACATATTTTTACCCTATATTTAACGCATGTTATGGATGATTTTCCATTAGAATTGGTGAATTCAATGGTCCTAATGCTTTAATTTCACGTTTTACACTTAGGAGAGTGAAAGGAACGAGAAATGGGCCAAAGTACGAAATCAACACAGCTTGGGCCTCCTCGCATGGGCAGACCGCACGGCCGTGTCAATTTGGCAGGCTTGAGCACGACCTGAAGTCATCGAACACGGGCGTGTCCCTGCCGAGCCCAAGTTGAGTCCAATTCAAAAAAAGCTAATTTTGAGGGCTTTTAGGCATTCCAAAGCCTATAAATACACCCTAGAGGAGGAAGAAAAACACACACGGAGTAGGGGGTAAGGAATTACTCCAAGAAAGCCGATTGATTCATCTCAGAAGCCGGATTCATCATCAAGACTGAAGATCTCTCCTCAATTCCCCTTCAGGAGTTTTGGGTTTTCTTTATGTTTTGTATTCTTTATTATTCTGAGATGTTTTCTTATATAGTTATGAACTAAATCCCCTAAATACCTAAGGGGAATGAAACCTAAGACGAATCTTATTATTATTTTCTGAATCGTATGATAAATATTTAACTTGTTCTTAATTATGTGTTCTTAAATCTTGTTTTGATATCCTAGGATATTGATTCAAGATAAGCTCTTATTCAGAGGAGGAATAGACCCTGTCTAAGAGTACATTTTTCATAATTAAGCAGAGTTGATTGCGCGCCTAGACATAGGGTGACAAGATTTTGCCGGATTAGGGTGAAACCTAATAAGGGGATCTATAGATCGAGTTAATGTAACCCTAGAGTGTTAATTAGAGAAAAGTCTCGGTTATTCAATCTAGGGATTAGACGTTATTAGTCTTGAATAGGGATAATAACATAACTTAGGGATCTCTACGGAATAAGTTAAATGAATAAATCATCCGATTCGGAGCTAGAATAACAACTACAGTCTAGGTGGATTTTTCCTTAGGTATTGTCTTCATTCAATCTATTTTCCTAAAAGCATTTCCCCAATTATATGCTCTCTGCATTCTTAGTTTAGATAATTAGTTAATTAAAACAAACCTCTTTATTCTTAGGCTAGATAATAAAAAGACAGTCATTACTAGTACTTTTAGTTCCTTTAGGTTCGACAATCCGGTCTTGCTAAAACTATTCTACTGTTCGATAGGTACACTTTCCTACATCGCGATAATAGTTAGTTCAAGAACGAGTAATTATAAATATTTAAAACCTATCACGAAATCTCGCGATCAAGTTTTTGGCGCCATTGCCGGGAAACTAAGATATTAGGAATGCTCAATTTTTATTACTTTGGCCATTTATTTGTCTTGCAATTTAATTTTACATTATTATTATTTATTAATTTACTTTTTCCTTCTCTTGGCAGGTTTTTATAGTTTATGACTAGAAGAAACCTGTCAAGACCATTACTTTTTGACGAAGAAATCGATCGTACAGTTCGCAGAAATCAAAGAGAAATAAGGCGAAGCTTACGATACACAGAGAATGAGCAAGAAGACGATACTCAACCCCCAACGGGAGAGATGGCTGAAAACCAAGGCAATCAACTACCTCCTGCAATTGCGGTTAATCAAAATCCTACTCCACGCACTATGTATGATTATGCTAAACTTTCTTTAACAGGAACTGAATCAAGTATAGTTAGACCAGCGATAGTTGCAAATACTTTTGAATTAAAACCTAACACTATTCAAATGATACAGAAATTTGTTCAGTTTGATGGTTTGCAGGATGAGGATCCTAACGCTCATTTAGCCAACTTCTTGGAACTATGCGATGCATTTAAAATTAATGGTGTTTATGATGATGCCATTCGTCTTCGGTTATTCCTTTTTTCATTGAGGAACAAAGCTAAACAGTGGTTGAACTCGTTACCACGAGGGTCAATTACTACTTGGGAACAAATGACCGAAAAATTCTTACTAAAATATTTCTCACCAGCTAAAACGGCTAAATTACGTAATGATATCTCTTCTTTCGTGTAGATGGATTTAGAAACACTCTACGATGCATGGGAGAGATACAAGGATCTTTTGAGAAGGTGCCCTTACCATGGGTTACAGCTTTGGCTCCAAGTACAAACATTCCACAATGGTCTGAATCCTTCGACTCGGTAAATGGTTGACACAGCTGCTGGCGGAACCATCAATAATAAAACACTTGAAGATGCCTATGAGTTTGTTGATGAGATGTCACTGAATAACTATCAGTGGCAAGTCATAAGGACAAAGCCAACGAAAACAACTAGCGTTTATAACATCGATTCGGTCACCATGCTCTCTAATCAAGTAGAACTCTTAAATAAAAAGATTGATGGTTTTCTTAATTCTTCACAGATTCACCCAGTAATGCACTGCGAAACAAGTGGAGGTGGAACAAGCCATTCGGAATACCAACCTTATGGCCACAACATGGATAATGAGCAATCAAACTACATGGGTAATAATCCTTGACCTCAAAACAATCCATATAGTAACACTTACAATGCAAGTTGGAGGAACCACCCCAATTTCTCGTGGAGCGGTCAAGGAAATTAAAGACCACAACCACCTCCAGGCTACCAACAACCATCCTTCCCACAGGGAAAGAAGCCGAACCTTGAAGAGATGCTCTCAAAGTTTATATCGGTGTTAGAAACTCTTTTTTAGAACACCGAGACAGCACTTAAGAATCAACAAGCATCGATCTAAGGGCTCGAAACTCAGGTAGGCTAGCTTTCCAAACTAATTTTCGAATGACCACAAGGTAGCTTGCCAAGTAATACTAAACCCAACCCAAGGGAACAGCTCAACGCAATTAATATTCAAGATGAAGAAGGAGTTGTTTAGCCTGAACCAGAACCGAGGCAAGAAACTGTGGTAAGCAAAGGTCAAGGTAAGGTAGATCAAAATAAAAACAAATCAGTAAATGTTGAATATAAACCTCGTGTGCCATACCCCAACGCGACAAGGAAAGACTGCTCAGATGAACAATTTGGTAAATTCCTTAAACTCTTAAAAAAATTACATATTAACTTACCGTTTATTGAAGCGCTATCATAGATGCCAAACGCAATGAAATTTTTAAAGGAGCTTTTAGCAAATAAGCGGAAGTTGGACAAGGCGTCTCATGTGGAGCTAAACACAGTGTGCTCAGCTATTCTGCAAAATAAGCTACCGAACAAACTAAAAGGTCCAGGGAGTTTTACGATTCCTTGCTTAATTGGTAGTTTAGATGTTAATAATGCATTAGCTAATTTAGGGGCTAGTATCAACGTCATGCCTTATAAAATGTTTAAGCAACTAGGTCTCGGGAAACCCAAACAAACTAGGATGAGCATTCAACTAGCAGATAAAACTATAAGATTTCCTAATGGTATTATTGAAGATGTGCTAGTCAAAGTCGATAAATTTATATTTCCCGTTGACTTCATTATTTTAGACATAGAGGAGGATAGCAACACCCCTTTAATTCTAGGAAGGCCCTTTTTAGCAACTGCTAAAACAATTATTGATGTTGGGACAGGTGAGCTCACGCTTCGCGTAGGAGATGAAACACTCACCCTTCAAGCTCAAAATTCTGACAACACATCGAAAATTGAAGATGATCGTTTAACCATTCTATTAAAACTAACCACATGATACAACCCACTTTGCAGGAGATAAGTCTGAAGGAAGTACATGAGCCACTCTCAAACAATAGTAAAGGATCTATTCATGAAGAACGAAAGCTACAAATAGAGGAGCTAGATGAATGCCGAACATAAACTGAGAACACATGATAAACTAAAACTACGCCAGAACGAGCTTGATACCTCTCCAAATCAACTTAAAATTGGAGATAAAGTCTTATTAGATGCTGTAGATCCCCACATTGTCACTACCACATCGAATGAAGAAATTCCTCTTACGGTACTCAGCATTTTTCCATTTGGTATGGTGGAGGTAAGTCATCCTAAGTTCGACACTTTTAAGGTAAACAACACCCGTTTAAAACCTTATTTTAATATTGATAACTGGAATGAGGAGTATAAACTCCTCGAACCACCATGATCATTCAACGGAGAAGTAAGTTGAGCTTAAACTATAAATAAGTACTTCTCGAAAGGCAAACCAAGCACTAACTGTATTAACTACTTTTAAAATTTAGTCTTCAACACCTAACTTACTAACGGAGCTCTTGAATACAGGTTTTTCATAGAGACACGGCCAAGCACACTGGCGTGCTTATGGTCGTGTGAAAATAGGGCAAGGAATTCCCCAAACACGGGCTACGATAAAATGCCACGGCCGTGCGACATGGCCGTGGTCAAGCTTGCCAAAACTACACAGGCGTGTGACACGCCTGTGTCTAGCACCCGTGGACAATACTATCAAAATAACATGAACGTGCGCAGAGCTACACGACCGTGGGAGAAGCGAATCACATCACACACGGTCATGTAACATGATCATATAACCACACGGCCTATACACATGGGTCTGCCAGAAGGCTGTGTGATGACACTTTAATTTGCGACGGACATGGCTGAGCTACGACCCACACAGGCGTGTGCATCGGTCGTGCCATTTGAGAAATTAGAATAATTATTTTATTTTATTTTTCTTTCATTAAGTTTTTAAGACTCATTTGTTTTCCTTTTAAACATGGCTTATCTTTGTGATTACCATCAAGATTATTCCCCTCACTCTCTTTTTATCATCCAGAATCATGCTTGACATCCAGATTAATTTCCAGTACTCGATCTCGCCAATCCAAGAATATCATCCATTCTTAATACAGGAAGTTTCAGTTCTCCCCCCTATATTATTTTTATACTCTAATATCTATCTTTGTACATTGAGGGCAATGTACATCTTAAGTGTGGGGGGGATATTTATTTCATTATCAGAAAAATCCCTGAATGATTGCCTTGTTCTCTTTAAAGGCTCTCATATCATATTTAGGATAAATTTTGATTGATTTATGATTTTGATTGATATATATTGAATTAAAACATAGGCATTTATGCATTGATTGTTTAAAACTCAAGACATTAGAGAATCAAGCATGATAAGTTGATTTTTAAGAATTTAAATCTTAGGTTGTTTCCCCAAAGTTTAGGTATTACTTTGAGTTGGATTCACAAGTTTTAAACATCAAAAAGCCATAATTTTTGTGATATTTTTGAGCCTTTTGAGCATCTATTAATTCTTTCATGCTCACTTTTATTATTGCTTTGAGTGCGTCAGTATTGAACTGTTATTCTAGAACTTGCTTGATTATGCATGTCGAGACTACACCATTTGATTTTATATGTCAAAATGATTAAGGCACTTAGGATTAACCCACTCATGCCATGAAAAGCCTACCTCCACAATTAACCTCTAGTGAACCCCCTTGAGCCTAACAAGCCATTTCTTGCATTACCCTTAATATTAACCTTCAACCCATTATTGTTGAAAACCCCTAAATTAATTTAAGCCCCATTTTTGTCGAGATTTGAATTGAAATAGTTGCTTAGCTATGTTTTATTCTACTTTTTAATTTAACTTATTCTTTAAAAAAAATCTATACATATTAGTAGTGATCTTCTGTTTGTAAGCTTCAAAAGTAAAATTCCATAGTCTGAGAAGAAGCTCTGTTGTACGCAAGTGATGATTAAGTTTTTTTTCTAGTTAGGTAATTTTTCAATTCAATCTCGGTTCTAACCATTTCTTTCAGCTTGTGACCACACCCCCTAACCAAGCCTCATTACAACCCTCTAAAGACCTTTTGATTGATGTATCATCTTAAATTATAATGGTAAAGATTTTATTTTCATACAAGCCTATAGTAATGACTTTTCATTATTGGCTATTGAGTGCTTCATTTATTGTCCTTAAACACTTCGAGTGATTTGAGTGAATCTTTAGTGAGGGTGTGAAACTCTGTGATATTCTGAATTAAGGTAATTACTTAAACGAGGGGAGGCACCTATGTTTACATGACTAAATACTCAACTTGTAATGTTAGAAACTTTTATGTTCTTTTAGTTGAATTCTTAATGTATGATTACCTATGGATTATTCTGAGATATTATTGATAGAAATTATAAGTCGAGAAGAATTTATTTTGATTGTGAGTTGAGAATTTTGCTTGAGGAAAGCAAATACTTAAGTGTGGGGGTATTTGATAAACCATAATTTATACATATTTTTACCTCATGTTTAACGCATGTTATGGATGATTTTCCATTAGAATTGGTGAATTCGATGCTCCTAATGCTTTAATTTCATGTTTTACACTTAGGAGAGCGAAAGGAACGAGAAACGGGCCAAAAAACGGAGAAAATGGGCCAAAGTACTAAATCAACAGGGCCTAGACCTCCTCACACGGGCAGGCCACAAAGCCGTGTTAATTTTGCAGGCTCGAGCACGGCCTGAAGTCATCGAACACGGGCGTGTCCCTACCGAGCCCAAGTTGAGTCCAATTCGAAAAAGGCTAATTTTGAGGGCTTTTAGGCATTCCAAAGCCTATAAATACACCCTAGAGGAGGAAGAAAAACACACACGGAGTAGAGGGTAAGGAATTACTCCAAGAAAGCTAATTGATTCATTTCAGAATCCGGATTCATCATCAAAACTGAAGATCTCTCCTCAATTCCCATTTCAGGAGTTTTGGGTTTTCTTTATGTTTTGTATTCTTTATTATTCTGAGATGTTTTCTTATTTAGTTATGAACTAAATTCCCTAAATACCTAAGGGGAATGAAACCTAAGATCAATCTTGTTATTATTTTCTGAATCGTATGATAAATATTTAACTTGTTCTTAATTATGTGTTCTTAAATCTTGTTTTTGGTATCCCAAGATACTGATTCAAGATAAGCTCTTATTCAGAGGAGGAATAGACCCTGTCTAAGAGTACATTTTTCATAATTAAGCAGAGTTGATTGCACGCCTAGACATAGGGTGACAAGATTTTGTCGGATTAGGGTGAAACTTAATAAGGGGTCCATAGATCGAGTTAATGCAACCCTAGAGTGTTAATTAGAGAAAAGTCTCGGTTATTCAATCTAAGGATTAGACGTTATTAGTCTTGAATAGGGATAATAACATAACTTAGGGATCTCTACGGAACAAGTTAAATAAATAAATCGTCTGATTCGGAGCCAGAATAACAAGTACAGTCTAGGTGGATTTTTCCTTAGGTATTGTCTTCATTCAATCTATTTTCCCAAAAGCAATTCCCCAATTCTATTCTCTGTGCGTTCTTAGTTTAGATAATTAGTTAATTAAAACAAAACCTCTTTATTCTTAGGCTAGATAATAAAAAGACAGTCATTACTAGTACTTTTAGTTCCTTTGGGTTTGACAATCCGGTCTTTCTAAAACTATTCTACTGTTCGATAGGTACACTTGCCTACATCGCGATAATAGTTAGTTCAAGAACGAGTAATTATAAATATTTAAAACCTATCACAAAATCTCGCGATCAGTCTACAAAATCCAAAAATGGGTTCGGGAGTCGGTTACGTACGAGGAAGGATTAGAACCCTTGTAACGCTCAAAATTGGTACCTAATTGATTTCATATCTTAATGTCGAAAGTTAAAAATTTGAAAATAGTTTCAAATACGACCCCTCTTTGTATAAATCGAAGCAAATGTTAAAGACCCTCTCGTCTCATGATAACAAGATGTCACACCCCGTAAGTTAGGACACGACATCTTGAACCTTTGAGAATAAGGTTGCCTTTATTATTTATAATTTTTTTTGAAATCTTATGTATTTTTAATTCTAAAAGGATATTTGGTTATTTAGGTTCAACGAGAAAAATTGAAACCTCATAATTTAGGGTACGACTTCTTGAATCTCCAAATACGAAACATTGGCTTATTCTGAAAATTTTGAATAATAAAAAGTGTAATATTTGTAACATCTCGAAATAGGGCCTAGTCAGAATAGTGGTTTTGAGACCACAAATATGACGTTGAAATATTTATTTTATGATTACTATGAGGTCTAGGATATGAGAAAATGCATGTGTTAAAGTTTCATGAAGAAATTCTATGAGTAAGGTGTCCAATTGGAAAATAAGGACCAAATTGAATAAATTGCAAAACTTGGATTCTAGAAGAAATTTGAATGAAATTGTTTTAGATTATTAATTAGTCTGTTTTGAAGAACAATTTGCCCAATTTTTAAGTTTTTGGAAAAAAAAATGGGCTTGTATGGGTGAAATTTTAAAGAATGGGCTTAAGGGCATTTTGGTCATTTGGCCATATTCTTCTCCATGGTTGCCGAAAATTGAAGGGTCTCCATAGCTAGGGTTTTCAAGCTTTTCAAGCTCAATAGTAAGGGCTCCCAAGCCCCGTTTTTAATGTTCTTTGTATTTTTGAAATCCCCGTAGCTTACTCTCTATAATTCTACCCATATTTCATGCTAAGGTTCATGTTTAAAAATTTACCCATGCATGAGTTACTTGTATTTTGACATTTTATGGAGGGATATGAAAGTTAGATGTGTGTTAAACACCTTTTTCTAGGTGATTTTCATGAAAAACCCCTAAAAGGACCTTTTTGTAAAACGTGTAAATAATGTAGTGGAAATGTGAAATCATGGAAAAATATAGGCTGCCATAAGAGGGAAAAACATTTGGCTAGGCTTGGGTAAGGTAGAAATTTCATGCATTTCACTAAACGAGCCTAGAGACTAAATCGTAAAACTATAAAAGGTTAGGGGCAAAATGGTCATTTTGTCTGAGGGTGAAATTTAGACTCGAAAAGTCTAATGTGAGATATTAATGATTCTATTTTATTGTTATAGACCCCGAGGACCAAATTCCGGAGGTCGATCGAGGAAAACGAAAGGTTTCGAAATAACCGAAACACGACATCGAGACGAGTACCAGGTAAGTTCGGATAACTTAAAGTAAACCCTTAATATGTTTAATTGTATGATTTATGAATGTATGATATTTGTATTTAACGATGGTATGAAAATCTATGAAATGCAATCTTAATCATAACATGTTGGTAATGTCCCGGTTGAGATTAAAAGAAAGTTCGATGGATAAACCATGATTTACATGTGACTTGAGATCCTGCGTGTGTTGCAGAAATGGATTTCGCCCAGACGGGTAATCCGTTGATCTCAATATAGAAAGGATCTAGCCAGGACGGGTGTTCCTTGAGTGATTAAGCCTCCCGAAGAATATGTGTGTATTGTTGATTTAGCCCAGACGAGTAATCCGATTAGGGTCTGAATTAGCCTGGACTGGTAATTCAGATCTGAGCTCATTAAGGGTATTTGTCGCTATAAGGGATTTAGCCTGGACTGGCAATCCCGACATCAGCTTATCAGTTTATGTTACGGGGGATTTAGCCTGGACTGGTAATCCCGTCGAAAGATATAAGGTTCGCGGGAGTGCATACATGAGATGATCGCTCTTATGACTTGACGGTAAATGGATAATCCATTGAGACTTCCTAGAAACTGGGATTAATATAGTGTATATAAATGATATGATGAATGATGAGCTCATGTAAGACAAATTACTTGGTACATTATTATTATGACTAACTTGTTGATTGAGTGCATGTGATAGGGAAACCATTCTATTCTTGTTGGTTTTATTGCCTAATATGGTTGTACGCTAAATAAATCGATAAGTTTACTTTCCAGTTATTCGCGCTTACTAAGCATGTAAATTCTTACCCCTCTCTTTTCCCTGTCTTACAGAGCTCGAGGACTCGTAAGGATTGGAAGACAGTTGGAGAGTCAACACACTATCAACTAGTCCAGCTTTGGTATTCAAACACTTTTATTTTGTTCAAGGACATGTATAGGGCTTCTGTCTATTTTTGTTATATATGTCATTTGGATTTCCCATATGAAGGCTTGTAAAAGTTTACATATCTTTTGTATTTGGCCATGGGAATTGGCTTATTTTGAAATAGGCAATGACCTACAAACTTATGCATGCTTATGTTTGCATGGGATGGCTTGACCATAAATGGAAATGAATTACAATAATGAGCCAATCTTAAAGGTATTAATGAGATATGGAAATCCTTAAAGAAAAAGAAATAACATAGCATGCGATAAACCGATGATATAAGGTTCACATGAGGTACTAAGGTTATTTGTAAATGTATATTCTGGCCTTATAATGTGTTAAGTAACCTAGATATGTGATTGGTTGATAGAGGGTGACCAGAGGCTTGGAAAATAGCCTTATAAGGTCCACACGGGTAGATACACGGGCGTGTGTCTGGGCTGTGTGTGACACACGGATCGTCTTCATGGATGTGTGGTATGGTTGTGTGTCCCCTGCACCTAAAATTTTAAGTCAGTTTTGAGCACGGGCTAGACACACGGGCGTGCGTCTTGGCCGTGTGCCCCTAAATGCATGCTAACATTATAAATAGAGAGTCACACGGGCTGAAGGCACGGGCGTGTCCCAAGCCATACGGGCTGTGTGATCACATGGCCCCAACCACACGGGCGTGTGACTCACTAAAGCAAGAAAATTTATTAGATTGCCCAAAGTTTGTCAAATATTTTCGGTTTTGTCCTGAACTGCTCTGAGGTGTGCCTTAGGCCATGAAAGCCTGTATAAGGAACGATATGCATAAGTTTGAAAAGTTTTAAATTTGGGCGAAATTTGGTGACCCAATTTTGTATGTTTATGAATGTTTAAGTCCAATAACTCCTCGAACCCTATCCCAGAGTTGGATACGAGTGAGGGGTGTTACAATATTTAAATGATGTGTATTTCTCTTATTCGGGGTATAAAACAGCCTATTATGGATAAATATGTTTAAACATGATTTTTGACGTGATTTTAACGAAATGAGATAAAATGGTGATGTAGAAAACGAAATGATGATATACGAATGAAATGTCGCATCGATAAATGACAATAATATAAATTACTAATAGAACATTTCATAATGCATATAATGGCGATAATCACATAACATATACTATTTCAACACTAATATGAACAATCAAAGAAAAATAAATAATAACAATGATGATAACAACAAATTATGCACATAAAAGGACAATGCCAAATAAAAAAATAAAGACAAAGAAATAAATACATAAATAAATAAATATAAGGGAAAATAGTTTATAAAATATTGAAAATGAAGAACCAAATTAAAATATAAATGAAATTAAAGGTACAATTTGTAATAAAATATATAAATAATAATAATAATAATAATAGTGAAAAAAAGAAAAAAACAAATAAACATATAAATATAATAAATAAATACAAAGAAAAAATAAAGGATAAAAAAATAAAAGTAAGAGACTAAATCAGAATCTAAGCAAAATTTAAAGTGAAAATCATAATAAATTAAATAATATAAGGGACTAAAATCAAATGAGCGAGAAAGGGCAGGGACCAATTGGGAAATTATTCCCAGGCCCACAAAGTGCACCGTTTCAATTTGGACTGAAATGGAACAAAGCCAAAAACACAGGGTAAAATTGAAAAGAAAAAAAAGAAACATGATTAGAATGAAATAGGGCAGAAAAGCAGAAGGGCCACAGCGTAAATAACCCATACGCTAGAAACATGCGGATCCTGAGGTTGTTGGGTTGGGTAATCAGGTCAACTTCAAAACAACGCCATTTTGGCGTTTGAAGCATAAACCCAAAACGACGCCATTTTGGGGGCTTATTGATAAATCTTAATTTATATATATTTTTACCCCATGCTTAACACGTTTTATGGATGATTTTTTCTTAGAATTGGTGAATTCGATGCTCCTAATGCCTTAATTTCATGTTTTATACTTAGGAAAGCAGAGGAGAGCAAAAGGAACGAGAAACGGGCCAAAAACAGAGAAAATGGGCCAAAGTACGAATTCAACACGGCCAGGACCTCCTCACACGGGCAGACCACACGGGCGTGTCAATTTGGCAGAATCGAAGCACGACTCACACGGGTGGACCACATGGCCGTGCCTATTTAACAGGTTTGAGCACGGCCTGAAGTAATCGCGCACGGGCGTGTCACAAGGGCGTGTCCCTATTGAGCCCAAGTTGAGTCCAATTCGGAAAAGGCCAATTTTGAGGGCTTCTAGGCATTCTAAAGCCTATAAATACACCCTAGAGGAGGAAAGTAAGAGGAGGCACAGAGAGGGAGGAAGGAATTACTCGAAGAAAGCCGATTATTCCATCTCAGAAGTCGGATTCATCATCAAGACTGAAGATCTCCCCTCAATTTCACTATCAGAAAAATCCCTGAATGACTGCCTTGTTCTCTTGAAAAGCTCTCATATCATATTTAGGATAAATTTTGATTGATTTATGATTTTGATTGATATATCTTGAATTAAAACATAGGCATTTATGCATTGATTGTTTAAACTTTAAAACATTAAGAGAATCAAGCATGATAAGTTGATTTTTAAGAATTTAAAATTTTAGGTTGTTTTCCCCAAAGTTTTGGTATTACTTTGAGTTGGAATTCACAAGTTTTAAACATAAAGAAGTCATAATTTTTGTGAGATTTTTGAGCCTTTTGAGCATCTATTAATTCTTTCATGCTCACTTTTATTATTGCTTTGAGTGCGTCAGTAAATGAAACTGTTATTCTAGAACTTGCTTGATTATGCATGTTAAGACCACACCAGTTGATTTGATATGTCAAAATGATTAAGGCACTTAGGATTAACCTACTCATGCCATGAAAAGCCTACCTCCACGATTAACCCTTAGTGAAAGCCTAACAAGCCATTTCTTGTATTAACCTTAATATTAATCCTTAACCCATTATTGTTGAAATCCCCTAAATTAATTTGATACATATTTTTGTCAAGATTTGAATTGAAATAGTTGCTCAGCTATATCTTGTTCTTAATAGTTAGTTTATGTTATTTAACTTGTTCTTAAAAAAATTTGTGTATATACATTAGTAGTAATCTTTTGTTTTTGAGCTTAAGTATTTAAATTCCATTTTCTGAGAAGAAGCTTTGTTGTACGCAAGTGATGATTAAATCTTTTTCTAGTTAAGTGATTTTTCAATTCAATCTCGATTCTAACCGTTTCTTTCAGCTTGTGACCACACCCCCTAACCAAAGCCGCGTTACAACCCTCTAAAGACCTTTTGATTGATGTATCATCTCAATTTATAGTGGTGGAGATTTGATTTTCATGCAAGCCTATGGTAATGACTTTTCATTATTGACTATTGAGTGCTTCATTTATTGTCTTTAAACACTTCGAGTGATTTGATTGAATCTTTAGTGAGGATGTGAAACTCTATGACGTTTTGAATCCAAGGTAATTACTTAGACGAGGGGAGACACCAATGTTTTCATAATAAAATGCTCAACTTGGAATTTTTGAAACTTTGATATCCTTTTAGTTGAATTCTCAATGTATGATTACCTATGGATTATTATGAGGTATTATCGATAGAAATTATAAGTTCAGAAGAATTTATTTTGATTATGAGTTGAGAATTTTGCTTGAGGACAAGCAAATGCTTAAGTGTGGGGGTATTTGATAAATCGTAATTAATACATATTTTTACCCCATGCTTAACACGTTTTATGGATGATTTTCCCTTAGAATTGGTGAATTCGATGCTCCTAATGCCTTAATTTCATGTTTTATACTTAGGAAAGCATAGGAGAGCGAAAGGAATGAGAAACGGGCCAAAAATAGAGAAAATGGGCCAAAGTACGAATTCAACACGGCCTGGACCTCCTCACACGTGTAGACCACACGACCGTATCAATTTGGCAGGATCAAAGCACGACTCACACGAGTGGACCACACGGCCATGCCTATTTAACAGGCTCGAGCATGGCCTGAAGTAATCGAGCACGAGCGTGTCACACGGGCGTGTCCCTATCGAGCCCAAGTTGAGTCCAATTCGGAAAAGGCCAATTTTGAGGGCTTCTAGGCATTCTAAAGCCTATAAATACACCCTAGAGGAGGAATGTAAGAGGAGGCATAGAGAGGGAGGAAGGAATTACTCGAAGAAAGCCGATTATTCCATCTCAGAAGCCGGATTCATCATCAAGACTGAAGATCTCCCCTCAATTTCCCTTAAGGAGTTTTGGGTTTTCTTTATGTTTTGTATTTGTTATTCTTCTGAGATGTTTTCCTTTTTAGTTATGAGCTAAATCCCCTAAATACCTTAGGGGAATGAAACCTAAGACAAATCTTGTTATTATTGTCTGAATTGTATGATAAATATTTAACTTGTTCTTAATTATGTGTTCTTAAATCTTGTTTTGATATCGCAAGATACTGATTCAAGATAAGCTTTTATTTAAAGGAGGAATAGACCTTGTCTAATAATACATTTGTCATAATTAAGCGGAGTTGATTGCGCGCCTAGAGATAGGGTGACAAGATTTTGCCAGATTAGGGTGAAACCTAATAAGGGGATCTAGAGATCGAGTTAATGCAACCCTAGGGTGTTAATTAGAGAAAAGTCTCAATTATTCAATCTAGGGATTAGACGTCATTAGTCTTGAATAGGGATAATAACATAACTTAGGGATTTCTACGGAACAAGTTAAATGAATAAATCGTCCGATTTGGAGCCAGAATAACAAGTAATGTCTAGATGGATTTTTCCTTAGGTATTGTCTTAATTCAATCGTTTTCCAAAAGTAATCCCCCAATTCTACTTCCTGTGAATCCTTAGTTTAGATAATTAGTTAGTTAAAACAAAACCCCCTATTTTTAGGCTAGATAATAAAAAGACAGTCATTACTAGTACTTTTAGTTCATTTGGGTTCGACAATCCGATCTTGCTAAAACTATACTACTGTTCGATAGGTACACTTGCCTACATTGTGATAATAGTTAGTTTCAAGAATGATTCATTATAAGTATTTAAAACCTGTCACACAAAATCGCGATCAAGTTTTTGGCGCCGTTGCCGGGGAACTAAGTTATTAGGAACGCTCAATTTTTATTACTTTAGCCATTATTTTTCTTGCAATTTAATTTAATTTAATTTTTTATTATTTATTAATTTACTTTTTCTTTTTCTTGGCAGGTTTTTATAGTTTATGACTAGAAGAAACCCCTCAGGACCACTACTTTTTGACGAAGAAATCGATCGCACAGTTCAAAGAAACCAAAGAGAAATAAGGCTGAGCTTAAGATACACAGAGAACGAGCAAGAGAACGATACTCAACCCCCAACCGAAGAGATGGCTGAAAACCAAGACAATCAGCTACCTCCTGCAATTGCGGTTAATCAAAATCCTGCTCCATGAACTATGTATGATTATGCTAAACCTTCTTTAACAGGAACTGAGTCAAGTATAGTTAGGCCTACTATTGCTGTGAATTATTTTGAACTAAAACCTAATACTATTCAAATGATACAGCAATTTGTTCAGTTTGATGGTTTGCAGGATGAGAATCCAAACACTCACTTGGCAAATTTCCTGGAATTCTGCGATACATTTATAATTAATGGCGTTTCTGATGATGCCATACGTCTTCGGTTGTTTCCCTTTTCATTGAGGAACAAAGCTAAACAGTGGTTGAACTCGTTACCATAAGGGTCAATCACTACTTGGGAGCAAATGGCCGAAAAATTTCTATTAAAATATTTTTCGCCGGCTAAAACGGCCAAATTACGTAATGATATCTCTTAATTTGTGCAGATGGACTTAGAAACTCTTTACGATGCATGGGAGAGATACAAGGATTTACTGAGAAGGTGCCCTCACTATGGGTTACCGCTTGGCTACAGGTTCAGACATTCCATAATGGCCTGAATCCTTCGACTTGACAAATGGTTGACGCAGTTGCTGACGGAACCATCAATAATAAAACACCTGAAAACGCTTACGAATTTATTGAAGAGATGTCACTGAATAACTATCAGTGGCAAGTTATGAGGACTAAGCCAACTAAAACATCATGCGTTTATAACGTTGATTCGGTTACTATGCTGTCAAACCATGTAGAACCTCTAAATAAAAAGATTGATGGTTTACTTAGTTCCACTCAGGTACATCCAGTAATGAGGTGCGAGACGAATAGAGGAGGAGCATGCACACAATATCAACCTTTCAACCCTAGCATAGAGGAGGAACAAGTCCAATATATGGGTAACAATAACTCTAGATCCCAAAATAACCCATATAGTAACACTTACAATGCAGGTTGGAGGAACCATCCCAATTTCTCGTGGGGCGGTCAGGGAAATCAAAGACCACAACATCCTCCAGGCTACCAACAACCACCCTACCAACAAGAGAAGAAGCCGAACCTTGAAGAGATGCTCTCAAAGTTTATACCGGTTTCAGAAACTCATTTTTAGAATACCGAGACAGCACTTAAAAATTAACAAGCATCGATCCAAGGGCTCAAAACTTAGATAGGCTAGCTGTCCATGTAACGCCCCAATTTTCGGGAATTCTGTGAATGTTGGCATAGGTTTAATTATGTTTGTGGGCCTCTAGAAGGCCCAAGCTTAATATAGAACCCGGTAATTTTAGTTAATTTTTGTTCCATAAGAAAAAGGGAGTGAAATTATAAAATAGGACCTATGTGAAAATGTTTGAAAATGCTATAGGTTAAATTGAAGTGGCCAAATAAATAGGAGTGCAAAATAGGAGGATTTGCATGACAAACCTCCGATTTTACATGAAGTGGCCAGCCATCATGTTGTTGTAGACAAAATGTGCACTTGATATCCATAATTTATGGTACAAATTGATAATAGGTTAGGTAAATGTTCCATGATAACGGGTTAGGTAAATGTTTCATGATAATGGGTTAGGTAAATGTTTCATGATAAGAATTTCATGTCTTTTGTATTAAAGAATTAAATGGATGAAATATGAAGTTTTATTAAAAGAAAAAGGGGTGAAAAGAACAAAGTTTTGTCCATCTTTGTTCATCATAGTTGAAAGTTAGAGAAGAGAAAGGAGAGGAGAAAGCTCTTGAGTATTCGGTCATTAGGAGGAGGAAAATTGAAGGTAAGTCCTTGGTACCTTGCTTCTATTTTGAGGTTCATGAGTTCTTCTTGATTCTACCTTAACTCTTGAAGTATATTTTGATTTTTGGTTGTGTTGTGAGCATTTGGTCATGAATTAAAATGAAGGAAATGGTTGTTGTTTCATGTTCTTTTGATGAAAAATGGAAGATATGTGAAGTTAAGCCAAACAAATGAGCATGCATGTGCCTTAGATGCTAAAGGGAAAAATCGGCTAACATGTTGTGCTTTAAAATGATGAAATGGAGATTATGCTTAAGTAAAAATCATAGATAGTGATGATTGATTGGTGATATACATGTTTAAATAACATGCATGCAAGATAGGTGTATGAAAGAGTGATTTGGTAATAAATCTGCTTGGGACAGCAGCAGTAACGTGACTTTGGAAAATAACCATAAATTGTGAGAGATGAATTAGAAGCTTAATAAATTATGTAATTAAAGCTTATTGAGTCTAGTTTCTAATGAAATAAACAAGAACATATTTTGAATTCTGTACAATGAGAAATTTTATTTGTAACGAAGAGTGGTCAGATTAGTCAAACAGTGAAACATGGGAAAATTTGAGAAAAATCTGGTATTGATTGGATAAACCAAAAATTATGAAAATTTTATGGATAGAATATATACGAGTCTATTTTCATGGAAAATTAACGGAACTTGATTTGGAGTTTCGTAGCTCCAGTTATAAATAATTTAGTGACTATTGCTCAGGAAGACAGCTTACAGTGAAATTATGATTATGTGGTAAACATTGACAAAAATTTGTTAATGAGTTGCTTATTGATTTCTTATAAGCTTACTATGATCTGTAGGTGTGGTTGGCCGAATATTGTAAGGGGTTAATACGTAGTTTGTATTTGAATAGTTAGATTAACATGCTAGTAATCCAATTGTAGGCGGTTCGTGTGTGGATCTCGTCAGCATATCGTCGCAAACAGGTGCGTAACTAACACCCTCTTTCTTAGTCTGGATCGACAAAAGTCAAAAAGCCGAAATGCCGAAAACCGGTATTTTGTAGATTTGCGAGTGTGCAAATGCTCGTGAGGTAAATCGATTAATGTTTTTGGTAAACTGTAAAATTTGGATTGCAAAGTGTATGATTTCTGTGCCCTCGATATTTTTGGGCTTAATGGGCCAAAATTGGAATGATGGGCCAACGGACCCAATTCGGTAAAAACCCTCGGTAGTGATTCTATTAGTACGTGAAAGGTAGGAATATGCATGAAAAACCCTAAAATAGATAAATTACTGAAATACCTTTAAAAGTGAAAAATTTACAGTTTTACCCCTAGGAGATAAATTACCAAAATACCCATAGGATTAAATTGACCTAAATGCATGTTTGACTGTTGTTATTTACTGCATGCCATGTTGTTATTATCTGATGCATGGGACTGGGATATTGACGGAGGAAGTACTGAAGGTGGCTTGTCCACGTATTGGAGGCTTTGCCTCAATTTACTGTTAACTGAGCAGCAAGGCTGCAACTGTGGAGTGTTGGGCTGGGTGGGTTGAGCTATCCCCACATGGAGTGTATGGCTGGTACAGGTGGAGTGTAGTGGTTGGTGGGTTGAGTAGTCTCCCCAAATGGGCTTGCATATGTCATTGATGTTGCATGTATTTTAAAATGGGCCTGTGGGCCATACTGTTATCTGAATAAGGGGCTAAGGCCTAGTTTATTGTAATCTGAAAAGGGCTCTGGCCCAGTACCACTGTTACCTAAATGGGCTTAGGCCCAATAGGCTTGAGCTGACTTGGGCTTTGAATGGGTTTTCCTTACAAACTGAGTTTCCCCAAACTCACCCCTTTTATTTTCATCCACACAGGAAATCCCCAACCATAGTGGGCTTGGAGCTGTGATGGAATTCGGAGTGGCCACCCGTTCTGAAAGTTTGATTTTCTTCTGGTGAACTGGACATCCTTTTATTTGCGTTTGAAGTTTTGGGTTTTTAAATGTAATAAGAAAGCTTAATTATTTTTGATGGTTTTAATATGTATTATTAAGATAGGTATTACTTATATTTAACTGTTGAAATTGGATAGCTTTAGAGCGCGTTTCCAAAAACAACAATTGATTTCAAAATAACACGACAACAAGCAAAGCTTCCGCAATGAAAGTATTTTACAAGATTAATCACTTTTCCTAAAAATGACTTAATCAAATCGGTTTCCTAGAAATATCCATGACGTTAAGGTGTGGCAATGGCGGTATGCATGTCTAGGATTGGATCCGAAGGGAGCTTGGTACTTAAGTAGTCCGATGGACTCACCACCTCTTTTCCGGTTTCCTACCTGGTGCACAACTTCCATTCACTTTAACCTATAATGAAATTACCTTTTAAAACACTAAGTAAGTTTTTTTCTGATCAACAATATAAAATGTTTTGAACGCTTCGATGTGGCATGTCGGATCCGGTCATAACGTCTGGGCCAGGTTTGGGGTGCTACAGTCCAAACTAATCTCCAAACGACCACAAGGTAGCTTGCCAAGTAATACTCAACCCAGCCCAAGAGAATAGCTCAATGCAATTAATATTCAAGATGACGAAGGAGTCGTTGAGCCTGAGCCAGAACTGAGACAAGAAACTGTGGTAGGCAGAGGTCAAGGTGAGGTAGGTCATAATAAAAACAAATTAGTGAATGTCGAATATAAACCCCATGTTCGGAAAGACTGCTCAGATGAACAACTTGGTAAATTCTTTAAACTCTTAAAAAAATTACATATTAACTTACCATTTATTGAAGGTCCATCGCAGATGCCAAACGCAATGAACTTTTTAAAGGAACTTTTAGCAAATAAGCGGAAGTTGGACGAGGCATCGCATGTGGAGCTAAACGCAGTTTGCTCAGCTATTCTCCAGAATAAACTACCCAACAAACTAAAAGATCCAGGGAGTTTTACGATTCATTGCTTAATTGGTAGTTTAGATGTTAATAATGCATTAGCTTATTTAGGGGCTAGTATTAACATCATGCCCTACAAAATGTTCAAACAATTAGGTCTCGGGAAACCCAAACAGACTAGGATGAGCATTCAATTAGCAGACAAAACTATAAGATTCCCTAGGGGTATTATTGAAGATGTGCTAGTTAAAATCGATAAATTTATATTTCCCGTTGACTTCATTGTTCTAGACATATAGGAGAATAGCGACACTCCTTTGATTTTAGGAAGACCCTTTTTAGCAACTACTAAAACGATTATTGATGTTGGCACAGGTGAACTCACACTCCGTGTGGGAGACGAAACAATCACCCTTCAAGCTCACAATTCTGGCAACACATCAAAAATTAAAGGTGATCGTTTAAACCATTCTACTAAAACTGACAATATGGTACAACCTACTTTGCAGGAAATGAGTCTGAAGGAAGCACATGAGTCATTCTCAAGAAGTAGCAGAGGACCTGTTCATGAAGATCGAAGGCTACAAATCGAGGAGCTAGATGAATGGCAGACGCATAAACCGAGAAAACACGATAAACCAAAACTACGCCAGAACTAGCTCAACACCTTCCCACATCAACTTAAGGTTGGAGAAAAAGTCTTATTAGATGCCGCAGATCCTCACATTGTCACTTCCACACTGAATGAAGAAATCCCTCTTACAGTACTTAGCATTTTCCCATTCAGTACAGTCGAGGTAAGTCATCCCAACTTCGGCACTTTTAAGGTAAACCACACCCGTTTGAAACCTTATTTTGATGAGAATGATAGCTGGAATGAAGAGTATAAACTCCTCAAACCACCATGACCATTCAATGGAGAGGTAAGTCGAGCTTAGACTATAAATAAGCGCTTCTCGGGAGGCAACCCGAGCACTAACAATATTAATTTCTTTAAATAAGCCCGAAAATACCCTTTTGATCCCCTTTCTTTTAGGAACCGCATTTTGGGGTGAAAATCGTTGAAAAAGCTAGTAAAAATTGGATCTTTGGTTAGGAAACCTTTTGGTTTCTTCTCTCCTTCGACGAAGACTGGTAAGAAAACCTCCTTTTTTATTTTTATTACTTATTTTCGAAAAAAAAGAAAACAAAAACCAAAAGAATCACTCTTCTTCTTTGAACTTGATTCGAAAGAATGAAAAAAAAAAAATTTTTTGAACTTGATTTCTTTTTGTGTTTTTCTCTTTTTTTTGGGTATCTCTTCGTTGTAAACGTTACAAGCCAGGGCCTTTATAGCCAATATTACACTGTTTATCATTTCTTTTTGCTTATATTTCTGCTGCTATTCTTTGCTTTTCTGTCTTCTTTCTTTGTCCTTTTTTGCAGGCATTGGCGAGGTCAATGGAGGTGGTGGTAGACCTCGGGGCGTGAGCATGCTGACAAGGGGTGCAGCGCAAAGAGGGTCTAGGGTTTCTGAAAATGAGTTTAGGTTGTTGGGCCATTAGGCCTTTAGGTTTTTTTTTTAGTTTTGGAATGTTTGGGCCTTGTAAATTTGGGCTTGGCATGTAATTGGACTTTGGCATTGTTAATTTTTATTTTGGTTTAGGTCCGGGCAAAATTGGGCTTCTATAGCTTCTCCTCTTTGTTCATTGACGTGTAACGAGAATGGAGTAAAGACTTTTAAGAAGGAACAATTTTGTCCGGTCTCAGACCAATTTTATCTGATCTCCCTGAATCTCGACTTTTTTGGAGCTTTTCTTCTTCAAGTAACTTTATTCTAACCTACTGCAAGAGAGTTGAGATTTATAGCTTTAATCTACTCTACTGTAATTTCAGAGAGATAAGATTTGTTATCTTCAATCTGCGCCACTGCAACTTCAGAGAGATAACATTTGTTGTCTTCAATCTACTCCATTGCAACTATAGGAAGAAAAGATTCATAGCTGTAATCTATTCTACCGCAACTTTAGAGAAATAAGATTCGTATCTTTAGTCTGCTCCATTTTAACTTCAAGGAGATGAGAGTTTTTATCTTTAACATGTTCCATTACAACTTTAGGGAGATAAGGTTTGTAGCTTTAATATGTTCTACTACAACTTCAGAAAGATAAGATTCGCTAACTTCAATCTGCTCCACTGCAACTTCAAGAAGATAAGATTTGTTATCTTTAACCTGCTTCACTGTAACTTTAGGGAGATAAGGTTTGTAGCTTTAATCTGTTCTATTGCAACTTTAGATAGATAAGATTTGCTAACTTCAATCTGCTCCACTGCAACTTCAAGAAGATAAGATTTGTAACTTGTAGCTTTAATCTATTTCACTGCACTTTTGGGAAATAAGACTTGCTACGATAGATTTAATCCTACCCACTGCAACTTTAGAGGTATAGGATTTGTCGCTTCAATCTGCTCTACTACAACTTTAGGGAGATAAGATTCGCCACAGTAGATTTAATCCAACCTACTACAACTTCAGAGGTATAAGACTTGTGGCTTTAATCAGCTCTACTGCAACTTCAGAGAGATAAGATTTGCCGCCCGTATCAATAATTATGATTTTACGTATGGACAATTCCTCAATATCTTGTTCATTCGCAACAAAATATTTTCTTTGTGCGGTGGTAAAAAAAACATACTTTTTTGGGGAGAGATACATGATAACTTCAATCTGTACCACTGCAACTTCAGAGGTATGGGATTTGTGGCTTTAATCTTCTCCACTGCAACTTCAGAGATATGAGATTCACCATGATAACTTCTATCTGTCCCATTGCAACTTTAGGGGTATAGAATTTATGGCTTTAATCTACTCCACTGCTACTTCAGGGAGATAAGATTCACCATGATAACTTCGATTTGTCCTACTATAACTTCAGGGGTATAGGATTTTTGGCTTTAATCTGCTCCACTACAACTTCAGAGAGATAAGACTTTCCATGATAACTTCGATCTATCCCACTGCAACTTCAGGGGTATAGGATTTATGGTTTCTCTAATCTGTTACACCATTTTCTGGGGAACATGACCAGTAGAATCTATTTGATGAGCTTATTTATGCCAAACAATTAGGATGTCATGATCAAAATGAATCAAATGCTCCTAACTAGATGTATATGAATAATATTTGCATGAATGCAGAATGTCATTTTTTGAGAATGGTCCCTTTTTAAATGCTTAGGTTGACATTGCTCATTGTTCATCAAGGTTTCATCACTGACGCATTACTCTGTCTTCTTGTTCAGCTGGTATCTTTAATAGAAAACTCGAGGATATAACCATAACTATTCATTCCCAAACCTTTCCAACTCTTAGATTTGGTTAGTTCTAACTAGTGGTCCTGTTTTAGGTCATTGTACTATTTAGAAGCCTTTCAGAGTAATATGCAAAAAACCTTTAGTTTAAATATTACTAGTCCATTAATCGTTATTTCAATGAAAAATGCTTGAAAAATATCGTGATGGTCAAGGTTGAAATTTATTGAGAGAAAAGCTCGAAATGAATAGATTAATCAAGATAGCAAATTTTCTTAAATACAAAATGAATAAGATGAAAATAGGTGCCCTAGATATCGTAACATGAGCTTCTCTACACAAACTCTTCGAGGACCTTTTGAACTTGATATGTGTTTAGAAGACCTAGAATACTTTTTTGATGCCTCAAGATGTAGCATCCCCCCTTCTTGTTAATTCAGAGAGGACAAGACTACCACATGCCCCATCTTCAATCAACATTTGAATTGCCCTTTCTTGGGTTTTCAACTCAAAACCCCTTTGGTCTAAATGTGCCCTTTGCTAGTTTTCACCTTGGCCTCTCCCTTTTTTTTTATTTAGATGAAGTATTTTTTGACCGAACCTGAATTCATAGAATTAGGCAAATTTTTTCCATCCATCTCGGTCAAAATCAAAGCTCCTTCAAAAAAGGCCTTCTACCACATAAGGTCCTTCCCATTTTGGCATCCACTTTTTTTTTGAAGTCTTTTTGTATGGGAAGGGTCTTTTTCGATACCAAGTCCCTCTCATGGAATTCTCTAGGACGAACCTTTTTTTCATAAGCTCGCATTATTCATTTTTGGTAAATTTGACCATGACGGATAGCCCTTAGCCTATTTTCTTCGATCAAGTTCAGCTGATCATATCGAGATTGGATCTATTTTGCTTCATCTAACTTCGACTCTAAAAAAACTTGAAGAGAAGAAATCTTAACTTCAATAGGCAAAACTGCCTCCATTCTGTAAACCAATGAGAAAAGTGTTACCCCGGTAGAGGTTTTGACAGACGTCTGATAAGCATAGAGAACGAATGGTAACTTCTCATGCCAATCTTTATAAGACCCAGCCATTTTCCCTACGATCTTCTTAATGTTCTTATTGGCTGCCTCCACTGCACATTTTTAGGCAATATGGTGATGAGTTGTGGTGTTTGATCTTGAATTGACTACAAACCTTCGCTATCGTACTATTGTTCAAATTCAATGCATTGTCAGATATGATCCTTTTTGGCATTGCATACCGATATATGATCTCTTTCTTCAAGAATTTCCTGACTACCAACACGCCCGTGCTAGTTTATCAGTTTCAACCATGGGTATTCCACACAGGCGTGTCGAACACCCGTGTTGTTTTGGCAGGCTTGACCACGACTATATCGCACGGCCGTGGCATTTTATCGTGGCCCGTGTTTGGGAAAATCCTTGCCCTATTTTCACACGACCTTAAGCACGCCCGTGTGATTGGCCATGTCTCTGTGGAAACACCTGTATTCAAGATTTCTATTTAGTTGGTCAAGAGCTGAATACCAAATTTTTAAAGGAATTAATAATGTTAGTGCTCGGGTTGCCTTCCGAGAAGCGCTTATTTATAGTCTAAGCTCGACTTACCTTTTTGTCGAATGATCATGGTGGTTCGAGGAGTTTATACTCCTCATTCCTACTGTCAATCTTAAAATAAGGTTTTAAACAATTGTTGTTTACCTTAAAAGTGCCAAACTTAGGATGACTCACCTCCACTGTACCGAATGGAAAAATACTAAGTACCATAAGAGGGATTTCCTCATTTGGTATGGTAGTGACAATGTGAGGATCAATGGCATCTAATAAGACTGTATCGCCGACCTTAAATTGATTAGGAGAGGTATCAGGCTTGTTTTCGCGTAATTTTGGTTTATCATGTGTTCTCGGTTTGTATTCTCGCCATTCGTCTGGCTCCTCTATCCGTAGCCTTCGTTCTTCATTGACGTCTTTGTTCTCTTCATGACAGTAGCGCACTGTCTCAGTTGTCTTGGTTCGAGAAGGTTCCTGAAAAGACAGTTGAATATTAGTTTTATCATCAATGGTTTTATAGCATTATCCTGATTCTTAGGGGTTTTGACTAAATCGCGTGCTTGGAATGTTACTGCGTCATCACCTGCACGAAGCGTTAGCTCCCCTGTGCCTACATTAATAATGGTTCTGGCAGTTGCTAAAAAGGGTCGTCCTAAAATTAAAGGTACCTCGTTATCCTCATCCATGTCTAAGACGACAAAGTCTACTGGGTAAATAAATTTATTAATCTTAACGAGAACGTCTTCAATAATACCCTTAGGAAATCTAATTGTTTTGTTAGCCAATTGTATGCTCATCCTAGTTTGTTTGGGTTTACCGAGACCTAGTCGTTTAAACATCTTATATGGCATAACATTTATACTTGCCTCTGGATCAGCTAAAGCATTATTCACAGATAAACTACAAATTAAGCAAGGAATTGTAAAACTCCCTGGATCTTGCAATTTGTTAGGTAGCTTTTTCTTCAGAATAGCTGAGCAGACTGCATTGAGCTCCACATGCAATGTAGTGTCTAATTTCTTTTTTTTGCTCAGAAGTTCTATTAAGAATTTTGCTGAGTTGGGCATCTACGAAAGAACTTCAATAAAGGGTAAGTTAATATGTAATTTCTTTAAGAGTTTGACAAACTTACTAAATTGTTCTTCTGTTCTATCTTTCGTCATCACTTTAGGATATGGAACGCGAGGTTCGTGATTCCTACTTACCTGTTTGGGATCATCATTGTTTACCTCTTCTCGACCTTTGTTCATGGCGTTGTTTTGCTGTGATTCTGGTTCGGGTGCAATGAATTCTTCTGTATCTTGGGTACTAATTGCATTGAGGTGTTCCCTCAGATTAGGTTCAGTATTACTTGGTAGGCTACCTTGTGGTTTTTCGAAGATTAGTTTGGACAGCTGGCCTATCTGAGTTTCGAGTCCTTGGATCAATGCTTGTTGATTCTTAAGTGTAGTCTCGGTATTTTAAAAAAAGGTTTCTGACACCGAGATGAATTTAAAGAGCATCTCTTCAAGGTTCGACTTCTTCTCTTGTTGATAAGGTGGTTGTTGAAAACCCTGGAGATTTTGTGGCTTTTGATTCCCTTGACCACCCCAGGAGAAATTTGGGTGGTTCCTCCAACCTGCATTATAAGTATTACTATATGGGTTATTTTGAGATCGAAAGTTATTGTTACCCATATAGTTGACTTGCTCTTCTTCAATTGTATGATTGAAGGGTTGGTCTTCTGTATTCACACCTCCTCCGTTTGAGTCACACCTCATTACTGGATGTACCTGCGTAGAATCAAGAAAACTATCAATCTTTTTTATTGAGGAGTTCTACCTGATTAGAGAGCATGGTGACTGAATCGATGTTATAAATGTCGACTGTTTTTTTTGGCTTAGTCCTCATGACTTGCCACTGATAGTTGTTCAGTGACATCTCCTCTATGAATTCGTAGGAATCTTCAGGTGTTTTATTGTTCATAGTTCCGCTAGCAGCAGCGTTAATCATCTGTCTTGTCGATGGATTCACACCATTGTAGAACGTTTGAACTTGCAGCCATAGCGGTAACCCATGGTGAGGGCACCTTCTCAATAGATCCTTGTATCTCTCCCATGCATCGTAAAGTGTGTCTAAGTCCATCTACACAAAAGAAGAGATATCATTACGCAACTTAGCCGTTTTAGTCGGCGAAAAATATTTTAGTAAAAATTTCTCGGTCATTTGCTCCCAAGTAGTGATAGACCCTCGTGGTAACGAGTTCAACCACTGTTTAGATTTATTTTTCAGTGAAAAGGGAAATAACCGAAGGCGAATGGCATCATCAGAAACGCCATTAATTTTGAAAGTGTCGCAAAATTCCAGGAAATTTGCTAAGTGAGTGTTGGGATCTTCATCCTGAAAACCATCAAACTGAACAAACTGTTGTATCATCTGAATAGTGTTAGGTTTTATTTCAAAATTATTAGCAGCAATAGTAGGTCTAACTATACTTGATTCAGTTCCTGTTAAAGAAGGTTTAGCATAGTCATACATAGTACGTGGAGCATGGTTTTGATTAGCTGCAATTACAGGAGGCAGCTGATTGTATTGGTTTTCAGCCATCTCGTCAGTTGAAGGTTGAGTATTGTCTTCTTGATCGTTTTCTGTGTATCATAAACTATGCCTTATTTCTCTTTAATTTCTACGAACTGTTCGATCGATTTCTTCATAAAAAAGTAAGGGTCTTGACGGGTTTCTTCTAGTCATAAACTATAAAAACCTGTCAAGAAAAAGAATAAGTAAATTAATAAATAATTAAATTAAATTAAATTGCAAGAAAAATAAATGGCTAAAGTAATAAAAATTTAGTGTTCCTAATATTTTAGTTCCCCAGCAACGGCGCTAAAAACTTGATCGCAGTGATTTGTAACAAGTAATAAATATTTATGAAGATCAAACCTAGACTAACTATTATCACGACGAAAAGGCAAGCGCACCTATCGAACAATAGTATAGTAATGGCAAGACCAGGATATCGTACCCAAGGGAACCAAAAGTACTAGTAATAACTATCTTTTTTATTATCTAACCTAGAAATAAAAGGGTTTGTTTATTAACCTAATTATTGAAACTAATTAACTAATTTAATTAAAGCGAAGAGAGAATTTGGAAAAAGACTTGAAGAGAAGCAATTAATAAAGACGACACCCAAGGAGGAATCCACCTAGATTTCACTTGCTATCTGACTCTGAACTGGACGATTTATTCACTTGACTTGATCTGTGAGACACCCTAACCTATGTTATTCTCCCTATTCAAGACTAATAATGTCTAACCCCTAGATTGAATAAGCGAGACTTTTCTCTAATTAACACTTTAGGGTTGCATTAACTCGATCTATGGACTCCCATATTAGGAACCCTATTTCTATGCACCCGATCAACTCCGCTTAATTATGTCGAATCTACTCTTATGCAGGGTCTATTCCTCCTCTGCATAAGCACATCAAATCATGAATTAATACCCCGAATATTAACTCAAGCATTAAAAACACATAATTAAGAACAAATCAAGTATTTATCATACAGTTCAAATAATAATAACAAGATCCATCATAGGTTTTATCCCCCTTAGGTATCTAAAGGGTTTAGTTCATAGTAAAATAAGAGTACATCTCAAAAGTATGAAAATAGTAAAACATAAAGATAACTCTAAAACTCCTAAAGGAATTCTGAGAAAGATCTTCAGTCTTAGAGTAGCTCCGGCTTTTGAGATGGATCGTCTGGCTTCCTTCAAGTAATTCCCGGCGCGTGGTTCTGTGTTTCAGAAAAGTTCTGGAGAGCGACCCCCCTTCTAGGTATCTACTTAGGGTGTTTATATAGGCTTTTGATTGCTTTCTTCCCCCCTAAGTATCCTTTTTCCGTGTAGAATACAACTCCTTGAAAAAGGGACATGCCCGTGTGCCACGGTCGTGTGCGATCCATTAAATTGGCACGTCTGTGTGGGCTCAATGGCCAAGCCGTGTGAATCGTGAAAACCTTGGTCGACACCCCTGAAGGCCACAGGCATGTGAGATGCCCGTGTGGCAAGGCTTAGGCCATGTGGTCTTCTCGATTTGGTCTGTTTTGTCCCTTTTTAGCTCGTTTTTGGCTCCTTTTGACTTTTGGTGCTCTCCTGAGTACAAAACATGAAATAACCGGATTAAGAGCACCAAAATCCACAAATCTAATAGTAAACATCTATAAATATGCTAAGTATTTGGGGTAAAAACATGTATAATTTGGCGTTTATCACCGGCCTAGACGTTATGGTCGAATCTGGCGGTGTCACATGTGAGTGCTTTTAGAAAAAAACCTTAGCAAGTTTAAAATTGTCCAGTTTGTTATCTTTACTTAAGTCGTGAAATCTCTATTCCAAACATTAAGTGAAAACATTTTACTAACGCGGAAGCTAAAACATCATTAATTCATAAATCAATAATTTAACAATTTAAATTCCCAAAACATATATTTAAATAAAGTAGACAAAACAAAGTGTTACTCAAAAATCCGTGAATGTCTACTAGTGGCCATCATCGAGCCCTCCGTCACACTAGTCCATCTACTGCTGAGGATTACCTGACAAACAAAATAAATAAAGGGGTGAGTTTTTGCAAACTCAGTGTGTACATCCCCACAAACAGCATGCATACAAACAGATAACAGAATATAGTTATTTGGCCTTATCCATACAGATATCATATGCATAACAGATCAGACATCAGAAATATCATGCCCACCAACCCTGCACACCATCTCCGTCCAACCCATCACACCATGCAGGGATAAAATCGACCCACCCATCCTTGCACACCATATATGCGGATATAATCGACCCATCCAACCCTACACACCATAAGGAACCGTATCGCGACTCTTATCATAAGTATGCAGCTTAGCTACCAGATAACGGGCTTATGAAGCCCTTCAGATACTCTCTTCACTTCGTCAAACCCGCCCCGATGCAATGCATCATGCAAGTATGGTATACTGTAATGTAGACAAACAGATCATACATTTATTTACAGAACATATCAGATAATCATGCTAAGTATATCATGCGAACACATACATCATAGAATTAAGAGTCTAGTTAAGGCTTATCGACCCTACTACAGGTCACAGTCGACTTGGGTGACCCGTGAAACCTTACAGAACATTTCAGATTAAAGGGGTTCACACGCCCATGTGTCTTGCCCGTGTGGGCCCACACTCCAGTATGGGTCACACTGACCAAATTGTCCTTGCTCGTGTGGATCACACAGCCTGGCCCAGATTCCCATATGTCCCTGTGGTTTACCCATGTGGGCCCACATGTGTGTGTGGCCTACATAGCCCATTTGTCTGAGCTCGTGCCTCGCACACAGGCTACAAGCCACCACACGCTGGTGTCCTTCGTGCCTGTGTGGTGCGCGCACGGCCTTGTTCGTCAGTGAAATACCCACTTCTTGCGATGTAGGCTACCACACGAGCAGACCACACGCCCGTGTAGCATCAACATGCCACTTTTCAGCTTTCACCGAAACTTGTTTTTTGCGTAATCAGAGTACAAACCTAGTTCGTTTTCAGTGCTAATCCAACCACGAGCACACTAAAGCCTAAAATGGATCATAGCGAACCCAAGATCAGTCTCTTAAGTCAGATTATTAAGAATAGGCAAATCCCGAAATGAGAGATCTACTTACCTCCAACGAATAACGGTGATTCTTCGCTGTTAAGAGCTTAATTAATGATCTACAGACCCTAGAATATTCCCTAAACAGTAACCAAAATCCCTCTTAAACAATCTCCAAGGAAATCACTTAACTTTATTAAAAACCAAACTTACCGAACTGACGAAACACTAGCAACACACCACAACTAATTGAAGAAGAAGAAAAATAGAGAAGAAGAGGAAAAAAAAGAGAATTTCGGCAGTAAGAGGGACTTGGGAAAAAAACGGCAGAGAGAGCAAACAGAAAAACAAAACATCTGATAAACCCTACCCCCTTATTATTTTAGTCCAACTCAAACGTCCGCATAACTTAACAGTAAAATTAATGCCACACCCACGACTCGAACTTGGGATCTCAGGCATAATCCCTTGCCACTCAACCACGAGGCCAGCAGGCCCATTTTGTTATATTCTACCAATAAATTCTTTTAAGCCCATTAACCAAAAGTCAGACCTTATTCAAGCGAAAACCCAAAACTAACCCAAGTTGAGGCTTGAACTTGAAACCTCCCAAACACACCCCAGAGTCCATGAACACTTAAACCAACATAAATTTTATGCCAAACCAACACAAAACAAATGTTCAGATACCTCCATACTAAATAATCACAAAAGCTGAATTTACCAAAATTTGGGGCGTTACATTGGCCATGGAAGCTAAGGTAGCCAGGGCATCAGCCATTTGGTTTTCAGAAGGTGGTGTCATTAAACTCTTCAATTAACTCTAGAACCAACCTTCGGTAATTGATAAATTTGGGGTCTCTCGTGTCTCATTCACCTTTGAGTTAATAGATCATTAATGTAGAATCCCCATATACCTCTAGCACTTTGATCTTACGTTCTATGGCTGGACGAATACCCATGATGCATGCTTCATATTCTACCATATTGTTCGTGCAATAAAAATCCAGTTTACTAGTGAATGGATAATGATCTCCGTTTGGGGATACTAGGACTGCCCCAATTCTGTTACCCACAGCGTTTAAGTTTAGCTTCCAAGGATGACCTTTTTGAGAGTCTTCTTTAGTGGTTGCAACATACATTAGATCTATCATGTTGGCCAAGCATGCATCCCATAGAATTTCTAAATACTACCAAGTATAGTATTAGCGGCTTATCTGGGCAAGATGACATTAGTACTAGGGCATTGGACAAGTAATGTTTGACCTTGTCGAAAGTCTTCTGGCACTCTTCATCCCGTGTTTCTTAAGGAGATAGAATATAGGGTCGCATTTCTCAATTAATTGTGAAATGAACCAGGCGATGTAATTTAGTCTTCTTAGGAAACCTCAAACTTCTTTTTGAGTGCACGGCAGAGGTAACTCCTGTATAGCCTTAACTTTATCTGGGTCAATCTCGATCCCCTTTTCACTAACTACAAATCCTAACAATTTTCCCAACCTAGCCCTGAAGGTACATTTTGTTGGATTGAGCTTCAGCTGGAATTTTCTCAATCTCAAGAACAATTTCCTCAAGACTTGTACATGCTCATTTTCTATTCAGGACTTTGCAATCATATGGTCGACATAAACCTTGATTTCTTTGTGCATCATATCATGAAACATAGTAACCATGACTTTTTGATACATCACTTCCGTATTTTTCAATCCAAATGGCATCACTTTATAGCAAAATATTCTCCACACGGTTACGAATGTTGTCTTTTTCATATCTTCAGGATATATTTTTATCTGATTGTATTTGGAGAAGCCATCTATGAAGGAGAACAGTGAGTAACCTACTATGTTGTCTACTAAAGTGTCGATATGAGGCAATGGGAAATTGTTTTTCGGGATGGCTTTGCTAAAATCCCTGTAGTCTATGCATATTTGTACTTTCTCATCTTTTTTAGAGACGATGACAATATTGGCTACCCATTCTGAGTATTTAACCACTTGTAAGAAACTAGCGTCAAATTGCTTCTTGACCTCTTCTTTTATTTTCAGCAATACGTCGGGCCTCATCCATCGGAGCTTCTGTTGAACTGGCTTGCACTCTTCCTTTATAGGAAGCTGGTGTACCACGATGTCAGTACTTAGCCCAGGCATATCTTGATACGACCATGCAAAGATATCTTTGAATTCTTGGAGTAACTCAATGAGGTCTCACTTTGTCTCTGCGGTGATGCCAGCTCTGATTTTCACCTCTTTCTCTTCTTTTAAACTCACAATTCTACTGACTCTTTGTAAGGTAGGATTTTTTTCTCATCTTGTTCTACCATCCTTAACAAATCAGGAGATATGTTATAGTCTCGATCATTTTCAAAATCCTGAGAATCCTCCATACACATATCTTGCTCAAAAGAAGACTCTGAGTCAGTAGCAGCATCACTCATTTCATTGATATCTGGAGACCTATTATAGGAACAAAGAAAGACCCAAATAACAAATGAATCTAAGAATAACTATCTAGGTGGTATAAGTATGAATGAAATGGAATAAGCAAAAGAATGTTTGCCACAACGAGACACAAATATGCATTTTATTGAAATAAAAATAGTGGACATGTGCCTTTTTTCACAAAAGGATTCCTATTGTTCCCAGGCTTAGAGCAATAGGTGTGTTTTGAACATTACTCTAAAATGGACCTAAAGACTACAAGGATCTCCTCCACAGTCCAGTTGTTTAGAACATTTATGGGGATGTAGGAACAAATTCCTGATAGGTTTTTTTAGCTCCTTCTTCAAAGGCACAAACATCTTTCCCTTCCAAACCCTCGATATCTTCAAAAATTTTCCAAATCTTTATTATCCTTCAAGCTCTATAATAGAGTTCTAAAATCGTCGTATTTTTGGATTTTATGAAATTTATTGTATGCTTAATGAACGAAAAAGATGCATGCAAAAAGGCATTGATTCTAGTTCAATTTCATTAGAACAACTTTACTAGAAAATAAGTTTCTTTACATAAAGCCGATACATATACGGCTTCACCTTCACACTCAAAACCTTAACTTTCCCAAGAAACAAAGCTAATTCTCCGCGATCTGACTCCTATACATATTTCAATCTTTGAACGGCTGGGGTCTGCAAGTGGTCAGCCACTTCTTGTACTCGGATCAAAGTTTCGCCCATAACGTGGTCCATATCTCTGACTTGCCCCTCTCACAAGTTGTCACCTTTCTCTTGTTGCCTTTTCTTGGATGATATTCGCACGGTCGTGTTGTCTTCCACTTTATCAAGAAACTCGTTTTCCATGACAAGCTCTCTATTTAGAAACTGAACGTGAATCAACACCCTTTTCTATGATGAAAATGAAATGCAATCATAACCAAAACAAAACGAAACAAATTAGTATATTTCATACAGAGCTAGAATCGAAAGTAAACAAGAAATAATAAATAGAGCACCTATTTGGGTGACCACTAGGGTTTGGTATGTTCCTACCTAGGGTGGGCTTTTAAGGCTCATTATATGCGGTTCGGTTCTAAAGAAAAGGTACCTAAACTGACAAATTCCTCGATCCTCACCCATTATAGGCTTATGCGGACCGAGTTCAGTTCAGGGGAATACATTTCCCATGGCTATACGGAGATGAAAATCTCACGAAGACATAGGTACGGATGTATCCCGAAAGCGATCCACTATCCTATACGGAGGTGAAGACCTCACGAAGGAATAGTTTCTAACTCCCACTTAAAAGGGTATAACCGACCTGTTGTGTAATGCAATATGCGAAAATATATCCAAAGACTTGAACTAATAAAGCAAATATATCAAAATGATGCAAACCATAAAAATAAAATGCAACGAAAGGATCGTACATTTAAACCAAATTATCAATTTTTGACAAAAAGACAAGAAATAATCAACTCATGGCTTGACTCTCTTATTTGTCTCCAGAGGAGTTGCAAAGTTGTCGAAACCATTTTTTTAAAAGGTCAACTTTTTTTAAAAAAATGAAAAATAGGAGTCGCCACCAATCTTTTTTTATGAAGTGTGATCAAGTCACCTCGTAAACTTAATCGTCTTAATTTACTAAAACAATATTTTTTTTGTCTACAAAATCCAAAAATGGGTTCGGGAGTCAGTTACGTATGAGGAAGGATTAACACTCTTGTAATGCCTAAAATTGGTATCTAATTGATTAATTCATGTCTTAATGTCGAAAGTTAAAAATTTTAAAATAGTTTAAAATACGACCCCTGTTTGTATTAATGTTAATTTTACTTGAAAACCGCTTGAATAAATCGAAACAAACGTTAAAGACCCTCTCGTCCCGTGATAACAAGATGTCACATCCCGTAAGTTAGGACACGGCATCTTGAACCTTTAATAATAAGCTTGCCTTTATTATTTATTATTACTTTTTTTTGAAATCTTATGTATTTTAATTCTAAAAGGATATTTAGTTATTTAGGTTCAACGAGAAAAATCGAAACCCCGTAAGTTAGGGTACGACTTCTCAAATCTCCAAATATGAAACATTGCCTTATTTTGAAAATTTTGAATAAGAACAAGTGTAATATTTAAACAATGTGTATTTCTCTTATTCGGGGTATAAAACAACCTATTATGAATAAATACGTTTAAACGCAATTTTTGACGTGATTTTAACAAAATATGATAAAATGGTGATGTAGAAAACGGAATGATGATATACGAATGAAATGTTGCATCGATAAATAACAATAATATAAATTACTAATAGAACATTTCATAATGCACATAATGGCGATAATCACATAATATATACTATTTAAACACTAATATGAACAATCAAAGAAAAATAAATAATAACAATGATAATAACAACAAAGTATGCACATAAAGGACAATGCCAAATAAAAAATAAAGACAAAGAAATAAATAAATAAATACATAAATAAATATAAAGGAAAATAGTTTATAAAATATTGAAAATGAAGAACCAAATTAAAATATAAATGAAATTAAAGGTACAATTTGTAATAAAATATATAAATAAATAATAATATATAAAATAATAATAATTGTGAAAAAAAGAAAAAATAAAACAAATAAATGTATAAATAAAAAATAAATAAATAAATACAAAGAAAAATAAAGTATAAAAAATTAAAAGTAAGGGACTAAATCAGAATCTAAGCAAAATTTAAAGTAAAAATCATACTAAATTAAATAAAATAAAGGACTAAAATTAAATGCACGAGAAAAGGCAGGGACCAACTGGGAAATTATTCCCAGGCCCACAAAGTGCATCGTTTCAATTTGGACTGAAATGGAACAAAGCCAAAAAAACAGGGTAAAATTGAAAAGAAAAAAATAAACAGGATTAGATTGAAATAGGGCAGGAAAGCAAAAGGGCCGACAACGTAAATAACCCATACTCTAGAAAACACGCGGATCCTGAGATTATTGGGTTGGGTAATCGGGTCAGCTTCAAAACGACGCCGTATTCGCGTCTGAAGCATAAACCCAAAACGACGCCGTTTTGGGGGTTTATATAAGTAAAAAAAATCTAAAAAAAATATTCATTTTGAATCAGTTTTAAAAAAAAATCTTTTTTGTTTCTTTTTTCTCTAAAATTGGTTCGGGTCCGGCCACTGGAGCAGCCGCAGCTCCGTCGTGGGCGTCGGTCGCCAGCAACGATGACCACTATCTTCGGTGGTCGAAAACCGCTCGAAAACACCCTTTTGATCCCCTTTTTTTTCTTAGGAACCCCGTTTTGGGGTGAAAATCGTTAAAAAAGCTAGTAAAAATCAGACCTTTGGTCGGGAAACCTTTCTATTTCTTCTCTCCTCCGACAAAGACAGGTAAGAAAACCTCCCTTTTTTATTTTTATTACTTATTTTCGGGAAGAAAAAAAAAGAAAACAAAAAACAAAAGAATCACTCTTCTTTTTGTATTTTTTTTATTTCTCTTTTTATGATTTCGAAAGATCGAAAAAAAAACTTTTTTTGAACTTGATTTCTTTTTTTATTTTTCTCTATTTTTTTTTGGTATCTCTCCGATGTAAACGTTACAAGCCATGGCCTTTATAGCCAATATTACACTGTTTATTATTTCTTTTTGCTATTGTTTTTGCTGCTATTCTTTGCTTTTCTGTCTTCTTTCTTTGTCCTTTTTTGCAAGCATTGGCGAGGTCAACGGAGGTGGTGGTAGACCTCGAGGAACGAGTACACTGACAAGGGGGAATAGCACGAAGAGGGGCTAGGGTTTCTGAAAATGAATTTAGGTTGTTGGGCCATTGGGCCTTTAAGTTTTTTTAGTTTTGGGTTGTTTGGACCTTGTAAATTTGGGCTTAGCATGTAATTGAACTTTGGTGTTGTTAATTTTAATTTTAATTTTTATTTGGTTTGGGCTTGGGCAAAATTAGACTTCTACAAGTAATTTTTTACTTGTGAATTTGAATAGAAAATAATGTATTTAAGTAGTAAATATTCAATCTGAAATTCGACTGAATAAATAAAATTAAACCATAGTCAAACTGAAACACTTCTGTTCAAATCAATTTATAGTTTGATTTCTAATTGAGTAGTGTTAATATATGGGCACAAACACGTCGGGTTCGGATCCAATATACGTGCACTGTTAATATATTTTATATATTTTTAAACCCCTCACGTTATGAAATATTGGTTTCAAAATTTTCTAAATCTACTCAATTATATAAATAGTTAATCCAAATTCAATTTAGACACTATTTTTATTTTTAAAAAAATTATATTATTCTTAATTTATATTTGATAATTTAATTTTTCCTTTTATTAAAATTTTAAAAATTAACAAATCAAGAAGTAAAGGCCTTCGGAGGAAATCAATTGCAACAACTATCAAACTAAAGAAAAATAATGCATACAGAGAACTTGAGCTTCTATCATTTCCTAACTTTTAATTTCTGTGTTTTTTTCCTTTAATTTTCTTGCTTTTTCCCTAATCGATTTAAGGATTTTGTTAGTGTTGCTCAATTCAATAATTATTTGCGAAATTCCAATGTTGTATAATTTAATTTATTTATCGAAGATTTCACTTTGGAAATTTTCACATAATATATAAAACAATATAATTTATATAATATATTATAAAATTAATAAATAATTAAGTTCCACCTTAAATATAGAAACTAGAGGTGTGCATGGGCCGGTTTGAGCCGGGCCTAGACAAAATTTTAGGCCAGTTTTCTAGGCCAGAGCCCGGCCCGACCTAAAATATGGGCCTAAAAATTTGTTCAAACCCAGCCCGAAATAAAATTGTTAAGCCCGAGCCCGGCCCGGTGTAGCACCCCAAACCCGGCCCAGAAGTTATGGCCGGATCCGGCATGCCACATCAAAAACGTAAAAAAAAATTCCATTCTAAGTCCAGAAAATCGTACTTGATGTTCAAAAGATTAATTCATTAAAGGTTAAAGTGAATGGAAGCTGTGCACCAGGTAGGAAACCGGAAAAGAGGTGGTGAGTCCATCAGACTGCTTAAGTACCAAGCTCCCTTCGGATCCAATCCTAGACATGCATACCGCCATTGCCACACCTTAACGTCATGGATATTTCTAGGAAACTGATTTGATTAAGTCATTTTTAGGAAAAGTGATTAATTTTGGAAAATACTTTCATTACGGAAGCTTTGCTTGTTGTCGTGTTATTTTGAAATCAATTGTTGTTTTTGAAAACGCGCCCTAAAGCTATCCAATTTCAACAGTTAAAATAAGTATTACCTATCTTAGTAATACATATTAAAACCATCAAAAATAATTAAGCAGCCTTATTACATTCAAAAGCCCAAAAACTTCAAACGTAAATAAAAGGATGTCCAGTTCACCAGAAGAAAATCAAACTTTCAGAACGGGTGGCCACTCCGAATTCCCTCACAGCTCCAAGCCCACTATGGTTGGGGATTTCCTGATTGGATGAAAATAAAAGGGGTGAGTTTGGGGAAACTCGGTGTGTAAGGAAAACCCATTCAAAGCCCAAGTCAGCTCAAGCCTATTGGGCCTAAGCCCATTCAGGTAACAATGGTACTGGACCAGAGCCCTTTTCAGATTACAATAAACTGGGCCTTAGCCCCTTATTTAGATAACAGTATAGCCCATGGGCCCATTTCAAAATACATGCAACATCAATAACATATGCAAGCCCATTTGGGGAGACTACTCAACCCACCAACCACTACACTCCACTCGTACCAGCCATACACTCCATGTGGGGAATAGCTCAACCCACCCAACCCAACACTCCACAATTGCAGCCTTGCTACTCAGTTAACAGTAAATTGAGGCAAAGCCTCCAGTACGTGGACAAGCCACTTTCAGTACTTCCTCCATCAATATCCCAGTCCCATGCATCAGATAATAACAACATGGCATGCAGTAAATAACAACAGTCAAACATGCATTTAGGTCAATTTAACCCTAGAGGTATTTCGGTAATTTATCTCCTGGGGGTAAAACTGTAAATTTTCCACTTTTAAAGGTATTTCAGTAATTTATCTATTTTAGGGTTTTTCATGCAGATTCCTACCTTTCACGTACTAACAGAATCATGTATCGAGGGTTCTTACCGAATTGGGCCCGTTGGCCCATCATTCCAATTTTGGCCCATTAAGCCCAAAAATATCGAGGGCACAGAAATCATGCACTTTGCAGTCCAAATTTTGCAGTTTACCAAAAACATTAATTGATTTACCTCACGAGCATTCACACACTCGCAAATCTACAAAATACCGGTTTTCGGCATTTCGGCTTTTCGACTTTTGCCGATCCAGACTAAGAAAGAGGGTGTTAGTTACACACCTGTTTGCGACGATATCCTGACGAGATCCACACACGAACCGCCTACAATTGGATTACTAACACGTTAATCTAACTATTCAAATACGAACTACGTATTAACCCCTTACAATATTCGGCCAACCACACCTACAGATCATAGTAAGCTTATAAGAAAACAATAAGCAACTCATTAACAAATTTTTGTCAATGTTTACCACATAATCATAATTTCACTGCAAGCTGTCTTCCTGAGTGACAGTCACTAAATCATTTATAACTGGAGCTACGAAACTCCAAATCAAGTGCGTTAATTTTTCCTGAAAATAGACTCATATATCTTCTATCAATAAAATTTTCAGAATTTTTGGTTTGGCCAATCAATACCAGATTTTTCTCAAAGTTTCCCATGTTTCACTATTTGACTAATCTGACCACCCTTCATTACGAATCAAATTTCTCATAGTACAGAATTCAAAATATGTTCTTGTTTATTTCATTAGAAACTAGACTCAATAAGATTTAATTACATAATTTATTCAGCTTCTAATTCTTCTCCCACAATTTATGGTGATTTTCCAAAGTCACGTTACTGCTGCTGTCCCAAGCAGATTTATTACCAAATCACTCTTTCACACATACCTTGCATGCATGTTATTTAAACATGTATATCACCAATCAATCATCACATATATATGATTTTACTTAAGTATAATCTCCATTTCATCATTTTAAAGCACAACATGTTAGCTGATTTTTCCATTTAACATCTAAGGCACATGCATGCTCATTTGTTTGGCTCAACTTCACCTATCTTCCATTTTTCATCAAAAGAACATGAAACAACAACCATTTCCTTCATTTTAATTCATGGCTAAATGCTCACAACACAACTAAAATCAAAATATACTTCAAGAGTTAAGGTAGAATCAAGAAGAACTCATGAACCTCAAAATAGAAACAAGGTACCAAGAACTTACCTTCAATTTTCCTCCTCCTAATGACCGAATACTCAAGAGCTTTCTCCTCTCCTTTCTCTTCTCTAACTTTCAGCTATGATGAACAAAGATGGACAAAACTTTGTTCTTTTCACCCCTTTTTCTTTTAATAAAACTTCATATTTCATCCATTTAATTCTTTAATGCAAAAGACATGAAATTCTTATCATGAAACATTTACCTAACCCATTATCATGAAACATTTACCTAACCCATTATCATGGAACATTTACCTAACCTATTATCATGGAACATTTACCTAACCTATTATCAATTTGTATCAATTTATACAATAAATTATGGATATCAAGTGCACATTTTGTCTACAACAACATGATGGCTGGCCACTTCATCTAAAATGGGAGGTTTGTCATGCAAATCCTCCTATTTTGCACTCCTATTTATTTGGCCACTTCAATTTAGCCTATAGCATTTTCAAACATTTTCACATAGGTCCTATTTCATAATTTCACTCACAAATGACAAAATTAAAGCATGAAATTTTGCCAACATTCACAGAATTCCCGAAAATTGGGGCATTACACCCGGCGCGAACCATATTAAACTTTTTTAGCTTATTTCATTAAATAAAATTTTTAAAATATAATAAATCAAATACATTTAAAAATATTAAAACAAATATTAAAACAAGAAACAAATAAAAAATGAGACTAAAACAATTCTTAAAACAATACACAAATTGAAAATATAATAAAATGTGGTTATATTAAAACTGAAAATAAAATGTAAATATGATTTAAAATAAAAATATATATATAACTCGGGCCAGGCCCGAGCAAAAAAAGTTTTACCCGAGGCTCAGCCCATTTTCTAAACGGGCCTCATTTTTTTGTCCAAACTCATATTTCGGGCCTATATTTTACCTGAATTCTCTTTGGGCAGGCCTTCGGGCCGGACCGGGTAGCCCAGTCCATGCACACCTCTAATTGGAACCTAAGTCTAGTTTATATTTTAAACATGCTTAATTTTTTTGTACAAATTTATTGCTCGGATCTAATATTTTTTTATAAGAAGTGAGTAATGTAACACCCTAAAAATATTATTGTTCAGATCTAATTTGGAGAAGTTATATAATCTCATTTGAAAAACTAATTTAAAATCCAGCTTAGAAATCATGTGATCTGAAAATATTATTTTCGGCAAAGCACTTACAAGTTCTTTATGAAATCACGCACAAAACTCATTTATTTTTTGGAAAATGCTTAATTTGATACTTAGATTTGCAGCGAAAACTTTTTTAGAGTTTCAGTTTTAAAATCCGAATTTTAGTTGGTTAATCCTTGTGATATTTTAAGTGTTACGTTTGAAAATATCGATACAGACAAACAAAGCAAAAATCAAAACCGAACAAAACAAAACTAAAACACAGAATTTTCTGTTTGTGACCCGACCCACAAACAAAATTTTCTTATAGATTTTGCATATACAATAATTAGATTAAAATTTCGTATCATATTACATATCAGAGCATGTCATATATCATATCAAAGCATATCATGTAAAGTATCAGAGCTTATCATATATCGTACTAGAACGTCATAATTTCATAAACATATATCATAATGGAATTTTACAATTTTAGAATCATAATTTCAAACTCATTCTCTTATACAGAATCAGATGTGTGTTCATACTCAGATACAAATACGTATTCAGATTCAAGTACAAACGCAAACATAGACCCTACTCCCATCCGCTACACACCAACTCTGTCCAACCAATCACACCAATTAGGACTTCAAGAGTCCATCCATCCAATCACACCGGATTATGGTGGTATGCCACTCATAATGATATAGTTGAGGTGCCAAGCATATATTACGGTTTAACCGTCAAAATTGCTGTATTACTGCCAAAAAATTCCATCAAATCAGAACCTACCCCATAGGTTGTATGGCATGCATACATAAACATATATTATACGGAGCGTAACACAACACACAACTTATACAGATCATAGCATATCATATTGCTTATACTAACAGTTATTTTTACAAACAGGTGTCATGCATGTTTTTACACGTAATTATACTTTCAGAGTTATCAAAACACAGATCGTACATAAGTTTTTCACTTACCTTAACCATAACACATACTAGCACATCTTGACAGATGTCACGTTTCGAGTCTTATTTAAGCCAAACGGATCCCACAAAAAGTCTAATTACACGTTTCTAGCTCAAACGGGCTTAAGTGAAAATTTTTCAAAAAATAGGCCCACACGGTCCAAATGGCTAGCCCGTGTGTTCACACACGCCTGTGTGTCCCACACGGCCTACCCCAATTGCCCGTGTAATCGCATACACCCTTGTGTTTCACACGACTGACCACACGCCCATGTGGTGCACATAGCCAGCCACACGGCCGTGTGATGCAGTGCAGTTTCGAAACAATCACTGTTTTTTAATTTTTTCGAGTTCGAAACAAGTTTTTGGGTTATAATCACACACCTGATGTTATTTTCGATTAACCACACAATAACACACTCCAAATCTTACATACGACACCAAAACATATCGATTAACAAACACTAAATAACCAAAATTTATCCCATTTTCTAAAGGAAAAACAATACCTATATAAGCATATGAACACTTACCATGAAACTAACAGGAACCAAAACTGATCTAAGTACTTAACTTGCTGGAGGTTTGTCTAATGCCACACGTTCTTCTCCAAACAGAAACCACAACTATCAATCAATGGAACTCGTATCGCAACAGAACATAAATTGAGTACCAAGAAAACTAAAACTCTCGTCTAAGAAAATAACAATATTTACCCCAGATTACTAACGTTCAATACTAACAACACCACGCAACGCTTGTATAAGTAATGGAAAAAGAATTGTCAAAGAAACTTTTACAGTGAAAGAAAAACTAACGTAAAGAAGACAACCAAAATATATATATATAGTACAAAAACAAAAAAAGCAAAAACATAGGAAATGTGGGGGAAGTGGATGGTAGAAGAAAGACGATTTTTATAGAACCAATTATTATTATAATTTTTTTAAAACTACCCATTACCCCCACTAAACCTGATTAGTTACCCTATTAGATTTCACCCACATTTTAAAAGTCAAAAAATAATTTCCACTTGCAAACCTTACCATTGAACCAACAGACTCATTTTTAATATCAATTGAGCGAAAATAACATATAAGTTGGGTCTTCCAAAGTCAGAGGTTAAAACAAAAATTAACAAAAATTTAAAGAAAGAGATTTGAACACAAGACTTCTAACACACAAACACAAGTTTTAACCACTAAATTGGAACAAATTACTTGACAAAATTTTCACAACATTAATTCAAAACAAGACGTGACCTCTCTTGGTTTCTCTAACTCAATTTCTTCTAACCTGATTTTTGAGATGTGACAAGTAACCCAATCCATTAATAGTTTTAGTTTCACCTTATTATTGAGCCTTCAGAATCAAGTTATAAAGGTGCAATCATGAAACCATGGGATGCAGCTAGAAGATAGCATCATAAGAGGTAGCCTTAACCCTCTCAATTAAGACAAATAATATCACTTTTAGTCTTTCTCCAATTTTCAAGTATTCAATTAAGCTCTTTTTAAAACAAATTTTTTATATTTTATTTCCACCCTCAATAACTAATCCATGTCTTCACCCTTTACTTGAGTTTGGTTACAACTTCAAAACTGAACAAATTCCGTGTTTCTTTTATCTCTATGGAGGAAAAATGTGGTTCCGTTGTGTGCCTTTTAAAACAAAACGATCCCCTCAATTTTGGGGCCTTGTGAGATCAATATTGATGTATTATGTTTGGGCCTAGCAGTTCTATAATGCAAGGCCTATAAAAAAGTGAACTGTGAAAATAAAATAATCCATCATATAAATGGACTTTGGAGTTTGAGATAGAGATGAATATTTAGATTATATATTCAGATATTAAAATTATTATCCATTGCAAATTTAGAGTGGATGTAAATAGACACCCTCGATTATTTGAGATATGAATTTACTGGTTACAAAATTAAATGCTTTCAATTAAGTTTAAACTCATGATATCTTATATATAAAACTAAGTTTTTATCATCAATACTTCCTTAAACATTAATTATAATTGACACAAATTAAGAAGTGACATATAAAAACATAATAAAAATATTTCCTAAAATTAAATGTAATAATTAATAATAAAATTAAATATAATGTTTTTATTAGAAACAAATAATTTCTTTAACATATCATTTTCTTAAAATCTCATTTATGTTCTCTTGAACCATATTCTTTTGTATCTGTAAACCTAATCAAATAATGAGAAGAGATCATCGAAATCTCTAAATTTAAAATTTTAATTAATATTTAATTAATATTATTTAATAATATTGGATATAATTATATTTAGTATATATTATATTACAAAAAAGTATACATATGCGCTTAACTACATATAATTTATCAATTGTTATATATAAAATAAATTACGAATGTGTAATAATTATACAATTATAATATTATAATATGCATTATTATTAATGATATGCAATCTAAAGCTTAAATGTATAATTAATTTTATGATAGATTATAAAATATACAATTAATATTATATAATTAAAGTAGGTTATTAATGATATGTATCTTATATAATCCCTATATTTATATTAATGATGTGTAAGATTAAACCCTAAATGTATAATTAAATTAATGGTATTTTGTTCCTTGTAAAGAAGAAAGCAAGTGAATATGTCATGTTTTGCCTTATGTTACTGCAAGTATAAAGATGCTAGTAAAACATCATTTAAGTCCTCAACTCGACTACAGTGTATAATGCAAGACTATCCTAAAACACTACCTCCATCAGTAAGAATCAGATTTACGGTAATTGGTGGTTTGAATCCTTTCTTATAATTTCACTCGAGTCTTTTTAGTGTTAATAGGCCTCACTTCTTGTCTTACATCAGATAGGATCCCACTTTTATAATGGTTCTATGAATGAATTTGCTACTAATGTAAATATATACTCATCACTAACTTGATGTAATGTGACTGTATAGGTAATTGATACATGGCTTGCTTATGCACCAGTGAAAAACAACCCTGGGGATGTTGCTAACGTACTAAAATGGAACCCATATCACAGTGCAACTTCTGGAGAAATGGTCATATATAGTGGGAATAGTCTCATCCTTAAAAAGGTGAGCATGTTGTTTTTCTGCTAAAACTCAACTCTATATTTTTTCATTCTTTAGGATGCTTTTCGCTCTAATTATTTTCTCATTCTTTAGGATGTTTTATCCGTTTGCTAAGCTGGTGTCCAAGTGGAGGATCTTGTGCAATAGGTTTTCAACGGCCAAAAGGTGGAAGTGTGGCCTTATGTTACTTGGAAGCCTAAATGGGGGATCACTTTTGCTAAGATCAAAATGAAAGCTGGTGGAAATTGCTTTATTTCTCAAAGGTCTACCATGGCCCTTAAGGGGCGTGATATCTTTCTTGAAAACCTAACCTTGGATGGAGCTCTTGATGCGGTCGTTAAGAGCACCAAAAATAACCTATTCCCTGTAAAATAATAAAAATAGAAAAAGAACAGTAAAGGGGAAGTAGGGTCGAATCCTCAGGGACCGGATTATACGAATACTTGTTTCTCGAAATCCTAGGCAGAATCGTGCCCAAGAAAATCAGCGTTACTGGAAAAAAAAAACAGATTTTAAGAATTGATTTTGGAAGCGAAAATAAAATAAAAACAGAGTTTAAAGTTTACTGAAATTATGATTACGAAAATAATAAAAATAATAAAGAGAGTTTTAAGTGAAAAGAAATTCTTATGGGAAAGTTCCAGCCTCCGGTTGTCTCATTCCGCCTTGGGCTCAATCCTTGGCTTTTGGATGATCCTTCTCGACTCGAGTAAGCTAGTTATAGTGGAAGAGGACACCTACGACCACCAGCTCCAAAGATTAGACTTACGATTTTTAGGGAACCTGACTCTAGCCAGTAATCTATGCTAGATCAACGCTTCTCAATGGCGAATCCCAAGCCATTTTGTCTCTTTGGCTCGCCAACCTCTGACGCAGTAAGTTAACGAACCGACTATGCAATCCTTCCAAAACATACAAAGCGGCCGCCTTTGCATATGCTGAAAAGCTTACTTCTTAAGGGCCATGGACGGAAGCGTCAACCCGTAGTGCGGAGAAACGATGAATACTTGGCGAGAAGGCTAAGTACGGATTCTAGGCCTCAAGAACCTTTTTTGGGGAAATATTGACAACTTTTGGCTAGAAGGGTTTTAGTGGCTCATGATAATTGTGGGAAAGAAAATAAATAAAAATATGGAAAAAGAAATTTTATTGAAAAGAAATATGAAAGAACAAAAGACTTTTGGGGGAGAGTGTTTACAGAAAAAGATCCTCCAAATAGAGTCACTTCACCCCCTATTTATAGTGCTAGGGAGATAGTCTAATTGAACTTAAATTCTAAAAAGATAAATACATTTAATTAAAGATAAACAAAGATAATTAAAATAAAATCCTAAATTTGAATAATCCTAATAGTTATCTTAATATTAATTATCCTAATAGAATAAAAGAAAATAGAGTCTTCCAAAATAAAATCTCTTCTATTTGCTTTTAAGTCCTTGTGCCTTCCATGTTCGCACTTTTGGCACCATATTTGTCCCACGTTGCATATTGGCCCATTTAATCTCCAAATTGACGTTTTTTCCCTTGAATTTACTTTTCGCCTCCAATTTAGTCCCTAAAAGATAAAAAGACATAAATAGCTCAAATTAGTAGGCTCAAGCTCAAAATAAACACATGATTAATATATAAAAACACGTCATTTTAGAGTATTATCAGCTCTTATCATCAATTCAGCTGACGGTACAGAGATATGCCATTGACAATAAATTGATGGTAGACTCATGCTATTGTTTAATCCATTCCCTTGCACTCTTTTGCCACAATGTTTATTAGATTTGCTATTCAATTCCATGTTTTGGACTTCACTTTTCTTACATTCTTCTTGCTTGATAACTCTGACTTGGTCACTACATTCCGTGTCGTTTAATTATTTATGTCATTTACCCATTGTCATCATTAGCTCAAATCCTTCTCTTCTTGTAAATGTGCAGGTAAACTTTTTGTGTTGGATGGATAAATTAGTTCAGTTGAATAACAGTGTGTTTTTGGAAATAAGTAAAAGTTTGAGGATCAAGAAAGAAGAAAGGTTGGTTGGTCGAGAGAATCGACTACAAAGAATCATAACTTCCTTAGAAGGTAAGAATCATGCTTGTTGTCAAACAGTAGGCAATTCCTGGTAAAATCTTGGGCATGAAAAGCAGCAGGATATTCTTAAAATAAAGAGGCAGAAACGAGCACAAAACAACAGCAACAGCAATATGACAGCAAAAATAGCAGATAATAACAGTAACAACGAAGAATGCCTCCCCCCACTTAAAACATATAGTCCTCGATGTGAAAGTAAAAGGAAAACAAATAGGTGGAGAAAAAAAACTTTAGAAAAACTCCCCATGTAGTTACCGTCGGTTGGCGCACACGGTGGAGAAGAAGATGGCGAAGCGGCAAGAGGTGGAGACGGGGTGAGTGATGTGTGCAATGTTGGTTCGGCTTCGGGCTCTCACCATGGTGGCTAAGAAATCGGCGGTGGGTGGTGGAGGAGAAAGGAGTCGGCGGTTATGGAGAAATTTGGGGGAAAAATGTAAGGTTTGGGGGTTTTATTTGCTGAAAAGGGGTGTTTGGCTGCAGGTTTTGGGGATTCTAAGGCTGGAATAGGATTGTTTGGCTGCAGAGATATGACATTCTGGGCTGGAATAGAACTGTTTGGCAGTAGGGATATGGCATTTTGGGCTGGAATAGAACTGTTTGGTACCATGGATAGGGTTGTTTTGGTGCACACTTTCTGTCTTTTTTTTTCTTCGTATTTTCGCTCCATTTCACCTAGATGGAAGAAGAGAAATTTATTAATATTTAACTAAAATAAAATAAAATAAAATAATAAATAATAAAAGAAAATAAAGGAAAATAATAAATAAAAATAAAAATAAAGATTGGGTTGCCTCCCAACAAGCGCTTGTTTAACGTCGCTAGCTTGACGCCTCAACTAGTATTGGGGCTGTTCCAGCTGAATTCTTTTATTCTTATGAGTTTGGAAATTCTCATTTTTTAATACGTCTACTATATTTGGGTTTAATTGTCCTTACGCCTCTTTCTTTGGTTTCGTATTTTCCTCCAAGGGGCTGATCCCTTTTAAGTCGGCAATGGTCACATCATTCTCCAAAAATGTGAATTTGAAACGCTCGAGAAGTGGTTTTAATTTCGGATCTGGTGCCTGCACAACAGAAGTTAGAAGTTTAGTATCCATAGGAGCCAATAATTTATTAACAGATTCAAAATCATCAAACATCATTTTTGGTTTATCTCCATAAGATGACTCAAAAGTTTTTTCTACTGATGAGTCAATTATGTCGACACGGTTTACATCTAAGACTTCACTTGGGTGACTAATAGTGCCATAAACGTTAAACTTCACAATCTCCCCGTCAAACTCCATCGTGAGGGTTCCGCTTCGTACATCAATCTTAGTATTCGCAGTACTAAGGAAAGGTCACCCCAACAAGATGTCTGAAGACCCAGGAGTGTTATCCTCCTCCATTTTTATCACAAAAAAATCTGCAGGGAAGATAAGCCCATTGACTTTGACTAATACGTCTTCGAGGACACCTTCGGGATGCACAATAGACTTGTCTGCCAACTGAATGGTAACACTTATCTTTGTCAAAAAACCCGCATTAAGTGATTCATAAATAGAATAAGGCATTACATTTATGGAGGCCCCTAGATCACACATAGCCTTCTTAATTCCCAAATGGCCAATTTTGCATGAAATAGCGAACATACCCCTATCTTTGCATTTAACCGGCATTTTTCGTTGTAGAACTGCAGAAACATTCTCACCAACACTTACCTTTTCATTACCTGTTAGTTTTTGTTTGTTGGTGCAAAGTTCTTTGAGGAACTTGGCATACCGTGGAATCTGTCTAATGACATCTAACAGTGGTAAGTTGATCTCAACATTCCTGAATGTTTCGAGGATCTCCTTGTCTTCCTTATTTTTTCGACACTGATTTAATCGTCCTGGTAATGGAGGTTGGATTTTCGGCAGTGGGGGTTTCGTTCGGATCTGTTCGTCGTTTCTTGGAGTTTCCTGGGCGATTTCTTGACCAAGATTCTTGCTAGGAACTGGTTCCAGGATCTTTCCGCTTCGTAACGTTACTGCATTCGCATTCTGCCTCGGGTTTGGTTCTGTTTGTGATGGCAGTTTCCCTTGAGAGTTTAATTTCTCAATTGATGTAGTCAACTCCCTTATGGATGCTTCAGTTTTCTGCTGAAAACCCTTCATTTCTCTTTGGAAATTGAGAGTTTGCTATTGAAAATCAAGGACATTAGTTGCTAATTTATTGACCAAAGTTTCTAAAGAATTACCTGAATCTTGCGACTGTTGTGGGGCTCGATTTTGGTATGGCTGGTTATATCGTGGATTAGCCCCATAACTAAAATTAGGGTGGTCCCTCCATCCTGGGTTGTAAGTATTGGCGTAAGGGTCGTATCGTCTTTGTGGTGGCCCAGGAAAATTTCCCACAGCATCTAAATGGGCCATAGAATCGTCACACAGACTAGGGCACGCATCAGTCGTATGTTCAGGTGTAGCACATATTCCACATACTCGGGCTGGTTTCGATTTTTCTGTAACAAGGGAATTAAAAATATTAGTAAGTCTATCAAGTCTATCTTCAATGGTAGAATTACTTAGCTGGTGAACCCTTCTAGGGGGTTCAGGATTGGCTCGAAATTGCTGGGAATTTGCAGCCATTGTGGAGATTAAGTCCCTTGCTTGTTGTGGAGTCATGTTGACTAACGCTCCTCCACTCGCGGCATCTACCATATTCATCTCCATGGGTTTCAAGCCTTCATAAAAGTACTGGAGCAAAGACTGTTCCGTTATACCGTGTTGTGGGCAACTTGCACACAACTTCTTAAATCGCTCCCAATAGTCGTATAGAGTCTCTGTGTCTTTTTGCCTTATGCCCACGATTTCTCTTCTTAACTCAGCTGCTCGTGATGCAGGGAAAAACCTGTTAAGGAATAAACGAGATAGATCAGCCCAAGTTGTAATGGATCCAGGAGGTAAATAAAATAACCATTCCCTGGCTGAATCTGCTAGGGAAAAAGGGAAAGCGCGCAATTTAATTTGATCCTCAGTTACCCCCTGAGGTTTCATACTCAAACAAACCATATGAAATTCTTTTAAATGCTTGTGGGGGTTTTCATTTTGTAACCCACGGAAAGTTGGCAGTAGCTGAATCAAGCCTGACTTTAATTCAAAATCAGTATCCATAGTAGGATACGCGATGCATAGTGGCGGTTGTTCTGTCGGCGCTTCGGCCAGTTGCCGAATTGTCTGAGCCATAAGTTGAGGTGTTAAATTAGGGTTTTCGTCAACCCTAGTGTTCAGCACTTCTTCAAGGGAATTGACTTCTTCTTCTTTACTTTCTAACGTTTGAGTAGGGTTTTTGTTAACCCTAGACTCTACTTCGTCGTCGATTCTAATTTCTGGCGGTGGATTGCTTTGAGTTCCAACCACCACTGATTGCTTTTTCCTTAGTTTTGTTTCCTTTCGATTAGCTTTCGCAGTCTTTTCGATTTTTGAGTCGAACGCAAGAGTACCTGGAGCAGATCTGGTCATAGAAAACAAAGAAAAACAAGATTAGTATGTTGCTGGTCCCCGGCAACGATGCCAAAATTTGATGCGGTCGTTGAGAGCATAAAAAATAACCTATTCCCTGTAAAATAATAAAAATAGAAAAAGAACAGTAAAGGGGAAGTAGGGTCGAATCCTCAAGGACCGGATTATACGAATGCTTGTTTCTTGAAATCCTAGGCAGAATCGTGCCCAAGAAAACCTGCGTTACTGGAAAAAATAAAAAAAAAACAGATTTTAAGAATTGATTTTGGAAGCGAAAATAAAATAAAAACAGAGTTTAAAGTTTACTGAAATTATGATTAGAAAATAATAAAAATAATAAAGAGAGTTTTAAGTGAAAAGAAATTCTTATGAGAAAGTTCCAGCCTCCGGTTGTCTCATTCCGCCTTGGGCTCAATCCTTGGCTTTTGGATGATCCTTCTCAACTCGAGTAAGCCAGTTATAGTGGAAGAGGACGCCTACGACCACCAGCTCCAAAGATTAGACTTACGATTTTTAGGGAACCTGACTCTAGCCAGTAATCTATGCTAGATCAACGCTTCTCAATGGCGAATCCCACGCCATTTTGTCTCTTTGACTCGCCAGCCTCTGACACAGTAAGTTAACGAACCGACTATGCAATCCTTCCAAAACATACAAAGCGGCCGCCTTTGCATATGCTGAAAAGCTTACTTCTTAAGGGCCATGGACGGAAGCGTCAGCCCGTAGTGCAGAGAAACGATGAATACTTGGCGAGAGGGCTAAATACGGATTCTAGGCCTCAAGAACCTTTTTTGGGGAAATATTGGCAACTTTTGGCTAGAAAGGTTTTAGTGGCTCATGATAATTGTGGGAAAGAAAATAAATAAAAATATGGAAAAAGAAATTTTATTGAAAAGAAACATGAAAGAACAAAAGACTTTTGGGGGAGAGTGTTTACAGAAAAAGATCCTCTAAATAGAGTCACTTCACCCCCTATTTATAGTGCTAGGGAGATAGTCTAATTGAACTTAAATTCTAAAAAGATAAATACATTTAATTAAAGATAAACAAAGATAATTAAAATAAAATCCTAAATTTGAATAATCCTAATATTTATCTTAATATTAATTATCCTAATAGAATAAAAGAAAATAGAGTCTTCCAAAATAAAATCTCTTCTATTTGCTTTTAAGTCCTTGTGCCTTCCATGTTCGCACTTTTGGCACCATATTTGTCCCACGTTGCATATTGGCCCATTTAATCTCCAAATTGACGCTTTTTCCCTTGAATTTACTTTTCACCTCCAATTTAGTCCCTAAAAGATAAAAAGACATAAATAGCTCAAATTAGTAGGCTCAAGCTCAAAATAAACACATGATTAATATATAAAAACACGTCATTTTAGAGTATTATCAGCTCTTATCATCAATTCAGCTGACGGTACAGAGATATGCCATTGACAATAAATTGATGGTAGACTCATGCTATTGTTTAATCCATTCCCTTGCACTCTTTTGCCACAATGTTTATTAGATTTGCTATTCAATTCCATGTTTTGGACTTCACTTTTCTTACATTCTTCTTGCTTGATAACTCTGACTTGGTCACTACATTCCGTGTCGTTTAATTATTTATGTCATTTACCCATTGTCATCATTAGCTCAAATCCTTCTCTTCTTGTAAATGTGCAGGTAAACTTTTTGTGTTGGATGGATAAATTAGTTCAGTTGAATAACAGTGTGTTTTTGGAAATAAGTAAAAGTTTGAGGATCAAGAAAGAAGAAAGGTTGGTTGGTCGAGAGAATCGACTACAAAGATACAACATTCTTGGAGAAACTAAGGATTCGAGGTTTTAGAATGGAGAAAAAAGGAACAATTTGAGGAAACCTATGGTCAACCTGTCAGCATTTGTTGCGGACTATCAAGTTATACTCCAGTGTTTTTTGGCGTGTTTTTTGGGGTGGTTGTTAGCCTTCGGGCTAGGCACTTAGTGCCGAGGTGTGTTAACAGTTAGATTAGTTCTTATGAGCATTTAGCATGTTTCGGATGACTGACTGTGGGCTTGTATCCATAAATCGTTCATCGGACATTGATTATTGATCGTATTAATATGTGAGCACTTCTTACCTGTTGTGGACTGTGTTTGACAGGAATTCTGATATTGAGTTGTAACAGGGAGTTTATTCATTTAACTAATTATTTGAAATATTATGTTGTTTTGGTAAGATTTATTGTTTAATCAATGAGCTTACTACTCTTTATTAAAGTTTACTCGTGTTTTATCTTGTAGTTAGCATTTTTTGGATAATTTGGTAATCAGATCAACTCGAAGAATCACACTATCCCATGGTAGAATTTTATAAACAATTTGGCTTATATGGCATATGTTAGGCAAATGATTATGATGTAATATTTCAAAGCTATGCATGGTGTTTTGGTATATTGAATGTATTTGAGTAGTAGACTTATGGTGTGTTTAATATACCTAGAGTGTTTGTTCATGGAATGGTAAGTGATATATTAGGTTGGTGTGATATAGTTAAGTTTATTGACTTGTAAGTTTAATGGTTGAAATGTGGTAGTTATGATGGAAAATATATGTGTGCCTTATATTGTGTTAAGTGAATAATGCTTTAGTAAGGTTTTAAGTAGTTGGTAATGGCATGAATTGGTTGCCTTTTGTGTCCTTAGAGTCTTGTTAATATATGTTATGTAATGATGTAGATATTTGTGCATTTGGGAAAGGACCAAGTTTGAATTCGGTCACTTTTAGGCACACACGGGCTGTTACACAACCATGTAATGTACACATGCTACCCATACGGGCGTGTTCCCAAAGCGTGTTTAGCTGCAGTATTCACACGGGTTGACACATAGCCTGCGACACGGCCATGTGACCCAACATCGAATGTTACACAGGCTAGCACACGGTCAGCGACACGGCTGTGCCTCGCACCACATGGTCTAGATCATGTCACACGGTCGTGTGACCCCTATTTGAAAATTTTAGTTTTTCCCTAATTTTTTTCATTTATTTCAAATTGGTCCCTAATTGCTCGTAAACTATTCCTAAGGCTTTGAAGGCTCGAATTAAGGTTCGTAATTGTATAATCGATTCCATTTGAATTACATATGAATTTATTTAAATTAATTTGATAAATGAATGCTATATGTTATGAAATGTTTTCGTTTGTACAACAATACCCCATAACCCTATTTCGATGATGGAAACGGGTTATGAGTGTTACAATTTCTTAATGATGTCATACTTATAATACTGATCTATTTAATTTTTTTTTATTTTGTGATTGTTAATCTATTTTAAAACTTCACTTTTTTTTAAAGGGATAAATCTCAAAATTATACATAAATTATGGTTTAATGTGTAATTGTATACATGAACTTTGATTTTGTGCAATTTTATACATGAAATTTTGATTTGATCCAATTCTTGTAAATCATTAACGCAATTATTGATATAACATCATTTTATGTTTATATATTGCATACATAAATAATTATATATATCCAATATAAAAATAAATTGATGTATTTATTTATTTATTTGAATGTGTATGATTAAATGAAAATTAAAAATTCAAGTATACATTTGAACCCCAATTAGCGTTTTACATGTATAGTTGCATCAAATTAAATCTCATGTCTACAATTGTACATTAAATTAAAGTTCATATAGAATTTTGATATTTATTCCCTTTTGAAACAAATAAAACTTTTAAGAAAATAAAAAAATCATTAAAGAGAAAAATAAATCAAATAGATAGATAGATAGATAAATTAATATAATAAAAAAATATTTAAATTTAATTCCACTGACTAATTCAAAAATTAATATTGCACTCTAAGTTTAAGTTTATTAAATATTGTTGTCTAATACTTGTATTTGTTAAAATTTTGTATTTGGACTAAAGAATTTTTGTTTTGGTTCTTTTATGATATATATTTATAATAATTTTGAGTAAATAAAAAAAAATCAAACAGATTATTTATAGTCCAAATTAAACAGATTATTATAACTTATAAAAACTTAATTAAATCAAAACAAAACATGTCGTTTCGAGATCTCTAATTTGCCGAGTCCAACACCTAGTCTCGAGATTTACCTAGAAAGAGGAAACTAAGGGAGTGAGCTTCGAAAGCTCAGTCTGAATTTAAACCAAATGTAATTAAATAGAGACGAACAGTTAACTAAAATTTTCTATTACAAAAAAAAAATCAACTCAGAAACAGAGATCATATTAGACTGACGTATCACATTATTATAACACTTCACAGTTAAGTAGATCAAATACACGTAGAATTTCTCAAACATACAAAAGCTAAATCAATTCATAGTCAAACAGTCAAATGTGGAGTATTTACTCAAAAACGGAACAAATGCAACTCATAATCTAATGCACCAGTCCCAATATCAACCTATCTAGCCTCTACACACCATCTCCAGCCAATCGACACACACCAAAAATAAGGTTTTTTCTAAACCCTTCCATCTTCTACACACCACTATCGGGTTATGGTAGACCCGTCCAACCGAACACACCCACTATGATTATATGCCACTTAATGTTGCGGTTATACCACTAAAATATATATGCACTTTAACTGCCACACAATCTTCCTTCACTTCAAACAAATCCCAAAACCCAAAAAAATGCACATGCAGACTGTACCATGCAACTAACTTTACAAAATTGGGTAAACTTATTTTCAAACTTCCTTACTCAATAATCATGCTGACTAGTTCAGTCTAGCAGAATCGAATTTAGACATATTAGAACACAGTTAAACCATCAACGAAAGTAACATTATACACAGATTTCTAATGTTCACAACATCCAACACTATTGTAAAGTACAAAATTATGTCAAATGAGCTCATATTCACAACTAAATTTTAACAGAAATTACCCCTTTCTTAACCTCCCTCGAACTGTAATAACATCCCTGACACACGTACAGAGATTTAAACGAGCGTAGGGTTACTCGAAAATCAAAACAAGTCCATTTACTATCGAAGAATTAAAGTTGCAAGAAAAATATATCATTTAAACTAAACCGCAAGCTGTGGTCCATGGTAGCTGTGTTAGTTGGGTTCAGTAAGCAGCATATTACAAAAATCTTGTACAGTGCCGTAACCTGGGCACATTTATAGACAACTGATATGAGGTCGATTTTCGCTCTATCCGCCGATCCAGCTCTTAGTCAAAGGCAATACATTTAGCTAATGCAATAGCTCTTTAAGGTAGATATGCATTCCAAATTCATTTATTTTTCAAAGGAATGGGGGAGGCATGCACTACCAAGAGTCCTTGAAATGGTTGTCCAATAAATGTTAGACATTGTTCTTCATGGGTGGCTAATGGCTATTGCTACAAGCCAAGATTAAACTGAGTTGATGTGAAATAAAAAAAAAACCCAACAAAATTTGAAATAAACAATGGAAAGTAATGTACAACTTTTTACTGATTAAAAGAACAAATAAATTAATAAATTAATAATAAATAAAACATGGATGAAATTGAAGGTCATTAATGGCTTTAGGTGATGAAGAAAATATCAGCAAAACAAGAATCTATTGGGTATTTCAGCAAACATTTTGAAGTAATCAAAACCCACCATCGTGCTTTCCTAAGCGCAAATATCGCACAAGTGAAGGAAAAAGAAATTATAGCAGCAACCAAACAAAACTATATTCTAAGGTGTAGGACTCAGAAATTATTCATCTTACTCAAATGAACCACAAAATACGAATTTAATACCCAAAAATCACCCCTTTTTTAAGAGTTCAAGAAACACACCTTAAAGACAATTCTCACCTGCTAGCGACTAACTGATGCGCCTCAATTAAAACATGTTGTTGAGCGAAGTTTCTGAAGACCGATTAAAATTAGAGGAACGACATAAGATTACTAGAACCGAATAATCCACAGCGGAACAAAAGAACAACTAACAGAATTCAAGAATGAATCGAAAAAGAAACTGACGTGAGAAGAAAAAAATGGAACTGTGAGAGTTATTTTGGGTTTTCAAAATTAAAAATAAATTAAAAAATAACTAAATAAATTAAAATAATATATTTTTTTGAAACCAGCAAAAAAATAAAATAAATCCCACTTAGCACACACAAGAATTCAAACTCAAGGATACGGAGTAACCAAATGCTTAACCATTGAACCACTAAGTTCATCATTAACTCTAAAAAGTTAAAACTCACTTGTCCATCCAAACCATTGACCCTAACCAACCAACTTCAATTCTTCTAACTCCAATTTCAAGGTGTTGGCAAATCATTTTCAGTATTAAGACACATTCGTTCAAAACCATGAAATTTATTTGCAAAAAATACTTTAAGCGATTGCTTAATTTTTGCAGCAAAAAAATTTCATAGTTTTAAATTTGAAAATCGAGTTTTAAATTGTTAACCCGTGAGGCTTTGCTGTTTCATGGATAAATACTCAAAACCAAACAAACAGAATGAAAAACCAAAAATGAAGTCTATGCAAATTTATATTCCAAAATAATTAAAGACATAAACTATCTTATTTAATTAACTGATAATCAATTTGAGCTTTTGCATGCCATCCAATCCTAATCTCACCGTTTACCTGAAAGGTCAAAGATAAAACAAAGGGGTGAGCTATAAAGCTAGTGTGTAACTAAAACTCAAACTGAGATCACACAGAATATAATATGCAAATGAAAAAATAATAGAAAATTTCATAATGATCAATTAAACAAAATTGAATATGGATGATTATGCCAATGTGGTATTTTTCAGAAAATCATAATGCAATTTTTTTAGAAAATGTCCTACCCAACTCCGCTACACACCAAAATAGAGTTCCCCAGAACTCATCCAACCCAAATCACACCAACAGAATAGTTTTGTTCAATGCCACCAGATATTGCACAAAAAATATCAGATCGAATATATGTGGTCAAGCCACTATATTGCAACTCAACTGCCAAACAGAAATGTGGATAAACCATCAGAATGTGCAGATCATTAAATTGCCAGAAACTTCCTCCTTTTAACAGTATCCTAAACCCCATGTAATGTGTCATGACATGCACATATAAAATCAGAATGACGAGCATGTAGGACATATTGATGTACAATAACAGAAAACTAAGGGCATGAAAGTCCATGCTTTGCAGAACAATTTTATCAAACCTTATAGAAACACATTAATTTTGCCATGAAGTTACATGGATGGTTATATAACAGATTTAGAAATACAAATTAACATAATCGTACTTTATACACACATATACAGACATAGCGAATCAGAACATACCATTAGAACTATCAATATCGGATCATACAAATATATATTACATATACCTTAAACACATCAACATAGAAGCATATTCATAGATACCTTGTTGTCTAGTCTTATTTTAGCATATGGAATGTATATAAATACATTGTATGGTGGCTTTGGAAAATACACTTGAAATTTAATAAAAATAATTTATTTCTTTTTTGTTTCTTGCGTCTGTATCAAGTTTGTGAGCAATCTGCAATTTCACTTTCTTTTCCTTGTTCCTTAACATTTTTGGTTCAATTACTTCCAAGGTCCTTCCCATTTTCCACCATTTATCATTACCATTAAATTCTTTTCCATAAATCAGCAAACCATTATTAATTTCATGTTCAATTAAACCCCATTTAGCTTTAGCCCGATTATCATTTCGAAAATAAATCATGAGATATGAACTCGCACCAAAAAAACTTTCAACACAGTAAGCACTATTTCTTCAATATATGAGACAGTCACAACCGCCCCTTAAAGTTGATTTAATTTTAGCTCAAAATACACATGGGGCTGGAGTTGTATTGGTGTAAAAATGGAAAAATGAGACGGTCGTCTATCGAGTTTGAATTCTCGTGAACAAGTTGGCGTGTTCAACTAGAAAAAGCTAGTTGTATTCAGTCAAGGGAGATAGTAATCGAATTTAAATGACCCACGCAGTTGAGGCTGTTAATTAGAGTTGCACTTTTCTAGATCGCAAGACTGTTGAGATCTTAAATTGTGGAGCTTGTTATGTGGTTAAATAATCGGTAAGGACTGGTTTGCAGGTCGTATCGAAACCAACTACAGAAGGAAAACTTAGCAATTAAGCATCCTTGATCACTATAACCAACATATCGTTTAAAAGGGAAAATCCATTTTTTAAGGATTCAATTTCGAAGTGTATCGAAACTAAAGCTAAGCATTAATATATTTGATTCACCAATTTAATTTAATTTCCTTAATTTTATTTTGCAATCATAATTTTGTTTTTATTTTATTTTATATTTGCTTTTTTTTTATTTTGTGTATAAACTAAATCCCATTTTATTTATTTTACATCTCTGTACGTACAACTCGAGGGCACAATAGCTACCTAGATTTAGAAATATGGTAGTGTAAATAGAAAAATTAAGAATTTCATTCTCTGTGGGATCGACCCTACTACTCTATGCTACTATTTAATTAAGTTAGAGTATAAGAAATTATATTTGGTGGTTTTGACACCTATCAGACACCTTAAATGTAACGACTCGATAGTTAGGGATGTTAGAAAGTGTATTTTCAAGACTCCATTTTGACAAACTGAACTCGTAAATATTTTTATTAAATATTTATAGAGCTATATTAAAGGTGAATAAAATTCTAGATACGTAAATCTGACGAAATTAGGAGTTATTAAGGTATAGGAACTAAATTGCGTAAAGGTTAAAAGTTGAATTATAGATTGAAGTAAATAAATGGGGACTAAAGTAGCAATTATACCATTAATTAATTGGTTGGGTGGTGACCGGTCATGTTTTAATGATTTATGCATGTGTATATTATTAAGTTAACAACAACAATAATAAATAATGGTAATAAACAACAAAAACCATTTCTTCTTTTATTTTTACATGCAAACCAATTAAGAAAGAAGAAAGAAAGGAAAATAGCAAAGAGACACACGGCTAGGGGTTCAAATCTAAAACTGGTTAGTGCAATTTAGTCTTTTTCTTGTAATTTTTACGTTTTTGGAATTCCGATACTTTAAGCTACCCGATCAATGTTACAATTTTTAGCATTGCTCAATATTGATGATGTTACCATTGTTGATTAGTTAGAGCTTTAGGGATTTAATTGATAGATTTTTAAGTTAGAAGTGGAAAAAGGGGAAAGACAATATTGACGTTGAGTAGCTTAGAATATATGGTTTGTGTTTCTATAATCGGAATTAAATTACAAATTATTGCATATTGAATTATTAGCATATGGTAAGTATTTGAGGTGAGAACTCTTGTACTTTGGGCCGAATTGAATTAATTGATGATTACAATGAACTAATTATGTATATCAAGAAATGTGGTACTTTTATAAATATTGAATGAAAATGTGTATTGAGAAATTGTGGTGGATATCAAACCTATTAAATGCTTATATGTGTGATAACATACATAAATGAAATTGGGACATTGGTTGCACTGAAAAGTGAAATGAAACCCTATTAACTGTTTCGGGCTAAGTTGGATATAGATGGCATGCCATAGGATAGGAAAAGTTCAGGGATTTCTTCAACTTCGTGCTGATGAGGCGCTGGGTGCCAAACTGGTGTGTTGGTTGGATCCGTGTATCCGTCCAAGTCCGAGTCATGTTAATAGGGAAAATAAATGATAAAATCACTGTGTTCGATATTGAAATGATATGGTTGAGAAATGGAAATGAGATGTGAAATGGAATATGGAACAGTAGATTTGTTGTGAATATGGATTGAATCATGAGAAATGAATTTATGAATTTGAAGTAATGATGAATTATGCCTGTAACATCTCGAATTAGGGCCTAGTCGGAACAGTGGTTTCGAGACCAAAAACCTGAGATAAAAATAATTATCATATGATTCTTATGAGGTTTATGTTATGGATGCATACTTGTGTGAAAGTTTCATGAAGAAATTCTAAACATAAAATGTTCAATTGCATTTTAGGGACCAAATTGAATAAAGTGCAAAACTTGCATTCTAGAAGCTTTTAGCATGAAATTGCTTTAGATTATGAATTAGGGGGTCCTAATTAGCAATTTGACCAATTTATATAATTTTGGACAAAAATAGACATGCATAGGAAAAATTAGAAAGAGGAACCCTAAGGGCATTTTGGTCATTAGGTAATTAAAAGAATAAAAAGGGAAAATCAAACCAAAAATGTGTCCATCTTCCTCATTGGCTGTCGAAAATCACAAAACACTATAGCTAGGGTTTTGTTCAACATTTCCAAGCTCAATAGTAAGTGTTCCCTAGCCCCGTTTTTAACGTTCTTTATATTTTTAAAGTCTCGGTCACATGGTCTACCCATTTCTAGTTATATTTTAAGCTAGGGTTCATGTATGAAAATTGACTCATGCATGACATGCTTGTATTTTGATGATTAATAGAGGAATATGAATGTTTAATGCATGATGAACATCTTTTGTTAGGTGATTTTTAGTGAAAACACCTAAACGAAGGACTTGTTTGTAACAGTGAAAAAGTGAGTAATAATAATGTGAAATAAAAGAAAATATGGGCTGATATGAGCATAGAAAAAGTTCAGCCAAGCTTGGGTAATCAAGAAAATGCATGTATTTCATTTTACGATCCTAGGGGCTAAATCATAAATATGTGAAAGTTTAGGTGTCAAAATGTAAATTTGCAAAAGTATGATTTATGGACCTGTTTGAATAATGTGAATAATAAATAAGCTAAATTTGACATTATAGAATAAGAAAAACGTGAATCAGAACTTGATCGAGGAAAGAATAAAGTATACAACGACTAGGCTCGATTACCACCGTTTTGTACCGAGGTAAGTACATATGCAAATAATGCGGTATGATAGTATGTTTTAAATGCTTTAATATAATGTGATAATTCTTTTATTGTAATTATGAATTATATGCTTATTGATTGTTATGAAAGCATGAATGTTATTATGGTCATGATTTACGACGTTACGAGCAAGTACGATGGAGATACTATGTGCAAGTGAGGAAAAAATCCGGTTTGAACCCTAGGAATAGTTTAGGATAGAAGTGACATGTCACTAGGAACTAAGGAGTCCGAACTCGTTGAGTGGTCCGGGTTCGTGAGATATGTGGCATCTGAGCTCGTTGAGAGGTCCGAGTTTATTATGGATGCAAGCATTCGAGCTCGTTGAGAGGTCCGAGTTCATGGTAGATGTGATTCATGTAACATCCGAGCTTGTTGAGAGGTCTGAGTTCATTATGGATGTGTTACATGTTATGTGGCAGCTTCAGCTATGTTTGTATATGAGGCACTTATGTGCAAGGTTTTCGTGTATCCAATAGTATTCTGAATGTTCAACGGGTATTGTAATGAACGTAATGAGAGTCCTGAGAAGGACATATGAAAGACGTATGGTTATGAATACTTTATGATAAGTATAGGTATGTATGCTAAACCTATGAGTAATGCCTTAATAAAGATCGGTTTACGATGAGCAAGTATATATATGTGCTTATAATGAGTAAGCAAAGAGGTTTGAATGAAGAATAATCTTTATGTATATATTATCATGTTTTTGCATGTTAATTGTTTACCACTATTACATATTATTTGCATGTGGACTTACTAAGCTTTAATGCTTACTCCCCTTTCTTTTTCCATCCTTTGTAGTTCCGCCAAGCTAGCTCGGGGATCAGAAGCTATCGGAGTATTCGACCACACTATCAAAGGACTATTGGGTATAGTGAAATTATTATTTTGAGTATGGCATATATAGGAAACTTGGTCATTTTGTGATATGTGTCATGCTATTTGGCCAAATTGTGAAGGTTTATGATAATGATGATTCATTTTGTAATGGCCATGTGATATGGCTCATACTTGATCATTGGGTTGTAATCTAATTACCCATGCATGCATGTGCTAGTGTTTTGATGGTAGGACATGTTATTGCTTGGTGAAAGCATGATAATAATGTAATGTGTGGTTGATCAATGAATGTATGGTAAAGTATAAATCTGGTGCTAAAGGATAATGGATGACCTAATATCTTAAAATGACTATATGCATGAAATTGGTGTGGAATGCCTCTAAATGGTGTAGCAAATGAGTGTACAATAAAATGACATTATGAAGATGTGAGAGTGTCATGGTGTGGAATGTTTGAGTGCACAAATATGTCATGTTGCATGTTATAAAGTGTGTTTGAATGTATAAGTGATTGAGGGTGACCATTGGTTTGGAAAATAGCCTCCAAAAAGGTCTACACAGGTAGACACACGGGCATGTGTCTAGGCTGTGTGTGACATACGGTCTACCCTATGGGCGTGTCGAATGGCCGTGTGTCCCCTGCACCAAAAAATTCTAAGTCAGTATGCATGGTAGTAAACACACGGGCAGAGACATAGTCGTGTGTCTCAGCCATGTAAAGGACATGGCCTAGCGCACGGGCGTGTGCCTTGGCCGTGTGCCCCTAAATGAATAATGATGTCATAAACAAAATGTCCAGGTTTTTGGACACGGGTGATGACACGGGCATGTGCTTGGCTGTGTGAAAAACCCTGTAGGTTTGAAATCAAAAATAAATTCTAAAAATTCCACACGGGTAAGGGACACAGGCGTGTGCTTGGCCGTGTGAAAACCCCTATAGGTTCGAAATGAAAAATAAATTCTTAAAATTCCACACAGGTAAGGGACACGGGCGTGTCCCAAAGCATACGAACGTGTGAGGCTTTAACCTAAAAACTTTATTAGAATTTTCTTAAGTTCTCGATTTAGTCCCAGGTTACTTCTAATGTATGTTTTGGAACTCGAAGGTCCATGATAAGGACAAAATGATTTTGTTTGGTTAATTTTAATTTGGAATGAAATTTTATGACCCGTATTTTCTAGAAATACCCTGTTTATGTTCTATAATGCCTCGTACCTTGTCCCGATCTCGGGTACGGGTAAGGGGTGTTAGAATGCCATTGAATGAGCTGATTTATCAAATGCCATATGAAATGATATTTCCATTTACTAAAACATATGGAATCTATTGGATGTGAATAAAGAATGAGTAAATTTGCATGTTGACTTGATACATATGCTTTATAACATTACTTATTGCATTCTTACATCTTAACTACTCATATCAAGTTTAAATTGTTCGGATTATAGAAATACCACTGAGTTATACTCAGTGTGCGATTTTGTTTCCTGTGCGTAGGTTAGGTACTTTTCAGCTTATCGCTGACTCAGCATCCAACGTCAATTCCGAACTCAAGTGTGGTGATATTCTATGTTGTAATGGCATGTACCTAAGAGGTCTTTTAGTTGCTAGTTGTTTTGTTAATATGATGATATTTTGATTTTCAAGAGTAATGGTCTTTGTGTATGTTCATAAAGTTGAGACTTAAGCTTAATGTTTTGGTATGTGCTTTAACCTTAAGCTTGGTAGCCTAAATAGCTAAATGTTAGTTCAACTATGGAAAATTTGGTATGAATGAGAGTTTTTAATGGTTGATGCCTTGCTAATATATTTGAAAATATAAAATGTGGTACTAATGAGGGTATACTGGTTAGACACTTAAGATGATTGTTTTGACATATTTTGAGCATGTTTAATTGTGTTTTGAATAGGTTAAATGGTTGGTAATTGTGTTGTTTAGTGTCCTAGTAAGCATGATTTGGTAAATCTGAGTTTTAAGGTGCATTTAGGCACATACAGCCTAAGACATGGTCTGCCACATGGCTGTGTGCCCTACGCAGGCAATCCACACAAGTATGTGCCTCGAATGTGTTTCAAAATAGTATAGGTGAAAATTTCACACGGGTTGACACATGGCCGTGTGAAATCATTTTGAGAGGTCCCATGCACCAGGCGTGTGAAGACGCACACGGTGTGAAGACGCACACGGGCGTGTGAAGACGCACACGGGCGTGTGAAGACGCACACGGGCGTGTGAAGTTGCACACGGGCATGTAAGATAGCCATACGCCTATGTCTAGAGCCACATGGTATGACACACGGCATGTGACACGACCGTGCGACTCAAGTCAGTGAGTTACACCGGTAGAGACACGGGTTGGGACATGGTCGTGTGTCCCAACTTTGAAAGGCACACTGTAACACCCCCTACCCGTATTCCAAGCCTAGAATAGGGTACGAGGCATTACCAAACTTAATATGATCAATCATGTCAAAAAATCAGCCATAAAATGTTTTCTAAATTAAAAACTTTCATACATATGTTTAACGTCCCTTATATGGGCTTACGAGGCCCAAAACATACATTCAGGGTGGTTCGGGACCAAACTGTAAATATATGAAACTTTTGCAACACTTAGAAAATTTTCACACTTTGGAGAGTCACACGCTCGTGTTTTCAACCCGTGTAACTCTCTGTTTATAACTTCATCACCCTTGTCAGTCGTACACTTCATATAAATAACAAGAAACGTGTATGGGCTTAATTCTCATTCAATTTCTCATATATATACACAATTTCACGTTATGTAATCATACAACATATATCAGTCATATCTCTGTAATCTAAATATATTTTCATAACAACTTATCTTGATTTCAGACTATTTCATATTTAAGCTTAAATAACCAAAGTATTTGAAATATCATCTTTATGCAAATAGTACACATGAGGTATATAATTCTATAATTATGAATAAACACATTTATCAAACATTTTCTATATTCATATATCAATGTCTCATGTCTCCATATATCAATAACCGTCATTTTCATGAATTCCGAGTTCAATTTCATAATTATTTGTCTCGTGTTCAATTTATTCCATATCGGAATTTTATTTATTAAAACATTTGAATTATCAATACATATGGACAGTACATTCAAGATGAACAATTATATAATCACAAATGAATTCATTTATCAACCAAGTTCTATACTCGTATCTTATCAACTCGTACTTCCTTGTATCACATAGTTCCATGTAACACTTACCAAACTTTGTCAAATTAGTGAACGTCTTACGAAATTGAGTACTTCGTTTTCTCGATGCCATAGTTCAACTATGGTCTTACACATCTTCACATAATGATGCCATAGCCCAGCTATGGTCTTACACATATTCATATATCGATGCCCTAGCCCAGCTATGGTCTTACACGAATCACATATCTCACTGATGTCATATCCCAGATATGGTCTTATACAGTAGCATATATCACACCGATGCCATATCCCAGATATGGTCTTATATGGAAATCACTTGTCACTTGTAGCTGAAGCTACCACTATTCACTGATCGGGTAGCCGGAGCTACCATTTTTCACTGATCAGGTAGCTGGAGCTACCACTTTTCACTGATCAGGTAGCCGGAACTACCACTTTTCACTGATCAGGTAGCTGAAGCTACCACTTTTCACTGATCAGGTAGCTGAAGCTACCACTTTTCACTTGTCATTTGTCATTGATCAGATAAGTGTAGCCAAAGCTATCACTTATCACTTTCACTTTTCCTTGATCAGATAAGTGTAGCCGAAGCTATCACTTATCACTTGTTGCCATGGTCCAACCATGGTCTTTTCCTTCAATTCATCTTGTCACTGAACTGAAATGGTCAATTTGATCATTTATTCAATTTTCATGCTTTTACATTATTCACGATTTTATCATCAATACATATGAAATAACACATCATGAAATTCATAAAATTAACAAATAATCACTAAAATTTAGCCATATGAACTCACAAGTTCAATTTTTGTATTATAACGATAATCATAATTTCATAATAAATATACCAAATAAAACATTATATCATTTCTAATCCAACAATTATCGATTATGATCGGGCATGTGATCAATTTATACATAAGTCATTCATATATTTTTGTATATTTTCCTCCTCCTCCTCTCCATCCACATCCTTAGTATAAACAACACACTTGTAGGTAACATTATCCATAATTTTCACTATCTACTTATGTGAATATTCAAGCTGTCCATCTGTGTCATAGTCACTAAATTATTTTTATATTGGGATACAGAACTACAAATTAAGATCCATAAATTTTTCCAGAAACTAGACTCATATTTCTTCTTACCATAAAAATTTCATAATTGTTGGTTGGGCCAATTAATACAGTTTATTCATTGAAGTCTCCCCTGTTCTGCTGTCTGATAGTTCCGACCCTTCTTCACTAAAAATTAATTATCTTCTCGTACAAGATTCGAATGATGTCCTCATTTGTTTCTCTTGAAAATAGACTCATTCAGGATTCTAAACATATAAATTTAATCCTCTAATTATTTTTATCCAATTTTTTATGATTTTCCAAATTCAGAATAGGGGAACCAGAAATCATTCTGACCTTGTCTCACAAAAGTTATTGTATCTCATGATTTACAATTCCTTTTCTTACATAATTTCTTTTATAAGAAACTAGACTAAATAAGCTTTAATTTCATATTTTATTCATCCTATAATTTGATTTCTATAATTTTTGGTGATTTTTCAAAGTTAAACTACTGCTGCTGCCCAAAACAGTTTTAGTGCAAAATGTTGATTTCCATTTTACCCCAAATTTCACAATTCATACAATTCAGTCCTTGCTCAATTAACCCCTCAATTAAGATAATTTTCTCAATTAATAAATTTTCTAGAAATTATAAGTTATTTCATAACTATTGAAATTCAGAATTTCCACATAAAACTCTAACTTCAAACTCTTTTACAATTAGGTCCCAAACATTAACTTTCTATTCAATTCTTTCAATAAAATCAGAATATAAACAATTTAAAGCTCTAATTCCATGCCAAATCATCATATAATTCCAGCACTCATCCATAACAACTTCAAAAATTAGACATGGAATCAAAAACTAATGAAATAGTAAGTTGGACCTAATTGTAAAATTCCAAAAACATAAAAATGTCAAGGAGAAAGCAAGAATTAAACTTACATGAAGCTAGAGTATGAAAACCAGCTTGAACCCTCCTCCATGGCTGTTTTTCAGCTGATGAATATGAAGAGAAATGAAGAGAATTCTAGATATTCCAATTTAGTCCCATTTTTATTTAGCTAATTTTGCAATTTTCTAATTTTGCCCTTATTTCACCCTTTTCTTGATTTTTCTCAGCTATTGCCGCCCAAAATATCTCCTTTGGGCTTATTTGCACTTTAGGTCCTTCCTCATTTGACAATTGAGCTATTTAATCCTTTTAGCAACTTTTATACCCTTTTCAATTTAGTCCTTTTTATTTAATTAACCACCCTCATTCTCGACCCAATTTACCTAATTAATTCTTTTAAATCACCAAATTCACTAATTCAAAAATGCTTTTATATTCACATTTGACTCATAGGTATTAAATTATTAAATTTTCAACTCACCCATCGGATTTAGTGATCTTAAATCTCTATTCCCGATACCACTGAAAATTAGGCTGTTACACACACGGCCTGGGGCATATCACATGGCCTGGCCACACGGCTGTTTGGCCCCTATTTCTAAGTATTTTTGAAATTTTCCCTAAACTTTCAAATTTATTTTAAATTAGCCCTTGTTTGTTTTTAGACTATTTTTAGGGTCTTGTAAACTCGTATTAAAGATTGTAAGAGTATTTTTACTCTAATTTTGAATGGTATAGCAAACCTAAATTGGGTGAAGTAGGTCATCCTACCAATATCATCGAAGATAGTAGTCAGAGTTTAATCCAATACTCTGATGCTAATAATTGGAATAGTCTTGTTATGTATCCAACTTCTAGCTTTCAAGAGAGGATAAATAGTGATAAGAGTATAGATAGTGGAAGACCAAGTTTAGCATTGTATAGCATAAGGCATTACTCGATTGTATAAGATAATAATTTGGAAGTATTAGCTTAGCGTGATTTGCCCTCTATATAATATGAATGTTAATAGTCATTTTGCACCTTTGCTTATGTTGTAATTAAATGTTCTGATTGGTTAGTAATGCCCGTGACCCTAATCCAATGACAGATGTGGGTTAGGGGTGTTACAATTAATCCATGAATTTGATTCATGTTGAACAAGTCACTTTTCATTCTCTTACATTTACTTTTTTGGGAAATGAAATAAAATTGTTGTTAACATTTGAATTAGATTGAAAGGAGGATTTCAAAGCTACGGAATTGAATTTACGAATATTAAGATTTTAACTTTCAATTTTTTTGTACAAACCCACTAAATTTAATTTCTTTACACTAATTACTAATGTGTTATATAAGATGAAAATATCTACTTTACAGTTGAAAGTCTTGCTTTTATACCATTAAAATACCATTAAACTATATAATTCAAAATTGCATAAATAATGTAATTTTAAATTCAATAATTTTTAATATTCAAATTTAATAATAAAAAAATATTATTCAAATTTCCATGTATTAATATCATAAATGATAAAAGATATTTTTAATATTTCAAAAATTAATAATAAAAATAAAATTTTATTTAAATATCAATATGGTAATTTTTTTCAATTTAAAAGTTTCTTTTATAAAAACTTGTGCTATTATAATATGAAATTTATATTTTTAAAAGTTTATATTCTAAAAAATAATTATTATCAAAACTCAAGTAAATATATAATATTTTAAATAATTATAAATAGTAAGTTATGAAACTATTTTGGATGACCCACAAAATCCTTGTTCAAATGATAACAGAATTGTTTCTTGTAGATTTGGGTCACAAATTGGTTATATGAGTTAAAAACTTATTTAGTATTTTTCTAATTTTGAAACTGAGCAAATTAGTTCTTATAAAAAAATTAGAATAATTTAGTCCTTATTAATTTTGAGATTAAGCAACTAAGGATAAGAATTAACACATTGACACTTTCTGTCAGTATTACTACTTTAATATAATACTATTTTATTAAAGATCTTATATGGTCGTGAAAAAATACCAAAAATAAACTTTAAAAGCTTTAACTTACATTTTTTCTGATGTATAAGACTAATTTTAACGAAATTGTTATTAAAGATCATACTTCAATTTGATTTTTTAAAAAGTAGATAATAGGCAAAAAAATAAAAAATAAACTCTAATTAAACAAACTAGAAAACTTTAACTTAGTAACCTAATTAAAAATAAACCCTAATTAAAAGATTTAATTTTTTCCATATATATAACTTTAATTAAAACTAATCTCATAAGCATTCAATAATACGAAAATTTTAACTTAAAGCAAAAATTTGTAAATTAATTTTATTAAACAAAAAAATTATTAAATATTTTTATTCAATAGGCATAACAGCTGAATTAACATATAAGATAGTTTTATTGGAAAATATACCCTAATTAAAAATTAATAATAACACATAAATAGTAAAATCTAATCTAAGATGATGGTGTTGCAGTTAATTCTTTAGAGCAAAACCCTTTGAATTTGGAAGTCGCATCACACTAGGCAACAAATATTACTTCTTTAAAGAAATAATCTCGAATTGCCATAATTCTAGAACATTCTGCTAGAATTAAAACCTTGTAGGAATTAAAAGATTTTAACATATCTTGTGGGAACCGTGGTGAAAAATTATTAGGTTACTCAGTTAAATGATAGTCATTAATAAAAAATCTTTGTCTAGGCAATGCGATTAAGAAAGACAAAATAAATAACGAAGTTAACAAAACATCATTCATATCAATGAAACTTTGAAAAGATTAACAAAATTGAAAGAAAGAAAATAGATTATAATTTTGTATTGCATATAACTAGTAGAATAAACAGATATTTATAGCAAGAAAATTTTATCTTATTTTTCAAGTAATTATACACTAGATGAGATACATAACAACCTTATCAATTTATTGTACATAAAAACTAATTTTTGAAATGAAATAATTTAAAGCAAATCATAACCTCTTTTTATCTAGTATCAACAAAATTTGAAAAAATATATTTATAAATTAAATAAGTTTTTTTTCTACTTGATGTCCACAAAACTAACTAAAAATATGACAAAGACAAGTGCACCTATCGATAAAAAGTATAGCTACGGTGAGCAAAGCTATCGTTCCTACGAGTACTAAAAGTACTAGTAATTACTGTCTTTCTATTATTTAACCGACAAATTGGAGAGATTGATTTAAAACTAAAAGTAACTAAATTAATTAACTAAAGAACACGACAAAGAACAAATCAGGAAAACAAACGTTTAACAACAAAGAAGAGAAACAATACCCAGAAAAGAATCCAACTAGATTTCATCTGTTATTATCAATCTGAATTAAACAATTTCTTCACTTAGTATCTTGATCAATAGAAATCCCTAAATTATGTAAATATCTCTTTCGAGAGTAAGAACAACTAACTCTAGGTTGATTAATAGAAATTTCTTTCTAATTAAAACCCCTATTATCGCATTAACTTGATCCATGGATCCCCCTATTAGATTTGACTCTAATCCAACAGATTTATGTCATCCTATTTCTAGGATTGCATGCAACCCCATTCAATTATACTAGATTTACACTTAAATAGGGACTTTTCCTCCTCTGATTTACGCACATCAAACATGGATTAATAGTCCAAAAATATCAAACCAAGGATTCAGAACACATAATTGAGAACAAGATTCAAGTAATTATTGCGTAAAACATAAATAAAAAAAAATAGAATTCAACATAGGGTTCATCTCCCCTAGGTATTTAGAAAATTAGTTAATAGTCACAAATAAAAACATCTCAAAGACAGTATAACCACAAGAAATAAAGAAACTCATAATAAAATTTAAAGAAATCAAAAGGAGATCTTCAATCTTGATGGAAATTTGCTTCAAAGTGGGCTTCAATAGTGTTTCCCGAGTTGTTTTCTTCAAATATTCTCTGATGGCTTACTGACATCTTCTTATCTTTGTCATATATAGGATTTAGAATTCCCAAAAAACCTAAAAATTACATTTTTTTGTGTTGGGGGTGTAATTTGTGAAATTGATACAGTCTTGCACATGGCTATGAAGCAGCCCTTGTGGCTCACACGACCGTGTGTCCAGCTCGTGTGGAATTTCCCAGGCCATGTGGCTCCTGAAATCTACTCCAATTTTCTGATTTTTGCTCCTTTTGTTCCCAAATGCTCTTTTAAGTATAGAAACATGAATTTAAAGGATTATGAGCATAAAATTCACCATTTTACATCAATCAATAATCTAAAAATGCATTAAGAACGAGATTAAAATATGTTACTTTTAGCACTTATCACTACTAATTGAATAAAATGTATTAATATCATATGTGTGAATACAAAGGAAGAATTTGTTTATCATTATTTAAGCTAGTGGGCTAGATGCAACATTTCCTTATCATTTTTGTAATAGTTAGTTTTCAATGGAGTCAGAAACTGTGGTTTTGGGACCACAATTCTTACGTATCTGTTTGTAAATATTGATAATTTAGTATTTACAAGGTCATCTAGGTCGTATTAAAATTTGGTTAAGAGATTATATCGTTTAGATAGTTAATTAAGTAAAAAGGACCAAATTGTAAAAGCCACAAAAGTAAAGTTCCATTAATTAAAAGTTCTAGATTTCAATTGAAAGGTAAATTAAGGTATTTAAATGGTAATAATACCATTTAAAAGGTTAGTGGATGGTTGTGGAACTATGTTTGTTAAAATTTTGATTAAAGTAAATTTTAGATTAAAGTAAAACCAAAGGAAATTTTAGCATTTTATCATCTTCTTCATCAATTTTAGTTTGAAACCCTAAAAGAATAAGTAGAAAACATTCGGTTAACTTTTGGTTCTCAAATCGGGAGTGTAAATTTCGTTCGTTTTTAGTGATTTTTATGTTTTTGAGCTCGTATTAGTTTAATCTAGCTAACCCGAGGATCAACTTTTAAAAATGTGAAATGTTATAATTTTTTCCATTGATGAATTGAGTTGTTTCTTGACTGTTTAGGGAAGACTATTTAGTTCATTTGATAGTTAAGACTAATTTGTAAAGTTGTTTTTGATGATTTTAATGTTTAAGGATTAAATTGCTTAAGTAATAAAAATACAAGGACTTGATATGAATTTATTACAAATGTGGGTTGTAATGAGAGTTATTATTATTCAACTAGGATGGATTTTCAATAAAAATAGGTAATTTGCATGATTGGGGCCTAAGGACTAAATTGAATAAAAGTGAAATGTAAGGGTAAATTTGTAAAATGTGAAAAAGGACTTAATTGCATGAAATGATTTAATTTTATTGTTGATATATTTAACTGAATGAAATATTATTTTAGATCAAGAACGCATTGAGAACCATGAAAAAGAGAAAGTAACAAATTAGTCCTTGTACCATTGTAGTCACTGCGGATTAGTTAGTCTGTTCGCTTGGATTAATTTTAATACTTTTAATTTCATTGTTGAATGAATTAATTTGCTGTGACTTGGACATTATTGTTATGTATGCATTGAGAATTGAACAACAAATTATTATAGATTTTATTATCGTTGAAATCTTCTAAACCAATAAACGTAGGATAGAGTACGATTGGTATACAAATAGGTTATAGTGCGTGTAATATGGGATTAATTTGCGATGAGGTGATGATTCCTGCTTATTTCCTATTTATTTGAATATATCAAAGTCCAGCATTTGTTACGAACTATCAAGTTATACTCCAGTGTGTTTTGGCGTGTTTTCGGGGGTAGTTGTTTGCCTTCGGGCTACGCACTTAGTGCCGAGGTGTGTTAACGGTTGGATTAGCTCTTATGAGCATTTGGTGTGCTTCAAATGATTGACCGTGTACTCGTGTCCATAAATCATTCATTTGGAATTAATTATTGATCGTATTAACATGTGAACACTTTTTACTTATTGTGAATTGTGTTTGACAAGAATTCTGATATTGAGTTGTAACAGGGAGTTTATTCATTTAACTAATTATCTAAAATATTATGTTATTTTGGTAAGATTTATTATTTAATCGACGACCTTACTAATCTTTATTAAAGGTTACTCGTGTTTTATTGTGTTATCTTGTAGATAGCATTTTGTGGATAATCGGGTGATTGAATGAACTCAAAGAATCACACTATCCCAAGAACTCTTTTGGTAGAATTTTACAAATAAATTGGCTTATATGACATGTATTAGGCAAATGATTATGATGTAATGTTTCAAAGCTATATACCTAGAGTGTTTATATGACTTATGGTGTACTTAATATACCTAGAGTGTTTATTCACGGGTTAACACACAGCCTACGACACGGTCGTGTGACCTAACATTGAATGTTACATGGGCTAGCCCACAACCAGCGACACAGCCGTGTGGCATCATTTCAAAAGCTACACGACCTGGCACACGGGTAGCGACACTACTGTGTCCCGCACCATACAATCTGGATCGTGTCACACGACCTGGCCACATGACCATACAACCCCTGTTTGAAAATTTTAGTTTTTCCTTGAATTTTTTATTTATTTCAAATTGGTCCCTGATTGCTTCTAAACTATTCCTAAGGCTTCGTAGGCTCGAATTAAGGCTTGTAATTGTATAATTGTTTCCTTTTGAATTACATATGAATTTATTTAAATTAATTTGATAAATGATTGCTATATGTTATGAAATGTTCTGTTTTGTACAATAATACATTGTAACCCTACTCTGGTGATGAAAACGAGTTATTGGTGTTATATTTAGTGGTATCAGAGCCCGTTTTAGCCGATTCTTAGACTGAATATTATGTGCTTAAAGTTTAGAAATTACATGCCATATAAACAGGTAATGTTTTAAATGTTACAAACTGTAAGAAAGTTCGGTAGGCTACCTACTAAAGACCCACGATTACATTTAAGACATTTTCTAGAAGTATATGATTCATTTAAACAGCAGGGTGTTCCTGAAGACGCTCTGAGACTTAAGTTGTTTCCATATTCATTAAGGGATCGTGCCAGAGCATGGCTAAATGCTTTACCGTCAAGAACAGTGGCAAAACGGAATGATCTTTACTAAATATTTTTGCTACGGTATATCCCACCATGAGAGTGTGTGTTCATTGTTTCATTTTTGTCTTTTTTTCACCAAATTTTTTTAAAGGCCAATTCATCCCGTCTTGGCATATTCGGTTTGTTCCATCGAGTTAACATGAACTTGAAAAGATACATAATCATTTTCATGTTTTGATGTTGAAACGGTACAGGTCAAATCCTTCATATGTAATTACTACTTCTAAGGTTGAGATGCAGTCGGATTTATCGTCTTCTTAAGAACCAATCAAGATTTTGACATTGGAAGTAAAATGACTTCGAAATAAAAGAGTACAATTGGTTAAAGTCTTATGGAATCGACATAGGGGTTGAGGAAGTTACTTGGGAAAAAAAAGAATCGATGAAATTCCAATACCCAAACTTATTCCATGGTAATAAATTTCGGGGACAAAATTTCCCAAGAGGGAGAAAGTTGTAACAGTCTATTTTCAATGGTATCAGACATAGTGGTTTTGTGACCACAATTCCTACATATCAGTCTATAAATATTAATAATTTAATATTTACGAGGTCATCTAGCTCGTCTTAAAATTTTTTTAAAAGATTATATCGTTTAGATAGTTAATTAAGTAAAAAATACCAAATCATAAAATCTGCAAAAGTAGAGTTCCATTAATTAAAAGTGCTAGATGTCAATTGAAAGGTAAAGTAAGATATTTAAATGGTAATTATACCATTTAAGAGGTTAGTGGGTAGTTTGGGACTATGTTTGTTAAAAATTTGAGTAAAAATCATTAAGGGCAAATTCGTAATTTGGAAATAATATAGATTAAAGTAAAACCAAAGGAAATTTTAGCATTTTATTATCTTTTTCATCAAGTTTAGGATGAAACTCTAAAAGAAGAAGTAGAAAACATTCGACTAGCTTTGGTTCTCAATTTGGGTGAGTAAATTTCATCTGTTTTTAGTGATTTTATGTTTTTGAGCTCGTATTAGCTTAATCTAGCTAACCCGAAGATCAATTTGTAAAACTGTCAAACCTTATAATTTTTTCGATTGATGAGTTGAGTTGTTTATTGATTTTTTTATGGAAGATTATTGAGTTTAATTGATTGTTAAGACTATTTTGTAAAGTAGTTTTTGATAATTTTAATGTTTAAGGATTAGATTGTGAAAGTAATAAAAATACAAGGACTTGATGTGAATTTATTACAAATGTCGGCTGTAATGAGAGTTATTAATATTCTGCTAGGATGGATTTTCAATAAAAGTGGGCAATTTGCATGATTGGGGCCTAGGGACTAAATTGAGTAAAAAGTGAAATGTGAGGGTAAATTTGTAAAATGTGAAAAAGCACTTAATTGCGTGAAATGATTTAATTTTTCTGTTGATATAGTTAAATGAATGAAATATTATATTAGATCAAGAACGCGTTGAGAGCCGCGGAAAAGAGAAAATAGCGGATTAGTCCCTGTACCTTTGTTGTCACTGTGGATTAGTTAATAAGTTCACTTGGATCAGTTTTGATACTATTAATTTCATTATTGGATGAATTAATTTGCTATGACTTGGATATTATTATGTATGTATTGAGAATTGAAAAACATATCATTATATAAGTGATTATCGTTGAAATATCCTGAATCGATGAACGTAAGACAAAGTATGATTGACATGCCAATAGGTTATAGTGCGTGTTGTACGAGATTAATTTGAGACGAGATGACAATTCATGCTTACTTCTTGTTTACCTAAATATATCGAAGTCCAGCATTTGTTGCGGACTATCGAGTTATACTCTAGTGTTTTTTGGCATGTTTTCGGGGGTGGTTGTTAGCCTTCGGGCTAGGCACTTAGTGCCGAGGCATGTTAACAATTGGATTAGCTCTTATGAGCATTTGGCGTGTTTTGGATGATTGGCCGTGCACTTGTATCGACAAATCATTCATCGGCATTGATTATTGATCGTATTAACATGTGAAGACTTCTTACCTGTTGTGAACTGTGTTTGACAAGAATTCTGATATTGAGTTGTAATAGGGAGTTTATTCATTTAACTAATTATCTGAAATATTATGTTATTTTGGTAAGATTTAATGTTTAATCGATGAGCTTACTAAGCTTTACTAAAGGTTACTCGTGTTTTATTGTGCTCTCTTGTAGATAGCATTTTGCGGATAATTGGGCAATCGGATCAACTCGAAGAATCACACTATCCCGAGAACTCTTTTGGTAGAATTTTACAAACAATTTGGCTTAATATTGAATGTGATTGAGTATGAATGTGATTGAGTAGTAGACTTATCGTGTGCTTAATATACCTAGAGTGTTTGTTCATGGAATGGTAAGTGATATATTAGGTTGGTGTGATATAGTTAAGTTTATTGAATTGTATATGCAATGGTTGAAATGTGGTAGTAATGATGGTAAATGTATGTGTGCATTATATTGTGTTAAGTAAGGTTTTAGGTAGTTTGTAATGGAATGAATTGGTTGTCTTTTTTATACTTACGGTCTTGTTAATATATGCTATGTAATAGCGTAGGTACTTGTGCATTTAGGTGAGGAGCAAGTTTGAATTCAGTCTCTTTTAAGCACACATAGCCTGGGGTACAGGCTATCATACGACTGTGTGATGCCCACGGGCTACCCACACGAATGTGTGCCCTGAGCGTGTTTAGGTGCATTTTTGACATAGGTAGTGGAAGCACAAAAATATACACACTTTTTCATGCCCTTTTTAACTAAATTCATGCAGTTTTGATAAAATTCTTATCGAAAAATAATTAATTTTTATAAAATAATTAAATTACACTTAAATTATGAACATGTTGAAATTTAATTAATTTTATAATTAATTTTGATTAATTTTGATCATTTTTCGACAGATTTGCACAAAAGGCAAAAAAATGACTTGGCAGTCACCGCTAGAAGTTCAAAACTGAGAAGCAATTTGAAGTATCGAGATGAATTAATTTTTCAGCCTAACTCGGTCCAATTATGTGTATTAATTCATGATATAATTAATTTTAATTTATATCCAATTTAATTTGAATTAAATAAATTATTATTAATTAATTATGGAAAAGTAGTCCAGTTGAGCCAAATCGAGTGAATCGAACCAACCATGAAGTGGACAGCCCAAAACCGTCCATATGCTGACCCAAATCAGCTTATTGGCTGATTATTTAGCTTGCAAAGAGGCCCTTGAAGACTTGTTCAAGTTGCAAACAAACCCCTCTACAATTGGTGGCTTTATAGATTTGCCCTAAGCCTAAATTAGCAAAGTTGAAACTATCAACCTTGCCACATGTGTGGCTGGCCAAGCGATGGCTCTTTGGCTGCTATTTTTAGCTAATTTTAGTAGTCATCTTCAGCTATAAACCCTTGGCTGATCATTCAACACATCTCAAGCATTCACATCTTTTCTCTCTTCTCTCCACTTTCTCTCTTCTTTTCCATTCCAAATTCTCTTGCTCTCTTGCAGATTTCTCCTCTTGGAAAAGGGGCATTCATCAGCCATTTGGAGCAGCAATTAAGTGTTCATAGCAGATTTGGTCAGCGAGGACAACGGAGAAGGAAGAATGGAGCAAACTAGTCAAGCCATGAAAAAACATCAGATTTGATTCTTGTTCCCTATCTCTTTAATTTTTGTTGTTGTTATGACGGACAAATCTATGAATATTTATGTTGTTGGAATGGTTAATTTAATCAATTTAGCTTGAGTTTAATTCGTGTTAGGTTGATTGCATTTCGTCTTCTTAAATTGTTAAAATTGTGTTTATGTTGTTATAAGCCTCGGTAAGATGCTTGATTAAGTAAAATCATGACTGTAGACACACAATTTTGCCCGGGCCCAGAAATAAGTCCAAAAATAATAACCCCCCCCCAAAAAAAAACAAAGTCCAAGTTCAGTCCAGAATTACAAATATAATTTGGCTCGATCGGAATGGCCCATTACTTGAAAAGATTTAAGGCCCATCTACAAGTTTGACTCATATGGAAATATAATCTTCAATGATATGCAATCTTAGATGTGATATGGAATCTTAGATATGATACAATCTTAGATATGATTTCAATCTTAGATATGATTCAATCTTAGATATGATTGCAATCTTAGATATGATATACAATCTTAGAAGATATGATTTTGTAATCTTGGAGATTTAATTTGTAGATATCCTTTAATCTTAACCGTTGATGTAATTGATCTGTACCGTTGGATTTGCGGAGGCTCAACTATAAATATAGGCCTCTCCTCTCATTGTAAAACGACTGGACTTCACTTGAGTTTTGGGAAGCAATAAGAATTCTTGAGAGTATTCACTCAAATTTCTCTCCCTCTTGTGTTCTTATTTTCTACGGTTTGTTCTTATTTATTCTTTGTTCATCTTTGTTTTCAACCTTTTTTATTTAATCCCTATCTCCTTGATTTTTTAATTCTCTTTTTTATTTTATTTTTTAATAATTTTAGGATTATATCAAATTATTTTTTTATTAAATTCTATATTATTCATTGTTTTAAAAAATATATTTCATTTAATTGAAAAAGTTTTTTTTCTTAAATAAGGAAATGTTTGGTGTTTAGAAATTCGGAAAATAGTGCCCTAACATGCTGGGTTGCGATTTTGTCATTTGACTAAATAACCAAATATCCTTTTTAATAAATTTTCAAAATCATGAGATAATTTTAATTACGAGGATTTAAAACACCGTGTCCTAACATGCTGGATGTGATGTTTGTATACTTTCGGAACAAAGGAATCTCAAGTTTCAACTTTAAATTGTTCAAATTTTAAAATCTTTTCAAATTTTCGACATTAGGACAATAAATAATCAATTCGGTACCAATTTTGGGCGTTACGAGGGTGCTAATCCTTCCTCGAACGTAACCGACTCCTGAACCTATTTTCTCACAATTTCGTAGACCAAAACGTTTTGTATAGTGATCCAATCACACTTTAAAAGATTGGTGGCGACTACCATTTTCATTTTTCAAAAAGTCGAACCCCGTTTTTCAAACCCCTTTAAAAAAATGGTTTCATCAGCTTGGCGACTCCACTGGGGACCTATAAGAGAGTCAAGCTGAAAATTGATTATTTCCTGTCTTAATGTCGGAAATTTGGAAAATTTTTAAAATATGTCATTTTTACATGTGTTAGTTGCATATGTTTGTTATTGTTTACGCACACATTGCTTTTGCATGACCGTTGTGGTCACACCCTTAAGTGGGAGTGAGAAGCTATGCTTTCGTGAGGTTTTCACCTCCGCATGGGCTAGTGGATTACTTCCGGGATACATCCGTACCTATGTCTTCGTGAGATTTTCATCTCTGCATGGCCATAGGGAAATGTGTCCCCCTGAACCAAACTTGGTCCATATGAGCCTATAATTGGTGAGAATCGAGGAATCTGCTGGTTCAGGTACCCTTGCTTTAGAACCGAACTACATATAGTGAACTTTAAGTGCTTGCCCCAGGTAGTATGATGATGACCTTTAGTGCCTACCTTTATAAGCTCTTATTTATTATATTTTCTTTTCATATATGTGACACTGACTTGTTTTTCTTATTTTGCTATCATTGCATGTCATTCATCATTAAAAGGTGTCGATTCAAGGTTCGATTTCTGAGTTAGAAGGTTTTGTAATGGGGAACGAATATCTTAATAAAGCGGAGGACAACTCTTTCGTTTGTGCTTGGTCAGAGAAAACCCAGATAGAAAAAGGAAATAGTGTCATCGAAGGATACACATCAGAATTATGGGACTACACTCTCATTAGTGTGATGCAAAATAAGCTCCAAGAGTTAAAGGAAATATAAGATTAATGGAGTAACGAAGCCAAGCAGTTGTTCTACAACAGTTATGGTGAATTGCAACATTTGCTTGGCATGAAGATAGATGAATAATTCAAGGTGAGCGTGGGGAGTACTGATGGACACTTCTACCATTACAGATGAAGATAGTCACCTCGTGGATGGTAAGGGTTTAAGACCTACAAAATTGAATTGGATGGAAAGAATTTTGCTTATGATGGTAGAAAGGCTCACTTACTATAGGACCACTACCAAACAACAAGCTGGAATTTACTGTAGTACTTTAGGATGTTGTACTTATCAGAAATAATGGAAATGAAAGCCCTGATGACCAGGACAACCCAAATGAGCATGAAAGAAAGAGATTAAAGAAGATCGTATCGTTTAAAGACCTTTAAAGTGGAGAAGATACCCATGCAAGCAATTCGAAATGTTCTGTGGAGGCAGAAATTTAAAGACTCTCAAAAAGTACTGAGGATGTTTGATATCATTTTAAGGCAGTATGCTGCGAAGCTGGAATGCCTACTTGTTCACTAATCTTTCTTTCAAGGTAATCAGAGCAACTTCACAGACATTAGAGGAGGTGTCTTTGGCTGTAGAGCTTACTTCATAGGTGAAGCCGTAATTCAAATTCAAGAGATAGCTGATCATTTACAGATACTGGTAGAAAGGGCAAGCACGTTGAGCACCAATATGAGCTACAGTTCAGATAGAGGTCGAGAGTTAGCTTTGTTATTGATAGGGTTAAGACTCTGGGCTTACGAACGAAAGCGTATTTGTAATCCGTTTTATGAAAAGATTTTTGATCCTTAAATAACGTTTTCTAAAACGAAACTGAATCGAGATCGATACCTTTTTGCATTCATGCATTTGCATTACATTACATCAAATAAAAGAAGGTGTTGATTCGAAATTCGATTCCTAAATAGAATAGTTTGTCATAAGGAAACAAATTTCTTGATAAAGTAGATTATAGTGCGGTCGTCTGAATATAGTCCAAGTAAACACGACGAGAGAAAGCTGGTAGTCCACGGAGGAATACATGATGTAATTGCCAAAGATTCAAGCCAACAAAGGTTATCCAAGAGCATGACGAGAGAAAGCCGAAATTCCACGAAGGAATACATGACTTGATTTAATTGCCAACGAAGAATATCCAAGAGCAGACACTTTTTGATGAGTATCATGGAGATAAGCGAGCAAGAGATCGAGGCTCAGATTAAGCAGCAAGGAGCTAGCAAAGGCATCTTTTGGAGAATTTACAGGATTCGACCATGAAGAAAAGATCAGTGTTTACTTGGACTATGAAGGGCAAGATCGCATATGTAATCTATTTTCATGTAAAGAAATCTGTTTTCTAGAAAAGTTATTCTAATGGAATTGAATTCAAGATCAACATCTCCTTTTCTTTTGCATTCATGCATTTGCATTGCATCACATCAAATTCATTTAAATCCATAAAAATACCCTAATTAGTTAAAGTTATTAAAAAGAGAAAGAAAGAGAGAGAGAGAGAAGAGGGTCACGGTTGAGTGAAAAAGAAGTTGAATGGCGTTCCCTTACATTCCTCGACTTTTGTGTCAGGAGGGATAGCTTACCCGGGGAAGGGGGTGTTTGGAAATGAAAATCATCCCATCAATGTCATACATGAGGAAGGGACTGAACAAAGAAACCTTGAGGGCATTCGCCCTTACGAACCGGGAATTTCTTTAAACAATTGGACTGCAGAAGAACTTCCTGTAATCTTTAGGAATTTTACGGAGTAATATTCAGAACACTCTTATTGCTCTAAAACCTAAGAGTAATGAGATTTATTTTTTGAAATCGGCTCATGTTCAGACATTTTTATTTTCAATAAAACATACTTTTATTATTCATCCGAGTAAATATTCTTTCATTCTGATTCTTTTGACCTTTGACATTCTTTATAAATTTTCATTTCATATCAATAGTCATTTTTGAATTCATTTATTCCTTGTATATTCTTTTGTGTACCTATCATAGATCCCTAGATATCAATGACACGAGCAACGATACTACAGATTCAGAGTTCCTTTTGAGTGCAATATGTGTTTAGAGGAATCTCAGTACTTTGAAGGTGACAGAAATTGTGACTTGTTTTTGTTGAAAATGGTTTTTACCCCATGAAGTGGTGGTAGGAAATATAGCCTTAGAGGAAGGAAAGATTGTGAAATTGGAATTAGCTGAGGAGACAAGACAAGACCTTGTTGAGACTATTATGGGAATTGAAAAATATGGTCCAAAAACGCATGTAGGAGGATTTGCAATTGCCAGGATAAACATGAGGTTTTGGGGCACTGTTGGTCCACCATGAAAAGGGATCGCATAAGTTGTACAATGAATGCCAAATTTAAAGGAGTCAAGACTTATGAAGCATGTATGTTATGGGCCCGAGCTCGTCAAAAGTTTCAAGCTGACAATGACTCATCTTTGTGGACGTCAACTGCTCCATTAGGAGGGGAGATAGCTTCATATGCCAATATTACAAAGTCAAAAGCCATCCATCTTAAAAAAAAAGAAAAAAAAAGAAAAAAGATTATATATAACTGCACAATGCCAAAAGTTTGCAGTCTTTTCAAAGATAATGCGCCATACCACAGTACAACAAAGGTTGCCAAAAGAAAAGAAAAAGAAAAAAAATTACAGAAGATGACCGAGACTAGTAAAAATTGGCATAAGAAACTACCGCCTACTCTCTATGCTTACGCTGGGGCAAACACCTTCAATTCCAGTTGTTTCAAAGGTTCCAACCATTATCCTTGGAATGGGTGCATTGTTTGGCTTTCCTGAGCAGTCTGATGTGTCGTCAATAGCTACGATGGTTAGCTCCAGACGGTGGCCATTGATTTCCAGCTATGGGGCATCAGGCCGTACACAGTCTCTGAAGCTTAAAATGATAGATTCTTTCTTCAAAACCAGTTTCTGACAAAATGGATGACGGTATCATGAAGGAAGCTCTCTTAGACTTCTATACAAGTTCAGGGAAGAGGAAACCTGATCAAATCATTATTTTCAGGGATGGGGTTAGCGAGTCTCAATTCAATCAAGTTTTTATCAAGTTATTGAGTCTTGCAAGTTCCTTGACGAGAAGTGAAACCCTAAAGATTGTGATTATTGTTGTACGAAAAATCATCATACCAAGTTTTTTCAGTAGGGATCTCCTGACACTGTGCTACATGGTACTGTCATTGACAACTGCCATCCAAAGAACAATGATTTTTACCTTGGTACCCATGCTAGAATGATTGGAATCACGAGGCATGTAACATCCTGATTTTCGGGTTTTTTTCGCGATTCTTGGTATTTTAAGTAAAGTTTCTAAAATCTGGTATGTGATTGTGAAATTCATAATTTGAGTATGTAAATAGGCTTATGGAAGGCCCATGTGTTGGCCAAAATCCAGTAGAATTTTCAAATTTTAAGACTTAAGAGTTAGGGGTCCAGGCTAGGTGACCTTATGTAAAGTTGTAGGAGAAATGTATCACAAAAAGAGCTTTAGTAAAGTGGCAAGGGTGACGCCACTAAGCTCCTAAAAAGGTGGCGTGTGGAGCATAGGGGATGACATGGGATCGATTCCCTGTGTTGGCAAATAGGGGTATTTATTTTTATGTGCAGGAAGGGTAAGTGTTGGAACCCAAGTGGATTCTGTAAGAGGAGAGTTTGGATCAAGTCAAATGCATGGATTAATGAGGGATAAGGGGAGAGATTTTAGGGATTTGATATGAAGATAGAGTTGGTCGAATAAGGGAGATTGGAGAGGGGATTTTCGGCAGAGGGGTTTAGTTAGGGATTTTCGGCACTTAGGTATTTGTGTGTCGTTTTATCCCTTGAGGTTAGTCTTTTTCTCTCTTTTTCTTTTTGCAGCCAAATCTACTATCTCTCCATTCACCTTTTCTTCCTTCTCCTTCTTTCAAACCAGCCCACTATTTCCCTCCATTCATCCATTGTTTCTTTCCTTTATCTCTACTTCTGTCGAAATACTGCAAAAGCCGAAATCAGTGAAGCTAGGGGGTGCCGATTCTTTGTGACCAGCAACCTTTTCTTTCCTTTTCAATTGTTGGTGTTCAATTCCCTTATCTTTTAGGCATACGGATTCAAGAGGATAAAGACTGTGGTAAGTGCTCGAACTCTAAACGATTCCTAGAGTAACTATTGGCCAAAAGCCTAAACCCCTCTAGTTTAGGGAGGTGGCCGAATATGGGTATAGGCCTTATGGGGTCTTCTTTTAATATTTTTATGGTTTATTTAGTGGAGGAGCAGCAAGGTGTAGTGTCGACTTGGATTAGCTTGGATCACCGGAGTGGCTAGACCTAGTTATCAATCGCGGCAAAGGTAAGGTTCCTAAGGCCATTATGGATGGTGGCCGAATGTATAAATATTAATATTAGATGATTTTTGATTTGGTTCAATTATTAGAAGGTGATTTATGAACGATGGATTATAGGAGAAATCGTGTAGGAGATCTCGTTGAGAAATATCGCAAAACAGGTGTGTAACGAACCCTTATGCATAGCTTAAAGCGATAAATGCCGAAAAGCCGAAATGCCGAAATTCTGGCATTTTGAGGACTTGTGAGCAAGCGAACGCTCATTAGTTAGTTAGATTCGATGAGATGATGATCGGGAGAAATGGAAACGGTAAGAATGTGATTTTTGGCGTTCTCAGTAAGTTGGGGCTCGAGGGGCTCGAGTAGGGCCCAATGGGCTTTCGAGCCCATTTGGGTAAAATTGGTAGAATATGAAAACTGGTTAAATTGCGCATCGTGACTGATAAAACCGTCATGGAATATAGGCTAAATGGGCCTAGATGACAAAATCGACTAAGTAGGGCCCATTAGGGTTTTTGGCCCAATAACTCAATTTCGCTAAAAATGGGCCAGAATCACTATTTGCACACATGAATTGTTAGTAACCGTTAATGAACATGGAAAACCCTAATTTTTGGTAGAACTACAGAATTACCCTTATAATATGAAAAAGATCGTTTTGCCCTTAGGTAAAAATGACCATTATACCCCTAGGGTTTAATTATGAATTTGATACATGGGATTTTGATATACATGATTGATATGATATGCACATGATATGTATGATATGCACATGATCTGTATGATATGCACATGATGTATTCATAAATGCATTGGGTTGGGTCTTTATATGGATGGAGGAAGTACAAAAGGGCTTATGCCCTAGTTATTAAAAGGGCTTATGCCCCAGTTATGATAAGGGCTTTGCCCCAGTTATTCCCCACATGGTGTGTTGGTTGCTACGAGTGGAGAGTAGCGGATGGTGGGTCGAGTAGTCTCCCCAAATGGGCTTGCATTCATTCTTTCAGTGACGATACATGTGATATTGAAATGGGCCTATGGGCCATACCGTTTATAGTAAAAGGCTTCGGCCCAGTGTTATGAAATATGAGATATGAAAAGGCTACGGCCCAATATTTGTTGAGATTGGATTTGGGCTTAGGCCCAACAGGCTGATATTGTTTTGGGCTCTGAAAGGGGCTTGTTGCACACTGAGTTTCCAAACTCACCCCCTTTCCTTAACCTTGCAGGTGAGCCTTGATGTGGGGACTTGGAGCCGGAGGGGATTCAGAGTGGCCACGGTGATCGCCTTTGGGCTTTTAAATAAGCGTTGGTTTTCATTAAATTTCCTCTAATTATTATTTATTTTTGGGTTGTAATAAGGCCATTTTAACTTTTCTTTTATTTTCTTTCGAGATTATTTTATTTTTAATAACTTTAAACCTGGTTGATAATTATTCAAATAGGCTAGACTTAGGACGTGTTTTCAAAACGATACTTGATTTCAAAATTTCTCAATGCCACGATTAATCAATTTATCAAAGACGTCCACTTAAAAAAATTTAAACTCGATATAACAAAGTGTGGCAATGGTTGTGGGCATGTCTAGGATTGGATCCAATCGAAGAGCTTGGTACTTAAGTAGCCTTCATGGCTCACCTCCTCTGTCTCGGATACCTACCTGGTGCCCAGCCTCCATTCACTTTTTTAACTCAACAAAATATATGGTTTTTAAAACACTAAAATGGAACGTGGGTTTTCAACTCCAATGTGGCAGTCAGATTCGGCCATAACGTCTGGAGCGGGTTTGGGGTGATACATTTAGTGGTATCAGAGCCTAGGTTGCAACAACTCTGCTGTGGATCGGGTTCAAAATTTTTTTTCAAAAACTTGGGCCTAAGAAGGGTATTTTTGGAAATGGTTTTTGAAAAGTTCATTTTAAAGAGGTTTTGCGGAGTATATATGTTAAAATGGTACAAGTTTTTCTGTTTTAAACAAGAGTTTCAAAATAAGGGTGTTTTCAAATCAAAGTTTTTTTTAAATTTCTATTTTCGGTGATAAAAAACATGGTTTTTGAGTTTTAAATGGATTGAGAATGAAGTGGCACACTGAATCCCCGGTACCAAGTCTGTAAGTATATTTTCTTTACGATATATGATAATGATATGATATTATGAATAGTACTGAGACTCTACTATGATACTGTAGATAGGGTAAAACTGTGAAATGGTAGAAATGAGACTGTAGCTAGGCTACGATGATACGAAAACAATCCTTGAATTGCTAGATTTCCATAAGACATTTCGTAATAAATAGAGAACATTATACTAATATCATAAAATTCGTAATCAGATAATTCGATATGAGTACAAGAGGAGTTCGTGGACGAGGTCGCGAACGTTGTCGCGGAAGGGTGCAAGCTGAATCTTCATCCTCAGGGCATAGGCCAGCTGAGGAGGCATCTGTGCCACAAGCAACGGAGACTGGGTCTTATGATCGGGCTGCGGGGGATAATACTTTGTCCCAAGCCATGTTAAGGGTTTTAGAAAGAGTTGCTAGAGCTAGTACTGGGACAGTGAATAGGGGGTCTATATCGGAGCGACTCCGGGCCAACGGAGTAGAAGTATTTAGGGGTGTATCTGGAGTAGCCCCAAATATGGCAGAATATTGGCTAGAGGCAACAGAATGGATCATGGACGATCTAGACTGCTCAGTGGAGCAAAAGCTGAAAGGAGTTGTGTCGCTGCTACGTGACGAGGCATACCGATGGTGGATCACCGTAAGGGAGAGTACCCCAATTGAGCTAGTAACTTGGGAATTATTCAAAACTGCTTTTAAAGGGACGTATGTTGGAGCAAGCTATGTGGATGCTCGTCGGAAGGAATTTTTGAATCTGACTCAAGGTAATAAGACTGTCGCGGAGTATGAGGCAGAATTTTTGAGGCTGAGTCGATATGCCAGTGGGATAGTGGCAACTGAATATGAGCGCAGTGTCCGATTTGAGGATGGTTTCCGCGATGCGCTTAGGATATTGATAGCTCCACAGAGGGAGCGTAGTTTTGCTGTATTGGTAGAGAAGGCTAAGATAGTCGAGGAGGTGAAGCTGACTGAGCGACAGAATTGTGAGAAGGATCGACCCAGATTTAAGAGGGATTTTAGACCTTCAGGTGCCACGAATCGGAATGTTAAAAGAGCAAGGATGGAGGAACCGGTTCGAGCAGTTCCAGTAAATACTTATAGACCGTAGGCTTGCAGGGATTGTGGTAAGGTGCATATGGGGGAATGCTGGAAACGAACTGGAGCATGTTTTCGTTGTGGGTCCAAGGAGCATAAGTTCAGAGAGTGTCCTCGGCGGACAGCTCAGGAGCTAGCTACAGAGCAAAGGGATATCCAACCACGGCGGGGAGGACCACCACCACAGAGGGGTCATCGGCAAGGTAGAGGTGGCAATGGGAATGGACGAGGACGTGGGGCACCTGGCAGGGGTGCTGGACATGCTGAAGCTCGATAACCGGCGTTAGTTTATGCTGTACGACGTCGTGAGGAGGGTGACGCTCCTAATGTTATAACTGGTACGTTTTTTATTCATAGCACGCCTTACACTGCTTTGATTGATGTGGGTTCCACTCACTCGTATGTTACTTGTGATGTATCTGGGGCTTTGGATGTGCTTCCTGAGGAGACTGTGAGTGGGGTATCGGTGATAAGCCCATTGGGACATTCGGTTAAGGTAGATAAACTTTTTAGGGCAGTACCGTTAGTGACACAAGATAAAATTTTTGAAGAAGATTTGATGGAGCTGCCATTTGGGGATTTTGATCTTATCTTAGGAATGGACTGGTTAACTAAGCACAAGGCGACGTTGGATTGTGCTGCAAAGAGGATGGTATTACGAACTGTTGAAGATGAGGAGATAATGGTCATAGGGGAACGAAGGGATTATTTGTCCAATGTTATTTCAGCTTTAAGAGCTGAGAAGTTGATTCGGAAAGGTTGTGAGGTGTACTTGGCCCTTGTAAGTCAAATCTGGACTTTGGGTTAAATAGTGAGGGAGTTCTTTGTTTTCGAGGAAGAATTTGTATGCCGAAAGACTCCGACTTGAGATTGATGATTTTGAAAGAGGCGCATAATGGACCTTGTGCTATGCATCCAGGAGGGAGTAAGTTGTATCGAGACTTGCGAGAGCAATATTGATGGCCTGGGCTTAAGCGATAAGTGACTGAATTCGTAGGGAGATGTTTGACATGTCAACAAGTGAAGGCCGAGCATCAACTGCCTTCGGGATTGTTACAGCCGGTAAAGATACCACTTTGGAAGTGGGAAAGGGTAACTATGGACTTTGTAAGTGGGTTGCCGTTGACACCTTCTAAGAAGGATTCAATTTGGGTGATTGTGGATAGACTCACGAAATCTGCTCATTCCATACCTGTCCGAACCTACTACTCACTTCAGAAGTTGTCCAAATTGTATGTGGCAGGGATAGTACGGTTGCATGGTGTGCCAGCATCGATAATTTCGGACCGAGACCCAAGGTTTACATCTCAGTTTTGGCAGAAGTTACATGAGGCATTGGGAACGCGATTAGATTTCAGTACGGCTTTTCACCCTCAGTCGAATGGGCAGTCAGAGAGGGTTATTCAGATTTTAGAGGATATGTTGAGGGGTTGTGCTATTGAGTTTAGGGGCAGCTGGGAGGACCATTTGCCATTGGCGGAGTTCGCGTATAACAACAATTACCAAGCAAGTATTCAGATGGCTCCTTATGAGGCACTGTATGGGCGACGGTGTCGTTTGCCCACTTGTTGGGAAGAAGTGGGGGAAAGGCATATACTTGGGCCAGAGTTGGTAGCAGATACTGAAGACAAGATTAAGGTGATCCGGAATCGGTTAAAGGAGGCAGCGGATCGACAAAAGTCTTATGCCGATCTGAAACGTAAGGATATTGAATATGCTGTAGGAGACATGGTCTTTTTGAAAGTTTCACCTTGGAAGAAGATATTGAGATATGGTAAGAAGGGTAGTTGAGCCCACGGTTTATTGGGCCTTACTGAGTTATTAAGCGGATAGGGTCAGTGGCTTATCAACTAGAGTTACCTCCAGAGCTGGATCGTATTCACGATGTTTTTCATGTGTCCATGCTAAGGCAATATCGTTTTGACCCAACTCATATCGTGCCAGTTGCAGAAATCGAAATACGGTCGGATTTGACTTTTAAAGAGGAACCTGTGTAAATACTTGATCGCGATGTCAAGGTGTTGAGAAAGAGGTCAGTCCCATTAGTGAAGGTACTTTGGAGGAACCATGGCAAGGAAGAAGTTACCTGGGAGACCGAAGAGGCAACGCATCAACAGTACTCTCAACTGTTTGGATCAGGTAAATTTCGAGGCCGAAATTTCTTTAAGGAGGGTAGAGTTGTAACATCCTGATTTTCGAGTTTTTTTCGCGATTCTTGGTATTTTAAGTAAAGTTTCTAAAATCTGGTATGTGATTGTGAAATTCATAATTTGAGTATGTAAATGGGCTTATGGAAGGCCCATGTGTTGGCCAAAATCCGGTAGAATTTTCAAATTTTAAGACTTAAGAGTTAGGGGTCCTGGCTAGGTGACCCTATGTAAAGTTGTGGGAGAAATGTATCACAAAAAGAGCTTTAGTAAAGTGGCAAGGGTGACGTCACTAAGCTACTAAAAAGGTGGCGTGTGGAGCATAGGGGATGACATGGGATCGATTCCCTGTGTTGGCAAATAGGGGTATTTATTTTTATGTGCAGGAAGGGTAAGTGTTGGAACCCAAGTGGATTCTGTAAGAGGAGAGTTTGGATCAAGTAAAATGCATGGATTAAGGAGGGATAAGGGGAGAGATTTTAGGGATTTGATATGAATATAGAGTTGGCCGAATAAGGGAGATTGGAGAGGGGATTTTCGGCAGAGGGGTTTAGTTAGGGATTTTCGGCACTTAGGTATTTGTGTGCCGTTTTCTCCCTTGAGGTTAGTCTTTTTCTCTCTTTTTCTTTTTACAGTCGAATATACTATCTCTCCATTCACCTTTTCTTCCTTCTCCTTCTTTCAAACCAGCCCACTATTTCCCTCCATTCATCCATTGTTTCTTTCCTTTATCTCTACTTCTGCCAAAATACCGCAAAAGCCAAAATCAGTGAAGCTAGGGGGTGCCGATTCTTTGTGACCAGCAACCTTTTCTTTACTTTTCAATTGTTGGTGTTCAATTCCCTTATCTTTTAGGCATACGGATTCAAGAGGATAAAGACTGTGGTAAGTGCTCGAACTCTAAACGATTCCTAGAGTAACTATTGGCCAAAAGCCGAAACCCCTCTAGTTTAGGGAGGTAGCTGAATATGGGTATAGGCCTTATGGGGTCTTCTTTTAATATTTTTATGGTTTATTTAGTGGAGGAGCAGCAAGGTGTCGTGTCGACTTGGATTAGCTTGGATCACCGGAGTGGCTAGACCTAGTCATCAATCACGGCAAAGGTAAGGTTCCTAAGGCCATTATGGATGGTGGTCGAATGTGTAAGTATTAATATTAGATGATTTTTTATTTGGTTCAATTATTGGAAGCTGATTTATTAACGATGGATTATAGAAGAAATCGTGTAGGAGATCTCGTCGAGGAATATCGCAAAACAGGTGTGTAACGAACCCTTATGCATAGCTTAAAGTGATAAATGCCAAAAAGTCGAAATGCCGAAATTCTGGCATTTTGAGGACTTGTGATCAAGAGAACGCTCATTAGTTAGTTAGATTCGATGAGATGATGATCGGGAACAATGGAAACAGTAAGAATGTGATTTTTGGCGTTCTCGGTAAGTTGGGCTTCGAGGGGCTGGAGTAGGGCCCAATGGGCTTTCGAGCCCATTTGGGTAAAATTGGTAGAATATGAAAACTGGTTAAATTGCACATCGAGACTGATAAACCGTCATGGAATATAGGCTAAATGGGCCTAGATGACAAAATCGGCTAAGTAGGGCCCATTAGGGTTTTTGGCCCAATAACTCAATTTCGCTAAAAATGGGCCAGAATCACTATTTACACACATGAATTGTTAGTAACCGTTAATGAACATGGAAAGCCTTAATTTTTGGTAGAATTACAGAATTACCCTTATAATATGAAAAAGATCGTTTTGCCCCTAGGTAAAAATGACCATTATACCCCTAGGGTTTAATTATGAATTTGATGCATGGGATTTTGATATACATGATTGATATGATATGCACATGATATGTATGATATGCACATGATCTGGATGATATGCACATGATGTATTCATAAATGCATTGGGTTGGGCCTTTATATGGATGGAGGAAGTACAAAAGGGCTTATGCCCCAGTTATTAAAAGGGCTTATGCCCCAGTTCTGAATAGGGCTTTGCCCCAGTTATTAAAAGAGGCTAGGCCTCCAGTTATATGATAAAGCAGCTATGCTGCCAGTGGAAAGTTATGGTTGGGTGGGTTGAGTTATTCCCCACATGGTGTGTTGGTTGGTACGGGTAGAGAGTAGCGGATGGTGGGTCGAGTAGTCTCCCCAAATGGGCTTGCATTCATTCTTTCAGTGACGATACATGTGATATTGAAATGGGCCTATGGGCCATACCGTTTATAGTAAAAGGCTTCGGCCTAGTGTTATGAAATATGAGATATGAAAAGGCTACGACCTAGTATTTGTTGAGATTGGATTTGGGCTTAGGCCCAACAGGCTGATATTGTTTTGGGCTCTGAAAAGGGCTTGTTGCACACTGAGTTTCCAAACTCACCCCCTTTCCTTAACCTTGCAGGTGAGCCTTGATGTGGAGACTTGGAGCCAGAGGGGATTCAGAGTGGCCACGGTGATCGCCTTTAGGCTTTTAAATAAGCATTGGTTTTCATTAAATTTCCTCTAATTATTATTTATTTTTGGGTTGTAATAAAGCCATTTTAACTTTTCTTTTATTTCCTTTTGAGATTATTTTATTTTTAATAACTTTAAACCTGGTTGATAATTATTCAAATGGGCTAGATTTAGGACGTGTTTTCAAAATGATACTTGATTTCAAAATTTCTCAACGCCACGATTAATCGATTTATCAAAGACGTCCACTTAAACAAATTTAAACTCGATATAACAAAGTGTGGCAATGGTTGTGGGCATGTCTAGGATTGGATCCAATCGAAGAGCTTGGTACTTAAGCAGCCTTCATGGCTCACCTCCTCTGTCTCGGATACCTACCTGGTGCCCAGCCTCCATTCACTTTGTTAACTCAACAAAATATATGGTTTTTAAAACACTAAAACGGAACGTGGTTTTTCAACTCCAATGTGGCACGTCAGATTCGGCCATAACGTCTGGACCGGGTTTGGGGTGTTACAAGGCAAACCCACTATCATGTTCTCTTAGACCAAGCTAGGTTTTCGGCTGATGATCTGCAAGAGTTTGTTTATTCTCTATCCTATATGTATCAAAGAAGCACCACAGCCATATTTTTTGTGGCTCCTATTTGCTACGCTCATTTGGCAGCTTCACAGTTGGGGGCAATTTATGAAGATTAGGGATGCTTCAGAAACATCATCGAGTCATGGTGGGATGTATACTCCTGGAGTAATCTCTGTACCTCAGCTTTCCAGGTTTAAGGATAAAGTCAGTAACTTCAATCTTGTCTGCTGAGAATCATTGAACCATCTTTTTGTAGGGTTTGACAAACAACAGCCAGGACTGTTGCTGGAGCAATCCCTTTCATGGGTTTATGAATCAAGATTTTTCCTCCAAGCTTTGATGGAGTCAAGAATTGAATACCTCTAGTAAACTTAACTTGAAAGTACTCATCCTAAGCAAACGTACCAAGAATGGATGACACAGACTTATGACAAAGAAGGTTCGTCCAAAAGGATTTCATAAAGGAAACCTTATGCTGAAAGAGATCCTTCCCATGCAAAAGGATGCCGAATTGGGAAAGGCCATATGTTGCGAAGAGGGCTTTCTCTAGAGGTGCACTGATTTTGACAAGAAATGGATAGGAAGAATTTATCTGATCCAGTGAATCCGAACTCGGTCAAGGAGTACTTTGTCTGAAGGAGAAGGGAAGCCAAGGTAAAAACCCGCAAAGGGCACTTTGGGACTTCTATTTCAAAAAAAAAGAAGAAGAAAAAATAAAATAAAAAGAGAAAAAAGAAAAAAGAAAAAAGAGAAAAAGAGAAAAAAGAAAAAAACAAAAATGGAGAGGCGAAGGTCAAAAACCCGCAAAGGGCGCCTTGAGACCAAATGGGTTTTGAGTTGAAAACCCAAAAGGGCAGCTCAAATTTGGAAAGTCATGCAGTGACCTTGCTATACTGGATTCAACGAGAAGTGAAGTATGTTACATATCAAGGCATCAACGAATTACTTTGGATCTTTTAAACACATGTTGAACTCAAAAAAGTCTTCATGGAGCTAGTGTATAGACGCTCAAGCGGCGATATCTAATGCATCTGATTTCTGTCCTATTTACTATCTTTGAATTCTTTTTCTTTGCAAAGATATGTTCTCAGGTTAATCTTTTCACATTCCTTCCAATAATTTGTCCAAATCTAATTATCCTCAGGATCCATTTATTTGTCTTCCATTATTCATAAAGCATGTTGCATTGAAATAATGATAGATGAACTAAAATATCTTCACAAACGAAGTTTTGCATATTACTCTGGAAATTTCTAGATAATACAAGAAACTGAAACAAGACAATTGTTTAAGGAATTCTCATATGTATGGGTTGGAGATACTCGAGAGATTTTCTTCTTCAGTCCAAAAGGTGGTTGGACGTTTTAAGTAATATTGATCTTAAGAAAGGATCATTTCATAAACATCTTCAGTGGATCATAACATTCAGGGAATGGTACGGTAGACCAAATTGATGGAGAAGATTCAAGGCATATGAGTAGAGTATGATTGATATGTCGAGAAGAACGAGGTAGAAAGCTCGAGGTAGAAAGCTCGATAGATGAATAAGTGATGATGTCTGAAATAAGAGTTCTTTTCATAAACATTTTGCATCATAATATGTCTAATTAGGAGCATTTGAATCATTTCGATCATGACATCTTAATTATTTGGCATAAGCATAAATTCCAGGAAATCAATTCTACAAGTGGATTCCTCAGTGGACAATGTAGTAAGATTGATTGAAAATTACAAAATTCAGCGCCTTAATCCCCTAAGCAGTAGGGTAACAGGTTAAATTTGCAGATCTTATCTCCCTAAGCAGTAGTGAAGCAGATCGAAGACTCGCCCTAACCCCCTAAGCAGTAGGGTAATAGGTCAAAATTGCGGATCTTATCTCCATAAGCAGTAGTCGAGTAGATCGAAGATGCGCCTTAACCCCCTAAGTAGTAGGGTAACAGGTTAAAGTATAGCAAATCTGGCCTTCAGGTGTTCACACTGAAGCAGATCCAAGATGATTTGGTGTCTCTGTATTGTCAGAGAACAAATCGAAGAAATAGATTTGGCATCTCCATATTCGACGGAGAGCAAATCGAAGACATAGCTGATTTGGCTTTCACGTGTTTACGATGAAGCAAATCTAAGATGATTTGGCATCTCTGTATTGTTAGAGAACAAATCGAAGTTTGGCATCTCCATATTCGACGGAGGGTAGACACATAGCAGATCTGGCCTTCAGATGTTTATACTAAAGTAAGATCCAAGATGGTTTGGCATCCTTGTGCTTACAAGGAACAAATCGAAGACATAGCTGATTTGGCTTTCACGTGTTTACGTTGAAGCAAGTCTAAGATGATTTGGCATCTCTGTATTGTCAGAGAACAAACCAAAGTTTGGCGTCTCCATATTCGATGGAGGGCAGACACATAGCAGATCTGGCCTTCAGATGTTTATACTGAAGCAAGATCCAAGATGGTTTGGCATCCTTGTGCTTACAAGGAACAAATCGAAGACATAGCTTATTTGGCTTTCACGTGTTTACGTTGAAGCAAATCTAAGATGATGTGCCATCTCTGTATTGTCAGAGAACAAATCGAAGTTTGGCGTCTCCATATTCGACGGAGGGCAGACACATAGCAGATCTGGCCTTCAGATGTTTATACTGAAGCAAAATCCAAGATGGTTTGGCATCCTTGTGCTTACAAGGAATAAATCGAAGACATAGCTGATTTGGCTTTCACGTGTTTACGTTGAAGCAAGTCTAAGATGATTTGGCATTTTTGTATTGTCAGAGAACAAATCGAAGTTTGGCGTCTCCATATTCGACGGAGGACAGACATATAGCAGATCTAACCTTCAGATGATTAGACTGAAGCAGATCCAAGATGGTTTGGTATCCTTGTGCTTACAAGGAGCAAATTGAAGACATAGCTGATTTGCCCTTCGCGTGTTTACGCTGAAGCAAATCTAAGATGATTTGGCATCTCTGTATTGTCAGGGAACAAATTGAAGAAGCAGATTTGGTGTCTCTGTGTTCGATGGAGAGCAGATCGAAGATATCAACATGACAGTCATGAGTTTGCAAGAAGCAGATTGAAGCCATCAAGAGGCCATTTAAAGAAGATCAAGAACTCAAGACTCGGCAAGATCGGGCAAAATTGGTCTTTTTGTAGTCTTTGCTCTATTCCTGTTACATAGCAATGAGCAAAGAGGGGCAGCTGTAGACACTCAATTTTGCCCGGGCCAGAAATAAGTCCAAAAATAATAAACCCCCAAAAAAAACGAAGTCCAAGTTCAGTCCAGAATTACAAATATAATTTGGCCCGATTGGAATGGCCCATTACTTGAAAAGATTTAAGGCCCATCTACAAGTTTGACTCATATAGAAATATAATCTTCAATGATATGAAATCTTAGATGTGATATGGAATCATAGATATGAGGCAATCTTAGATATGATTGCAATCTTAGATATGATACAATCTTAGATATGATTGCAATCTTAGATATGATATACAATCTTAGAAGATATGATTTTGTAATCTTGGAGATTTAATTTGTAGATATCCTTTAATCTTAACCGTTGATGTAATTGATCTGTACCGTTGGATTTGGGGAGGCTCAACTATAAATAGAGGCCTCTCCCTTCATTGTAAAACGACTGGACTTCACTTGAGTTTTGGGAAGCAATAAGAATTCTTAAGAGCATTCACTCAAATTTCTCTCCCTCTTGCGTTCTTATTTTCTACGGTTTGTTCTTATTTATTCTTTGTTCATCTTTGTTTTCAACCTTTTTTATTTAATCCCTATCTCCTTGATTTTTTAATTCTCTTTTATATTTTATTTTTTAATAATTTTAGTATTATATCAAATTATTTTTTTTATTAAATTCTATATTATTCATTGTTTTAAAAATATATTTCATTTAATTGAAAAAGTTTTTTTTCTTAAATAAGGCAATGTTTGGTGTTTAGAAATTCGGAAAATAGTGCCCTAACATGCTGGGTTGCGATTTTTTCATTTGACTAAATAACCAAATATCCTTTTTAATAAATTTTCAAAATCATGAGATAATTTTAGTTACGAGGATTTAAAACATCGTGTCCTAACATACTGGATGTGATGTTTGTATACTTTTGGAACAAAGGAATCTCAAGTTTCAACTTTAAATTGTTCAAATTTTAAAATCTTTTCAAATTTTCGACATTAGGACAATAAATAATCAATTCGGTACCAATTTTGGGCGTTACGAGGGTGTTAATCCTTCTTCGGACGTAACCGACTCCCGAACCTATTTTCTCACAATTTCGTAGACCAAAACATTTTGTATAGTGATCCAATCACACTTTAAAAGATTGGTGGCAACTCCCATTTTCATTTTTCAAAAAGTCGAACCCCGTTTTTCAAACCCCTTTAAAAAAATGGTTTCTACAATGACTAAGTTATTCTTGCATTACGATTGTTAGGTAACTAAGGAATTAAATATTTAAACGGATTGAAATTGTAATTAATGGACACAATACTTAATCAATGCATGTTTAATCATCTAAGGTAGTTGAGGGTTAAATTAGCAACGGTATCTAATGATACATTTGCCTTGCATAACTTGCAAGATTATTGTGATTAAACTGTTTCAAGATAAGGATACTTTGTTTTATGTGCTTAATAAATTGAGTTAATTGTTTAAATTGACATAGGGGTATGTTTAAGAGATTATTTCGATTTAATAAGTATGTATGTGCAATAACATATTTGCCTATTAATATTTGTTTAATCGGTTGAATTAACACAGGGATGTAGTCAAGAAATGAATGGATTTTGGTAGGTGAGTATGTTCATAAGTTAGCAAATTATCGAGTTGCTGTGAATTTATTTGTAACAATATAAACATGAGTTTAATAATTCTAAGTTATGAAATGTAATTAATCTAACACAATTATGTCATCTTGATTAAAATCGTATTTTGAAATTGTGCATTTGAGATTTATTTATTTAGTTTACTTAGTTTAAAATATTAGTTTTTAATCACCCTCTTCAAACAAAATATTTTTCTTCACTAAAGTGTTTTAAATAGCATTCATAAATAATTCTTTTCACAGTCCTTGTGGGTACTATAATTCGACATTTACTTGTCACTTTATTACTTATTGCGATTGTGTACACTTGCACATTTCCATCGTTCTAAGTAGACACACGGCCTGCGACACGACTGTGTGGTGTTATTTTGAATGTTACACGGGCTAGCACGTAGCCAGCGACACGACCGTGTGGCGTTATTTCAAATGTTACACGTGCTAGCGCTCAGCTAGCGACATGGCCGTGTGGCATCATTTCGAAAGTTACATGGCCTGGCACATGGGTAGTGACATAGTCATGCCACGCACCCTACGGTCTGGATCATGTCACATGTCCGTGTGACCCCTGTTTGAAAATTTTAGTTTCTTCCTAATTTTTTTTATTTTAAATTGGTCCCTAATTGCTCCTAAACTGCTCCTAAGGCTTCGTAGGCTCGAATTAAGGCCCATAATTGTATAATTTGTTCCATTTGAATTACATATGAATTTATTGAAATTAATATGATAAATGAATGCTATATGTTATGAAATGTTTTGTTTTGTATAGTAATACTTCATAACCCTATTCTGGCGACGGAAACGGGTTATGGGTGTTACAATTTCTTGATGTTTTCGTACCTATAATATTAATCTGTTTAATTTTTTTTTCTTTTGTGATTGTTAATCTATTTTAAGACTTCACTTTTTTTTAAGGATAAATCTCAAAATTATACATAAACTATGGTTTAATGTGCAATTGTATACATGAACTTTGATTTTGTGCAATTTTATACATGAAATTTTGATTTGATCCAATTCTTGTAAATCATTAACACAATTATTGATATAACATTATTTTATGTTTATATATAGCATACATAAATAATTATTTATCCAATATAAAAACAAATTGATGTATTTATTTTTTGAATGTGTATGATTAAATGAAAATTAAAATTTCAAGTATACATTTGAACCCCAATTAGAGTTTCACATGTATAATTGCATCAAATTAACAGTACGTTTGGTTCACTGTAATGGAATAGGGTTGTAATTGAACAGAGCTGTAATGGAATAGAGCTATAATAAGTAATTCAACTGTTTGGTTGAATGGAATGGAATAAAACTGTAATAGTATTCTTGTGTTTGGTTGAATGGAATAATGTTGTAATAGTATAAGGAAAAAAACTAAAATGACCAGATACCCTTAGCAGAATTTTTTTTAAGGTAGATGATTATTGTTATTGTTATTAAATTTTAATAAGATTATTATTGAAAATAATTTAATAAAAATAATAAATAGTTTAACCATATTTTAACATAATTATTATTAAATATAATTTAATAAAATTCTTTATATAATTATTATATGAATTAAAAAATCAAAATATATAATACTATAAAAAATATATATAATCTACTTTATTAATAAATGAACAATACATATTAATAAATAGGATAAGTCTGTTTAAAAATATATTTGCTTATATATAAGTAAATAATTTATCAAGCATTTAGTAGTGTATAATAATAATATCATTTTCAAAGTTTCAAAGTTTGTTACAACTGAAATTCGATCTTCATTTTCAAAGAATTTCATGGTTATTTATATAAATACAATTATCCAAATAAATGTTTATTTGAATACTTACATCTTTTAACAATAGATATAATTATTCAAATAAGTTTAAGCGGCACAAATTTAATAACTAAGAAACATAAGTCAATACTTATACTCCTTTTGTTTTATATTTGCCCTTGGCCTTTACATCTATCCAATTCTGGTCATAACGGTAGAATGTAATGAAGAATAACGACTGATGGAAGCAACACAGAAATCATACATCCAAAAGAAACAAATTCAGTAACAGGAAAAACAATAACAAAGGCAATGAAAATTGAAAAGACCAATTTGATCAAATTAATGCATCTGAAAACAGGTTCAAAAATCAGTTACTCGACAATAGTTGTTGAAAAGAAGAATCATATAACACAACCTCATGTCCTCTGATAAAAAAAAAAGCCCCATAATAATCCCAGTTTGTAGTATATGAACCAAAAAGCACTTGCCTACTAATTGTAATGGTAAAATCCTCACTTTCAAAAAAAGTTTCCAAAAAGAAGAAATAAAGTAGAAAAATCATATCTTCTGCTGCTTAATATTCTATAAAATTCCTATTAAGTCCTACAACTAAGTTCAAGAGCTTCATAGTGATTGAGCGGAGATTATTTTGTTCACATATTTTGTATAAAACTATCCATGCATGCTAGAGTCCACAAACTAGACATCCGGAATTACTGAAGTTTTCCACACAAGCATTTAGAATAGAAACGAAGAGAACCATGAAGATCTAAAACCATGAAAAGAGAATCAGAAGTTGCCAGTCCCGTTCATTAATAATTTACTGACAGAAAACTAGATTTGTTCACCTCTTGAATGGTTTGAAAATATGAATGAACTACCAAATCAAGCTATAAGTCAAATAACTTGGATTGTACAAGAGATTATTAACATCTTCATAAAAGGTTAAACCCAAATAAAAAGACTAAGCATATCTAGATCACAATTTGAAACAAATCAATGAACAGATTGAGATCCAAGGCTCAAGTAATAGAAGTTCCCAATGATCAAAGATGTTTATTCAATATTTTCAAGCTCCTTTTATGGCTGACACAAAAGATTGTAGATTACCATAGCTTTCCAATTAAGAAAAACACCATACAAAAAGACAACTAAAGAACCAATTTAACATCCCAAATAAGAAGGAAAAGAGAAAAAAAAGAAGTGCATTCACTATTTTTCAACAACAAAATACCAATCAAATTAATGAATAAGTATGCATGATCCAAGTCCAACATTGAATTTAATTAGCATGAGACCTTCAAAAAAGAAATTAGTAATGAGAATATTATCCATTGTATACTCATCATTATTTATTTAGGATTTGTATTTTGAGGAGTATAAGTCGGTTTATTCTTTATTCAAATCGATGTCTCAACTATTATTTAGACAGATTTTTGAATATACATATAAATAAAATAATTTAACAATAGTTTATAAACAAAGAGTAAGTCAAAGAGAGAAATCAATGGCCTTTTGAAAAATTGTATAAAGACTCTGAAGCATAACTTTTATGAGTGTTACGACCTTTTCAATTATAGAAGTGGTTTTGCTTGGAGTCCAGACACTAAAATGTGGACTGCTAAGGAACTATGGAAAGCACTTGTGAAGGTTGGTAAAATGTTCTTGTCCAAGTTATCTGCTTCTTGTGCTTGGTTATTACGGAACTAATTTCCAGTTCGTGCTGTCTTGTTTGTCAGTTAAAACCTGATGCAAAAAAAATGGATGATTACAAGAATTGCTAATTATGATATGCTTGTGATGCTTTTTGCTAAAGATAGAGAGAAGAGGAAAGGAGCTAAAAGGGGTCAATTGGGCTGCTCAATAGGTGGCCGAGTATTTGATGGTATCCCTTTGCAAGATGTAGTTGGTGCAAGTATTGAGGAAAAAGACACGAATGATACTAGTCAGCAACATCATTGAAAGGGAAAAAAACAAAAGGCGACAAGAGTTGAAGTATTTGAAAGGGAATTTAAAAAGCATAAGGGAAGCAATTAAAGATGTTGCAGAAGCAATCAGGGAGGGGAATGTTATAGCCGAGAGAGGACAACTACGTGTTTACTCAGAGCAGGAAGTATTTGCAGAATTAGTGAACATAGGGCATATATTTTCCTTATTGCAAACGCTGGGAGCTGAGGAGCGAAAGGAATTTTTATTGCAGATGCTGCATAATAGTTCTGGGGATTTGGCATATTAAAATTTATTGGCTGGTTAGGATTCTTTTTCTTTCATTAGCCTTGAATGGCATGGCAAGCAGGGATAATGTACATAAGATATGATGCTTCATAATTTATGGTGTGTTATAGTAGAGCTATTTGCATTCTTTTTTTTTAGGAACATTAGTTGATTACTACAGCAGCCATATATTAAAGCGAATGGCATTAATGCCTCAACACAAGCTGCAATAATAAGTCAAATCAACAATTCCTTCTATCATCTCCACCTTTCTAACCTATGGCACTATGTTGTATTGCAAAGAACAAACACCTGCATAGAATGTTTAAAAATAAAAGAACACAAGCAATCATGTGTAGAATGTCTAAGGAAATTTTTTGCTGTTACTGTACACTTCTAATACATTATTAATATTAATGAAATAAACAAGCCATTCACTACCTGTGTGTGAGCAAAGAAGGTTTTGTTCCCTTGACTGAAGCCCTTTCCAGTTGATTCAATTTCCATGACTTTTTCAAAGCAATCAAATAAAAAAATTGATATTTATATCTATGAAAGAGCAAACTTGACATGATCACAGGGCAACTACATAACACAGAAGAAGCAAAAAAGAAGGATCGATTACTTCACAATATACACACCCATACAGGTAATCTTAATTGGTCAAAGTAAGAGAACAATAGCTAAAGAAACCCCCTCCAATGACATAGTGAAAAACAAGTTCAACCAAAGGAGAAGAATACCAACTGAATCAGTGAGCTATTGAGACCATGAACAGCATCTGGCTGCTGATCAAGTTCAAGTAAAAATCTTCTGCTACCAAGGTAACCCCAGGCCTCACCAGTGAAAACAATAAAGACAAGTTGCATTAAATTTATAGAAACATTAACAAACAAAAAACTTATCTTGGAGATTGACCTTCCAGAAATGTAGCTAGGGAGAACGCCATAGAAAACCTATTTACTAAGGTTGTCTAAACCATCTATATGAGAAAGGGCATCAACTGTTGCGTTTTTGTTGAGAGGAAATTGAAACCATTGACCCTGATTTCAACCGGAGCTTGAGGACACTGAGAATCGATTGAATTCGTCGGTAGGTAAAATTTTGATGGCTTTTAATTTGAAATTGAATCTGGGTTCAGGCTTGGATAGGGTTGGAAATGATGCTTCAGACGTGAAAAAGAGGGAGAAGGCTGGAACGAAATGGGAATCAGACTAAAAAAAAGAAGAAAATGCTCAGATGTGAGAAGGGTAAAGTGGAACAATTTTCACGCTGAATAGGTATTCCCTTGGGGGAGTGCTGAATTGTAAACGGTGATTTTGCCTTGAATAAGGCTATAAGGAATATGGATGTAATAGCCTATTCAGCCAACCAAACAAAGGGAAGGGTTGGGCCCACTGAATAAGGCTATAATGGTTTAGCATTACAGCCAACCAAACATGCTGTAAAGTTCATGTTTGCAATTGCATATTAAATTAATGTTCATATATAAATTTGAGATTTATCCCCTTTTGAAACAAATAAATCTTTCAAGAAATTAAAAAAAATATATTAAAGAGAAAAAGTAAATTAGTAGATAGATAAATAGATAGATAGATAAATTGATATAATCATGGTCAGAAAATTATTTAAATTTAATTATAAGCATAACTACTGAGTTAACATCTAAGATAATTTTATTGAAAAATATACCCTAATTAAAAATTAATAATAACTTATAAATAGTAAAATCTAATCTAAGTTGATAGTGTTACAGTTTTTAGAGCAAAACCCCTTAAATTTGGAAGTCACATCACCTTAGGCAACAAATATTATTTCTTTAAAGCAATAATCTGAAATTGTCATAATTATAGAACAACATTCTATTGGAATTAAAATCTTGTTGGAACTAAAAGATTTTAACATATCTTGTGAGAACTGTGGCGAAAAATTATTAGGTTGCTCAGTTGAATGATAATCTTTAATAAAAATATTTGTCTAAACAATGTGGTTGAGAAGGACAAAATAAATAACGAAGTTAACAAGACACCATTCATATCTATGAAACTTTGAAAAGATTAACAAAATTGAAAGAAATAAAATAAAGTATAATTTTATAATGCATATAACTAGTAGAATAAGTAAATATTTATAACAAAGTAAATATTTATAACAAGAAAATTTTATCTTATTTTTCAAATAATTATACAGTAGATGAGATATATAACAAAATTTTTTAAATGAAATGTAACACCCTGAACCCGAGACCGTCGCCGGAGTCGAACACGAGGTGTTAACAGACTTCAAACCACTTATAAAAAAATTTCCCAGACAAGCTGCCACTCTGCGTACTAGTCGCTTTAAAAATTATATCTTGAGTTCTGAAACTCGAAATCCAGTTCCGTGAATTTTCCCTGAAACTAGACTCATTTTCCCATCTACATATTTTTTTCTAGAATTTTTAGTTGGGCCAATTAGTACAGTTTATTAGTCAAAGTCTCCCATGTTACAGGGATCAACTACACTGACCTTTGCGCATTACAACTTGGATATATCCCTGTACAGAGCTTCAATACTGATGTCGTTTGTTTCTATAGAAACTAGACTCAAAGGGGAATCTATGCACATATGGAATGACTTCTAATTATCTCTGGTTAATTTATAATGAATTTCCAAAGTCGGAACAGGGAATCCAGAAATTGCTCTGGCCCTGTTTCACAAGAGTTTAATTATCTCCTAACATACAGCTCATATGGTCGTTTCGTTTCTTCTATATGAAAATAGACTCATCGAGCTTCGATTACATAATTTATTCATTAATTAATTCCTCTCCTACTATTTTTAGTGATTTTTCAATCTCACGTCACTGCTGCTGCCAGCATCTGTTACTAAAGCAACTATGCATATTTCGTGATTTCTCCTTGATCTAACTAGTAATTCATCATACATATCACAAATTATGATCATGACTAGCCATGCCAAAGGCTAATCATTGTCAAACATCTCCCTACTACACTATTGCCATATCATGACTTTTAACACCAAAATAATCAACCATGACATATGGCATAAAAATCGAATTTCCAAGACTTACGACCTAACATTATAGAACCAAATCCAACCGAACATTTATGCCATTTTCGCATGGCTAAAAGTTTACATACCAAATTTCAACAAAACATATTAGCTTATACATGCCGAAATGTTCTCCTAGACCGACTAAAAAGAAGATACCAAAAGTTGCTAGCCGGTGTGATGACTCCGATGACGGCCCGATCACGCAAAAAGAGACGAGTCCAAGAAACCTAAAATAGGTGACAAGGAAACACCGAGTGAGTATATAACTCAGTAAGTCATAAGCAATGCACTACCATCCATTAATAACATTATCACAAGAGGAAACAAAATGGAACGAGGCTAGTTACTCCATCCATACCGAACCATACCATAGTTCCTTAAACCTATCGGTTCAATCTCATACCAAGTCATGCATTCACATTCCATATACTAATCAATAGGATATTTGAGGCATTTTCATACATCATTTTATTTTCGTTACAATCATACAACTAAACGACCTTTCACCTATTCCACGATAAATCTTATGTACGTGACTTCAATTATAATTGTCACATAGGTTCAAACTTACCAAGCTCAACTTCAAATATAAACATAGCGCCTATTAGTCACGAACTCAAGGTACTTACCCGATCCGCTGTCCGTGATCAACTCAATAATGTCGCACACTTAGTGTCCATAGTGATTCAAAAATATATATTAAGTCCGCACACTCAGTGCTATATAATCAACTCGCACACTTAGTGCTATATAATCAAACTCGCACACTTAGTGCTGTACAATTTAAACCCGCACACTTAGTGCCAATCTCATGATCATAAATGTTTATACCCGCACACTTAGTGCCAAGATCAACAACTCAATACATCTCACCTCTTTTCTTTTCATTCAACACTTTCATCACCACATGCATACATGTATATAAATTTATCATTCCATTCGGCATAATTACATAGACATTATGTCTATTTAGATCAATACAAAATATATGCTTGGTGACTTACCTTATGTTGGGTAAAATAATTCCAAGTCGGCTACTCGATGACCTTCGATTTCCCCTTGTTGGACGCCTTTCCTTTAGGTTCTTGAGCTTAAATAAATAAATTAACTAGTTTAATTACCTTGCTAGTTATTTATATCCCATAACATTAATAGTTTCATATCAAAAGAATCATACGGCAACATTTTATTTTTATTCACCTTATGCTTTTTACTAACTTTAAGCCATTCGGCTATTGATCACCTAAGATCCAATTACTATAATTAACCCAATAAATATTTCAATAAAACACACATAAATATTATATACACGGCAACCACCCTTGTTAATTACTCATATATATTTTAATAATTTTCGTTTCATCTTACAACCATTCTTGTTCAAAACATTAGAACCTTAACTAATACTTATAAATTGTCTCAAGGCCGAATGCATTCTTACTTCCAAAGTAACATAGTCGATGATATATTTTATTTCAAGGTACATATTCATAAATCAAATTCAACCATATAAACCAATATCACCCACTTGATCAATTATAGAAAATTAAAGTTAATATCACAATGTGTACTCTATATGGCCCATTATACATAATCAAATTTAACATCATCTATATATTTACTCATATGGCCGAATATACATACCCCCATATAATATCATTTTCATTCCATTTAACACTTAATTTCCACCACATAAACACTTGGCCGAATAATCCTAAACTAGCAAAACTCCACATTTGTTCATACCATCTTTTAAATTCACATATATCTATTTAGGTAGCTCATATTTTCCCCTTTCTAATATTTCAATCCAAAATATCAAAACACCATCCTTTTAGCATTTATCCAATAATACCGTATGCACAATTTGTCACCAAAACTAAAGAAAAATCAACATATGGGTTACAATAAGAGCTTGACTACTACTAGATTCTCATAAAAATCAATAGAAATAACATGAACTCCTACCTTATTTAACCTCCAAGATAGCTGAATGCCCTAGACAAATTCCTGCCTCTTTCCCCTTTTGTTTCGGCTTTGCAAGAAGGTAAGGAAGATGAACACACTCTTACCTTTATTTCACTAATATTATTTTTTTCTCACATAATGCCATTTCTTATTTTAATAACTAATTAAACATATATATTTGCCCATCAACACCCATCTTGGCCGGCCACTATAAAGAAAATTGGGCAATTTGACATGCAAGTCCACCCTTGTGTTGACATGCACTAATAAACCATTTAAAATTAGTCTATCATATTTCACCATGTCTCATATTGATCCCTATTTAATAATTTCTCATGCAATTGGCAAAATTAGGGAATGAAACGTCGACATATGCATGTACACACATAATAAGCATAGAATATAACAATTAATCATTTTTACGACTCGGTTTTGTGGTCCCGAAACCACTTTCCGACTAGGGTCACATTAGGGCTGTCACATGAAATAATTTAAAGCAAATCATAACCTCTTTTATCTAATATCAACAAAATTTGAAAAGGAAATATTTATAAATGATACAAAGTGTACTTTTTTTTGTTGATACAAAATTTAGTGTTAATGTTTGGATGATTGTAAATGATTCATGTAAAATGGTTGATAGTTGTCGATTGAATCTTAACTCGATTAGTATGGGTATTATTGCCAATGCAAAAGGATGTGGGTTTAAGTGTACTGAAGCATATTATCTTTCTATTTATGGATTGAAGAGAAACTATGAATAATTCTAAACATTATATTAGAAAAAAAAGATATCACCATAGCCTAAAAAATATTGGACAAAATTTTGATAAGTGCGGTACTGCCTTAAACTTCAACTAGATTTATGATTAACAGTAATAGCACTGTATCTTTTAAGTAAAAAAGAAACAAAATTAGATCTTTAAAATTAAGAAGTAATTGGAATAAGTTTTTTAAGCATTTGGATTTTCAATTTATTATTGAAATAAAAAAACAATATGATAGAAATTTTCTATAAAAAATGTGAAAAATAATAGGTAGATAATAGCTACTTATTGCTTAATGGAGAATATTTTTAATTTATTTATTTTTATTTATTTATTTAAATATTTTATTTCCTATAAAAACCTTAGATTTAAAATTTGATTTTTGTTTAGGATAAGCTGAAATGCTTAAATTTTAAGTATAAAATGTAGACTTTTAGATTTCATCAATTAATTTTAGCAGTTATAATTACTTTGTTTGGATAAATAATTATTTTAAGAAAAATTAGATTATTCAAATTTTATGAATTAAAATAATTATAAAAGAAAGAATTATATAAAAATAAATTCTATAAATAAGATTCAATATGTGTATTATTATATTGTAAAAATTTTATAAATATTTTTAATAAAATAAAAATTTTAAAAATATATATTACATGTTTTTGAAGTTTAGGTATTTATCTTATAGTAGAACAATGATTATTGAATGAAATAAAATTGTAAGGAATTTTGAAAATCCACCTCTTTAGATAGAAATTGAAAAGGAAAATTGAACTACTAAAATCCTTTCTTGAAATCACTAATGAATTTTGAAATTCTCTAAAAATTTTACCCAAAAAGGTAAATTCACTTTAGAAATCTTTTTTTTGGTGGTAAAAAAACTTAAAAATTTATACTACATTAATACAATCAAAAGCAACAATAGCTTTGTCACTTTCAAGAATTACTAGAAGATCTGTAAGAGCAAGTGCTAAAACTGTAATACCTCCTACCTATATTCGTCGCCGGAATAAGGTACGAGGCATTACGGGAGTTTACAGAACCATTTTTCATTAAATTTCTCATATATATAGACAATTTCACATTATGTAATCATATAACATATAGCAACCATATCTCTGCATTTTAAATACATTTTCATAACAACTTGTCTTGATATTTTATATTTAAGCTTTACTCATCAAAGTATTTGAAATATCATATTTATGTAAATAGTACACATGAGGTACATAATTCCATAATTATGAATGAACATATTTATCAAACATATTCCATGTTCATATACCATAATCTCATGTCTCCATATATCAATAACTATCATTTTCTTGTATTTCAGATAAATACTTGTAACCATACATAAGTATGCAATTCACTATTTCTTCCTATCAATCACAATTTCAAACGACAAATTCTTGTGAATACGCTCACCAATTTCATAATTCCATGTATTTACCGTTTTTCATATTTATCCTGTTGAATTCCTCGGAATTTCGATGGATTTCTTTTAGTACACTTATGGTGTACAATCTCATTAACCGTCAATTCGTACACATATATACATAAGTCCTTTTCAGAGAACACACTCCCGCAAACCTCATTTCTTACAGCAGGATTACCAGTCCAGGCTAAATCCCCTATAAGAGAGCACACTCCCATGAACCTCATTTCTTACAGCGAGATTACTAGTCCAGGCTAAATCCCCTGTAACATATGCTCAAAGAGTATTGTCGGGATTACCAGTCCAGGCTAAATCCCCTGCAATGACAAATACTCTATAGAGCTTTGTCTGGATTACCAATCCAGGCTAAATCCAAATTCACATTTACTTTGGATTACCCGTCCGGGCTAAATCCATTTCACACATATTCTTCGGGAAGGCTTATATCAGGATCACCCGTCCGGGCTAGATCCTTTTCACACATATTCTTCAGGAGGGCTTATATTAGGATCACTCGTCTGGGCTAGATCCTTTTCACACATATTCTTCGGGAGGGATTATATCAGGATCACCCGTCCGAGCTAAATCCTTTTTACCATCAAATCCTTTTCAGTGATCCATCGAATTCCATTCCATTCAACCGGGATTTATTTCCCTTTTTATTGAATAATATCAACATTTCATCAATAATCATACATAGAGCATTCAAATCACATTTTCATCACACAAACATACATTTCAAACATTTAAGAATACAATTCAAGTTACACAAACTTACAATTCAATTTTTATACCATAACGATAATCTTAATTTCATAATAAATATTTGAAATAAAACATTATATCATTTCTAATTCAACGTTTATCGATTATAATCGGGCATGTGATCAATTTATACACAAGTCATTCATATATTTTCCTCCTCCTCCTCTCCATTTCACATCCTTAATGTATATATCACGCTTATAAGTAACATTATCTATAATTTCACTATTTACTTATATGTATATTCAAAGCTGTCCATTCGTGCCATAGTCACTAAATTATTTTTATCTAGAGCTACAAAACTCCAAATTAAGATCAGCTTGATGTTTTTAAAACAAGATTCATATATTTTTCTACCATAAAAATTTCAGAATTTATAGTTTATCCAATTAGTATAGTAAAATCTTCAAATTTACCCCTGTTATGTTGTTCGACAGCTTTGACCTTTGCTTACTAAAAATTAATTATCTCTTAACACAGAATTTGGATGATATTCTCGTTTGTTTCTATTGAAAATAGACTTATTAAGAATTTAAACATATAACTTTAAGCCCCTAATTATTTTTCTCCAATTTTTGATGATTTTCCAAAGTCAGAACAGGGGAACCTGAAATCATTCTGACCTTATCTCACAAAATTTATTATATCTCATGATTTACAATTCTATTGCTTACATCGTTTCTTCTATGAGAAACTAGACTCAAAAAGATTTTTTGTTCATCCTCTAATTTGATTCCCATAATTTTTGGTGATTTTTCAAATTTAGACTACTGTTGCTGCTCAAAACTGTTTTAGTGTAAAACGTTGATTACCATTTTCCCCTAAACTTTTAATACATGACAATTTCGTCCCTAGGCTCGGAAAATAAAATTCTTACAATTTAATCATTATTCCAAGCCTAATTATTCTCATACATACCAATCACAGCCCATGAATTCCATGAAATTTCAGAATTTTCCATAAATTCAACACTCTTCAATTTAACCCCTAAAACATGTTTTCATCCAAAATTCTTTAATAAAACACCTTTAAACATCCATTAACATCTCAATTTCATCATCAAATAACAAAAATCATATGAACTTATCAATGGTAACTTCCAAATTTTTCAACAAAATCAAAAACTAATAGAATACTAAGTTGGACCTAATTGTAAAAGTCCAAAAATATAAAAATTTCAAGGAAAAAGTAAGAATTGAACTTACTTGAAGCTAAAATATGAAATACCAGGTCAAAACCCTCTTCCATTGTTATTTTTGACAAAAAGTTGAAGAATAAATGAACTAGAAATCATTAAAATAAACTTTGACCATGTAACTTTTGTTAAAATTCCAATTTTGTCCTTTTCACATAAAAATCTTTCATTTTTTTACGCTATGCCGCCTCAGCCATTTTAAAATGGTCCATTTGCCCTTTTAGTCCTTCCTTATTTAATGGTTAAGCTATTTAATCACTTTAGAAAATTTTGCACATTTTCAATTTTGTCCTTTTTATCTAATTGACTACCGAAACATTAAAATTTTCTGACGAAATTTTATAATACTACTTTATTGACACTCCGTAAATATTCATAAAAATATTTATGGCTTAGGCTATAACACCGAGATCTCAATACCTCTTTTTCTCAAATTCTTAACCAAATAAATCTTTATAAAACAAAGTTTATTATTTCAAAAATCTTTTAAAAGCTACATTTGGCTCGTAAATATTAAATAATATAATTTACGAGTTCATTTGCTGGATTTGGTGGTCTCAAAACACTATTTCCTACATCGCTGAAATTTAGGCTATTACAAAAACATTAACTCCCTCCATCTCTACAGCCACCATCTTTGCTATTCGATCTACGATTGGCTTCCCTTGGAACATGTTTGATATCCCAATGCTAGAAGCTTTGTAGCTTCTATTGGATCTGCCTAACCATTGCTGAGCTTGAACTATTTGTAATACTCCTTTGCAAAGTCTGGACTACCTTAAGGCTATCAGTGTAAATCGAAATACCATTTAAACCTCAATCTTGTAAAAGGTTTAGCCCATCAAAGATTCCCCATAGCTCAGCATAAAAAAACCGAACACATCCCTAGAAAATGATTAAAGCCCAAAATTCAATTCCCTTGTTGATTTCGTATCACTCCCCCTGTAGATGCATAACCTATACTCAAATTAAAAGCCTCATTAGTATGCAAATATATCCAAAATTGTGTGTAATCCAAAATTGTTTGGAGCAATAGCGTCTCTTTGATTCTGAATTTGTGACAGCCCTAAATTGACCCTAGTCGGAAAGTGGTTTCGGGACCACAAAACCGAGTCATAAAATAATTAACAGTCATATTTGATGCTCATTATATATGAATATGCATGTGTGAAAAAAATTCATGCTTAAATTTTGTATATAGTATGTGAAATTTATTAAATAGGACTTGTATGAGAAAATTTAGAAATGTGCTAGGCAAATGCTAAAGTGGCCTATTAATATATGTTGGAAAGTGCTTGTACTTGCATGTCAAATTAGCCAAACTATAGGTAGTGGCCGGCCATGCTACAAATTATATAATAAAATATGAGTTTTCTATTAACTTTAATTAGCTAAATGGCATAATATCATGAATTAATGAAAAGAAAATATAGAAAGTGGGTGAAAACAACAAAGTGTTCACCTTGTTCATTCCAAAAGGCCGAAAGTGAAGGGGAGTTGGGAGGAAAGGAGCCATTCGGCCATTTCAAGTCTTCATTAAGGTATGAAATTCATGTTTATTCTTGAAATTTTAGATAAAATTGAACTAGTTACCAAGTTCTTTAGGTAACCCATGTTAGGAATTTTGATTTTGGGAAGACTAGAACTTTCGGCCATAGTAGCTATTGAGGATTTAGGTTTTTGTTTCATGTTAAATTGGATGAATCTTGGTGTATGGGTGTTTGAACTAAACTAATGATCAAATAGGTGCACAGATACAAAGTGGGAAGAATCGGCTACTAAGTTTGATACTATTGCCGAATATGAAAATGTTATGCTTGAGTAATGCATGTGGTTAGAGTTGGTAAAATGAAAAGAATGCTTAGAGGTGTTATAATTGATTAGGTGTTAAATTAAAAGCTGCTAAAATTTTCATTGTTTTAGCCAAATATGTGTTTGTTCAAAGAAGGAATTATTGAAGAATGTATATGAACTTGGCAAGTGAATTCGGCTTAGTACATAAATGATGTGAAAATTTTGGAATTTATTTTTTGATTATGTGTATGTATGACCAAGTATAATCGGCCATATGAGTAAAATGAGTTTGATATGTGATTGCCGAATGTGACTAACAAGTAAACATTATTGGTAAAAATATTGAATACTTCTACTTGTATTCATTAAGCTCAAGAGCAAGGGGGATCAAAGTTAGATCGGGGAAAGGAGAAAGCAATAGAGTAATCAATCCACAACCGTTTCAATATACCGAGGTAAGTTTTTAAGTAGGCTCTTCTAGTATACATAATTAAAGATGCCTATAAGAATATGGTAAATGAATCGAAATTTTTGGTTGTCACTTGAATAAAATTGTTCATTAATTAATGTGGGTATGCGATTCATAGTGAGGATCATTTGGAGTTAAGTGTAATGGTGTTATGAACATGTGAATTTGAGTATAACTTTGGAGTTGAAATGTGAATGATGATATGTATATTGATAGAATCTATCCGGACTAAAGGTCCGCAGGCTATGAGCTAGAAAAAAAAATATAACCGGGTTAAGTCCCGAAGGCATTCGTGCGGGTTACTATAACTGGGTTAAGTCCCGAAGGCATTTGTGCTGGTTGTTACATCCGAGCCAAATTCCGAAGGTATTTATGTTTGGAAAGGTGCGACTCTGTCGTAATAATTCCGATTAATGTGCTCATAATCCCTAATATGACCATGTATGGATCGTATATACATTGGAAAAATTTGGTACAGTGTCAGTTGTGATTACATAATCGAATAATGCTCTTCCGGCCATTTCTTAGGATTATATGAAGTCTATAGCTCACTCGAGCTACATGAAATTGAATCAAATGAAATTTAGTTAAGTTTGACTTCGAATGTATAAACCTATTGATAAAAGTGTAAATTAAAACGAATACATGATCTTGTGCATAGGCATTTATTTATCCTTATGAATGCTATTTCTTTTATGTTTTTGTTTCAAATGAGTTCCTTACTTATAAACTTACTAAGCATCGAAACGCTTACTCTGTTGCTTAAATTCTCTGTATTATAGATTTTGTTCGTCAGCTATCAGACTCGGAGGTGTCAAAGTCGAAGTCATCCACACTATCTAAGCCACTTTTTGGTACTCTTCAGTTGAACTTGTTAATGGCATGTATAGGGCTGACCCTTGTTGTTAATTAAGTATCTTTTGGTAATGTATATCCGTATAGCCATGCGAAAATGGCTTGTATATTTTGAGTATAACATTATGATCATTTTGTATATATGGTCTTATGATATGGTTATTAAGTGGTGTGGAAATGTTTGGTAATGATTAGCCATTGGAATGGCCAATCATGGTCCTATTGGTGCTACGTATGTCATGGCTAATCGTGATTATACTTGGAAATAATGTATGTCAAATTACTAGTTGATTCATGGAAAACTATGAAATAGGTAAAATTTACCTTAAAATAGATGCTGACAGCAGCAGTGATGTGAATTTGAAAAATCACTAAAAATAGTAGAAATGGAATTAAATAATGGATAAATTATGCAATCGAATCTTGATGAGTCTATTTTCAGATGAAAGAAACGAAACGACCATATGAGCTGTATTTTATGAGATGTTTAAGTTTTCGTGAAACAGGGCCAGAACGATTTCTGGATCCCCTGTTCTAACTTTGGAAATTCACCATAAATCAACCAGAGATATTAGAAGTCATGCTTTATATGTACAGATTCCTTTTTGAGTCTAGTTTCATTAGAAACAAATGGAATAAGTATTGAATCCCTGTATAGGTAGATATCTAAGTCGTAATGCATGAAGGTCAGAGTAGTCGAACCCTGAAACAGGGGAGACTTTAACTAATAAACTGTACTAATTGCCCTACCAAAAATTCTAGAAAAAAATTAGTAAATATATGTATGAGCCTAGTTTCAGGAAAAATTTACGGAATTGGATTTCGAGCTTTGGAACTCGAGATATGATTTTTAGAGTGACTGTGATGCAGTTAACCAGCTCGTCTGGAAATTTTAAAAATGAATTGTATGAGCTATTTAAGTAAGGAATTAAGTACGTTAGCACCTCGTGTTCGACTCCGGCAACGGCCTCGGGTACGGGGTGTTACATTTAATTGGTATCAGAGCTACGGTTTAGTCGATTCTAGGACTACCGTAATACGTAGGGGAATAGCTATACATGCCATTATGTGTTTATCTGATAGTGTGGTGATTTCTGACAGTTAAAAATGTGTTTATTTATAGTAATGGATCCTGATCCAAACCGAGCGGTAGCTGATGATGTTGAGAGTGTAGCGCCTGCTCTCGCACATGGGACGGCGCCGGTGGACTCTCAACCTATTGCTAGTAATCAGAATGATGAAGCTAGGCAAGCTTTTTATAGCGTGATGAATGATTGGTTCAATCAGTATATTCGAACAAATACGGCTGTCCCACAACCCCACCCCCGACTAATACAAACCCTGCACCTGTAATATCTCCTGGAGTTGACCCGTCGAGGTTGAACAAGCCCCCGGTTGATAGGATTCGGAAGCATGGGGCTACTGAGTTCAAGGCTACTGACAGTGATGATGCTGAGCAGGTTGAGTTTTGGCTTGATAATACCGTTCGTGTGTTCGATGAATTATCGTGCACACCTGATGAATGTTTAAAATGTGCTATATCTCTGTTACGTGATTCTGCCTACTATTGGTGGAATACTTTGGTTTCCGTCGTGCCAAGAGAACGGGTTACTTGGGAATTCTTTCAAACCGAGTTCTGCAAGAAATATATCAGTCAAAGATTCATCGATCAGAAACGAAAAGAATTTCTTGAGCTTAAGCAGGGTTCTATGTCAGTTACTGATTATGAGCGAAAGTTTGTCAGACTTAGTAGATACGCTCAGGAATGTGTTTCGTCTGAGACTATCATGTGTAAACGCTTCGAGGACGGGTTGAACGAAGATATAAAATTGTATGTTGGCATTCTTGAAATTAGAGAATTTGTAGTACTTGTTGAACGAGCTTGCAAAGCCGAAGAGCTCAATAAGGAGAAAAGAAAAGTTAAAGTGGAAGCAAGAGAATTTCGTAAGAGGTCTTTGGGAAAGCCCTTTCAACAATCATCGAAGAAATTTAAAAGTGATCCAGGCCGATCTAAATACACTTTGGGCTTTTCCAGACGAGATCGTGATCGACCCCCTGTGAGTACGCAAGTCACTTCGGTTGCCAGTGTTGGAAATGATCGTCGGGACAGGACGGAGTGCCAGTATTGCGGTAAATAGCATTCGGGGAGTTGTAGATTCCATGACCGCTCCTGTTATAAGTGCGGATCAGCTGACCACTTTATCAAGGATTGCCCGAGACTATCTGAACAGAATGCAAATCAGAGTGGGAAACCGGGTGCTACTACTGCTCGAGGTAGACCATCTAAAAATGCGGGGAATGCTAGTGGCGGTCAGAGAGGATCTAGAGATGTTACCACCAGATCTGAGGCTCGTGCTCCTGCTAGAGCTTATGCTATACGTGCACGCGAGGATGCTTCTTCGCCTGATGTTATTACTGGTACATTCACTCTCTTTGATACTGATGTGATTGCTTTGATTGACCCTGGTTCTACTCATTCTTATATATGTGAGACTTTAGCATCCAGTAAGACTTTACCTGTTGAGTCTACTGAGTTCGTTATTAAAGTGTCGAATCCCTTGGGTCATTATGTGCTTGTTGATAAGGTGAGTAAGAAATGTCCCCTAGTAATTCGAGGTTCCTGTTTTCTGGCCAATTTGATGCTTTTACCGTTTGAGGAATTTGATGTTATCCTCGGGATGGATTGGTTGACCGTACATGATGCATTTATAAATTGCAAAAGTAAGACCATCGATTTGAGATGTGCAAATAATGAGATAATCCGAGTTGAGTCTACTAATTGGAACGGATTACCAGCAATAATATCCTCGATGTTGGCTCAAAAATATGTGAGAAAGGGGTATGAAGCGTATCTTGCATACGTACTTCATAATAAAGAATCAGAAAAGAAACTTGAATCGGTACCAGTGGTTTGTGAATATTCAGATGTTTTTCTCGAAGAATTACCAGGGTTACCACCTGTTCGGGAGGTAGAGTTTGGCATTGAACTTGTACCTGGGACTACACCGATTTCGATAGCTCCGTATCGTATGGCACCAACGGAATTGAAAGAATTGAAAACTCAGTTGCAAGAGTTGACGGATAGAGGTTTTGCTCGACCGAGTTTTTCACCTTGGGGTGCACCAGTATTATTTGTGAAAAAGAAGGACGGAACCATGAGACTGTGCATTGACTATCGTCAGTTGAATAAAATGACAATAAGGAATAAATATCCGTTACCGCGTATTGATGATTTGTTCGATCAACTGAAGGGAGCCTCTGTATTTTCAAAGATAGATTTGAGATCGGGATATTATCAGTTGCGAATTCGATATTCGGATATACCCAAAACTGCTTTCAGAACGAGATACGGTCACTACGAGTTCTTAGTGATGCCGTTTGGGCTCACTAATGCCCCTGCGGTATTTATGGATTTGATGAATCGGATCTTCAGACCGTATTTGGATCGGTTTGTAGTTGTGTTTATCGATGATATTTTGGTCTATTCGAGAAATGAAACCGATCATGCTGAACACCTGGGATTAGTGTTACAGATTTTACGGGATAAGCAGTTATATGCTAAGTCCAGTAACTGTGAGTTCTGGTTAAGAGAGGTTAGCTTTTTGGGTCATGTGGTATCTGCATCGGGTATTCGAGTTGATCCGAGCAAAATTTCAGCCATACTTGAGTGGAAGCCTCCGAGAAATATTACTGAGGTTCGGAGCTTTTTGGGACTTGCCGGTTACTATAGACGATTTGTAAAGGGTTTCTTGATGATAGCCACACCAATAACAAAACTACTTCAGAAAGATGTTAAGTTTGAATGGACAGAAAAATGTCAGAAAAGTTTTGATCAACTAAAAACTTATTTGACTGAAGCTCCAGTACTAGTGCAGCCCGAATCAAGCAAAGAGTTTGTCATTTACAGTGATGCATCCTTACTCGGGTTGGGTTGTGTATTGATGCAAGAAGGTCGAGTTGTAGCTTATACGTCGAGACAATTGAAGCCACATGAGAAAAATTATCCAACCCATGATCTTGAACTAGCTACCATCGTATTCGCTTTGAAAATATGGCGACATTACTTATTTGGTGAGAGGTGCCATGTATTTTCGGATCACAAAAGTCTCAAATATTTGATGACTCAAAGAGATTTGAATCTGCGACAAAGATGTTGGCTTGAGTTTTTAAAAGATTATGAGCTTGTCATTGACTATCACCCGGGAAAGGCTAATGTGGTTGCGGATGCTTTAAGTCGTAAATCACTGTTTGCTTTACGAGCGATGAATGTACACTTGTCCGTTCTATCCGATAATGTGTTAGTAGCAAAATTAAAGGCCAAACCATTGTTGATTCATCAAATTCGTGAAGCTCAGAAAGTCGATGATGAATTGGTTGCAAAACGGGCTGAATGTGTTTCGAATATGGAATCAGAGTTTCAAATTGATGATGACGATTGTTTGAGGTTCAGAAGTCGTTTGTGTGTTCCAAGAAATTCAAAACTTATCTCGATGATTCTAAACGAAGCTCATTGTAGCCGAATGTCAATTCACCCGGGGAGTACGAAGATGTACAACGATCTGAGACGTCAGTTTTGGTGGCATGGTATGAAACGAGACATATCCGATTTTGTTTCGAAGTGTTTAATATGTCAACAAGTGAAAATGGATCATCAAGTGCCTACAGGTTTACTTCAGCCGATCATGATACCTGAATGGAAATGGGATCGCGTCACGATGGATTTTGTATCTGGGTTGCCATTGTCGGCAAGTAAGAAAGATGCGATTTGGGTTGTTGTTGATAGACTGACTAAGTCGACTATTTTATTCCCATACGTACGGATTATTCACTGGATAAACTAGCTGAATTGTATGTTTCTCAGATTGTAAGACTACACGGGGTACCTATTTCTATTGTGTCGGATAGAGATCCGAGGTTCACCTCGCGATTTTGGAAGAAATTGCAAGAAGCTTTGGGTACCAAGTTGCATTTTAGCACCGCTTTTCATCCCCAGACTGATGGTCAATCCGAGCGGATAATTCAGATACTCGAGGATATGTTGAGATGTTGCATCCTTGAGTTTAGTGGTTCATGGGAGCGGTATTTACCTTTGATTGAATTCGCTTACAACAATAGTTTTCAGTCAAGCATTAAGATGGCACCTTACGAGGATTTGTATGGTCGTAAATGCCGTGCACCGTTGTTTTGGACCGAGCTTAGTGAAAATAAAATCTTCGGGGTTGATTTGATTAAAGATGTTGAGCAGAAAGTAAAAGTAATCCATGAAAGTCTGAAAGCAGCTTCAGATCGTCAGAAGTCGTATGCAGATTTAAAGCGAAAATACATTGGATATCAGGTCGGAGACAAAGTGTTTCTTAAAGTTTCACCTTGGAAAAAGGTGCTCAGATTTGGCCATAAAGGCAAATTGAGTCCGAGATTCATCGGGCCGTATGAGATATCCGAACGAATTGGGCCAGTCGCATATAGATTGATTCTACCCCCTGAACTTGAAAAGATTCACAACGTTTTTCAAGTCTCGATGCTTCGACGTTATAGATCCGATCCATCGCACAGAATTAATCCATCAGAGGTTGAAATTCAACCTGATTTGAGTTATGAAGAAGAACCGATTCGAATCCTAGCTCGTGAGGTGAAAGAGTTGCAAAACAAAAGGGTTCCGTTAGTAAAGGTGTTATGGCTCAAACACGGGATCGAAGAAGCTACTTGGGAAACCGAGAACTCTATTAAAGAACGATACCCAAATCTATTTACCGGTAAGATTTTCGGGGACGAAAATTTCTTAAGTGGGGGAGAATTGTGACAGCCCTAAATTGACCCTAGTTGGAAAGTGGTTTCGGGACCACAAAACCGAGTCATAAAAATAATTAACAGTCATATTTGATGCTCATTATATATGAATATGCATGTGTGAAAAAAATTCATGCTTAAATTTTGTATATAGTATGTGAAATTTATTAAATAGGACTTGTATGAGAAAACTTAGAAATGTGCTAGGCAAATGCTAAAGTGGCCTATTAATATATGTTGGAAAGTGCTTGTACTTGCATGTCAAATTAGCCAAACTGTAGGTAGTGGCCGGCCATGCTACAAATTATATAATAAAATATGAATTTTCTATTAACTTTAATTAGCTAAATGGCATAATATCATGAATTAATGAAAAGAAAATATAGAAAGTGGGTGAAAACAACAAAGTGTTCACCTTGTTCATTCCAAAAGGCCGAAAGTGAAGGGGAGTTGGGAGGAAAGGAGCCATTCGGCCATTTCAAGTCTTCATTAAGGTATGAAATTCATGTTTATTCTTGAAATTTTAGATAAAATTGAACTAGTTACCAAGTTCTTTAGGTAACCCATGTTAGGAATTTTGATTTTGGGAAGACTAGAACTTTCGGCCATAGTAGCTATTGAGGATTTAGGTTTTTATTTCTTGTTAAATTGGATGAATCTTGGTGTATGGGTGTTTGAACTAAACTAATGATCAAATAGGTGCACAGATACAAAGTGGGAAGAATCGGCTACTAAGTTTGATACTATTGCCGAATATGAAAATGTTATGCTTGAGTAATACATGTGGTTAGAGTTGGTAAAATGAAAAGAATGCTTAGAGGTGTTATAATTGATTAGGTGTTAAATTAAAAGCTGCTAAAATTTTCATTGTTTTAGCCGAATATGTGTTTGTTCAAAGAAGGAATTATTGAAGAATGTATATGAACTTGGCAAGTGAATTCGGCTTAGTACATAAATGATGTGAAAATTTTGGAATTTATTTTTTGATTATGTGTATGTATAACCAAGTATAATCGGCCACATGAGTAAAATGAGTTTGATATGTGATTGCCGAATGTAACTAACAAGTAAACATTATTGGTAAAAATATTGAATACTCCTACTTGTATTCATTAAGCTCAAGAGCAAGGGGGATCAAAGTTAGATCGGGGAAAGGAGAAAGCAATAGAGTAATCAATCCACAACCGTTTCAATATACTGAGGTAAGTTTTTAAGTAGGCTCTTCTAGTATACATAATTAAAGATGCCTATAAGAATATGGTAAATGAATCGAAATTTTTGGTTGGCACTTGAATAAAATTGTTCATTAATTAATGTAGGTATGCGATTCATAGTGAGGATCATTTGGAGTTAAGCTGTAATGGTGTTATGAACATGTGAATTTGAGTATAACTTTGGAGTTGAAATGTGAATGATGATATGTATATTGATAGAATCTATCCAGACTAAAGGTCCGCAGGCTATGAGCTGGAAAAAAAAATATAACCGGGTTAAGTCCCGAAGGCATTCGTGCGGGTTATTAAAACTGGGTTAAGTCCCGAAGGCATTCGTGCGGGTTATTATAACCGGGTTAAGTCCCGAAGGCATTTGTGCTGGTTGTTACATCTGAGCCAAATTTCGAAGGTATTTATGTTTGGAAAGGTGCGACTCTGTCGTAATAATTCCGATTAATGTGCTCATAATCCCTAATATGACCATGTATGGATCGTATATACATTGGAAAAATTTGGTACAGTGTCAGTTGTGATTACATAATCGAATAATGCTCTTCCGGCTATTTCTTAGGATTATATGAAGTCTATAGCTCACTCGAGCTACATGAAATTGAATCAAATGAAATTTAGTTAAGTTTGACTTCGAATGTATAAACCTATTGATAAAAGTGTAAATTAAAATGAATACGTGATCTTGTGAATAGGCATTTATTTATCCTTATGAATGCTATTTCTTTTGTGTTTTTGTTTCAAATGAGTTCCTTACTTATAAACTTACTAAGCATCGAAACGCTTACTCTGTTGCTTAAATTCTCTGTATTATAGATTTTGTTCGTCAGCTATCGGACTCGAAGGTGTCAAAGTCGAAGTCATCCACACTATCTAAGCCACTTTTTGGTACTATTCAGTTGAACTTGATAATGGCATGTATAGGGCTGACCCTTGTTGTTAATTAAGTATCTTTTGGTAATGTATATTCGTATAGCCATGCGAAAATGGCTTGTATATTTTGAGTATAACATTATGATCATTTTGTATATATGGTCTTATGATATGGTTATTAAGTGATGTGGAAATATTTGGTAATGATTAGCCATTGGAATGGCCAATCATGGTCCTATTGGTGCTACGTATGTCATGGCTAATCGTGATTATACTTGGAAAAAAGGTATGTCAAATTACTAGTTGATTCATGGAAAACTATGAAATAGGTAAAATTTACCTTAAAATAGATGCTGACAGCAGCAGTGATGTGAATTTGAAAAATCACTAAAAATAGTAGAAATGGAATTAAATAATGAATAAATTATGTAATCGAATCTTGATGAGTCTCTTTTCATATGAAAGAAACGAAATGACCATATGAGCCGTATTTTATGAGATGTTTAAGTTTTCGTGAAACAGGGCCAGAGCGATTTCTGGATCCCCTGTTCTGACTTTGGAAATTCACCATAAATCAACCAGAGATAATTAGAAGTCATGCTTTATATGTACAGATTCCTTTTTGAGTCTAGTTTCATTAGAAACAAATGGAATAAGTATTGAAGCCCTGTACAGGGAGATATCTGAGTCGTAATGCATGAAGGTCAGAGTAGTCAAACCCTGAAACAGGGGAGACTTTAACTAATAAACTATACTAATTGGTCCAACCAAAAATTCTAGAAAAAAATTAGTAAATATATGTATGAGCCTAGTTTCAGGAAAAATTTACGGAATTGGATTTCGAGTTTTGGAACTCGAGATATGATTTTTAGAGTGACTGTGATGTAGTTAGCCAGCTCGTCTGGAAATTTTAAAAATGAATTGTATGAGCTGTTTAAGTAAGGGATTAAGTTCGTTAGCACCTCGTGTTCGACTCCGGCAACGGTCTCGGGTATAGGGTGTTACAGAATTTTATTATGTGTAATCCAAAATTGTTTTGCCCATATGATAGAGACTTTAATAATCTCAGCCGCTTCCCTTGTTAGTCCTTGGAATACATAAATGTTTCTATTTTTCCAAATCCTCTATGCTATAAGGCCAAACAAACTTGCCCAATTAACTTCTAAAGAATTGAACCACTTAATAAATTGAAGATTAGAAATTAACCAATATGAGATATTGGAATTTTAAAAACCATTATCATGATTTGATGAAATAACATGTCTCTAAACTTCTTTTGCCGCTGAACAATCTATGAGAACATGTAGAATGCTTTCTTCAACCTGACCACAAATCGGACATGATGTTTCATGGCCAATGCCTCACCTAACATATGCCTCACCTAACATACTCCATGTTTGTGAGAAGGCATTGTTTAAAAGTAAGCCAAAGAAAATTTTGAACTCTATGAGGGACTTTGAATTTCCAAGGAGTATTCCACATCAGGTCCTTGGGAATCCAGCAATCTTCCCTCAGTGACCAATATGCTCTTTTCGCCGAGAATTCTCCTTTAGTATTTGGCGCCCATAAGATCCTATTTGGCCCATCAGTAGGGTTGGTGGAGGAATACTCACAATATGTCCGATAATAGACTCGGGGACCCATAAATAGAAGAGATTAAGATTCCAACTACCTTCTAAAGTTACCATGTCTTCAAGTCAACAATCTGCTTCCAAATTTTGGTGCGAAGGTATCCAATTGATTAATGGTCTAATCTGTGGTATCGAAGGATCCAACCAACACTGAAAAAACTTCCCATCTCCTACAGACCATATTAAGTTGTTTTTAAACAAGGGCCATACCCTTGACAGACTTTTCCATAGAAAAGATCTATTATTTATCATGATGCTGTTAGGCAATCTATCTTCCTAACCATACTTAGAACGAAGAACCTTAACCCATAAGGCATTATGATTGAGACTAGATTAAACCCCAGCTTAATGAGAAAGAAAACATTTTGGTCTTCCAATCTTCTCAAAATGAGACCTTTATAAGAACACGATTGGCAAACAAATTCCCAGTTAACAAGATTCAACTTCCTCTTCCTATTTGATGAACCCTAGATGAACTGTCGAACCAAACTCTCAATCTCCTCGCAAATCCATTTAGGCATCATCATAGTCTGCATAAAATAGTTTGGAATGAAAAGCAATACAGATTGAGCTAAAGTAGCTCTCCCAACAAGAGACAATTGTCTAGCATCCTAACTAGAAAGTTTACTACATATCTTTTCCACCACAAATCTAAAGGTAGCTTTGGTGACTCTTCCATGAAGTAAAATGATCCCCAAATAGGACCCAAGATCGTTAACCTTTTGAAACCCCATCCAGTTGCTAATCCATGAAGTAAACAGAGCTATGTCAAACATTACATTTTTAATTTCTTCATCAGAAACCATCTTGCCCAAAAATTCAGTATCTCTAGCATCTAATCTTGGAAAAGAACTAGAAAGTAAATTGATTAAAGAGGTTGAATCCTTACCATAAAGGTTTTCAAAAAATGTAACTGCCTCAAATTGGAGGATGTTCAGGTCATAACACCAATCACCATCTTGAATGCGTAAGGCCGAAATGCGATTAAACTTCATCCTTATAAATGTATGGCTATGAAAAATTTAGTATTATGGTCTCCAAGGTTAAGCCACTCAAATCTGGAGTTTTGCTTCCACAACAACTCATCGTGATGCAAAACTGGCTCCAATTCATCTCTAATTTGCAACTCAATACCTACAAGCCGATCAGTGTTTGATCTTTCCAAAGCTCTCTAGATATCTGTTAACCGCTTAATGAGTTTTTTTTTCTTGAACCTATATGGCTATACACCATTTTGTTCCATATATTGATATCAAATGTAAAATGCAAAAGAGCTTTTGTCATATTACTATTAAAAGACCAATTTTCTTTGATGAAATCTAAGAAACCCTGATGATCAATCCAACCTACTTAGAAACGGATAGGACGCCCCCTAGAGACAGGTATATCTAGTCTAATAGAGACTAAAATGGGCCGATGATTAGACTTGATCCTTGAAAGATGAGATGTCATACAGTTAGGAAAGGAGTTAATCCATTTCTCATTACCAATAGCTCGATCAAGTCTTTCAAAGATCTTACACCTGAAACCCAAATCATGCAGAGCAAAAGAATAATAAAAAAAAACAAATTGAAGGCAACGTTTACCTTTGGTGAGTCCACCAAACTTCTTATTCTCTGACATAATAGCATTAAAATCCCCTATAGCCATCCATGGAACTGCATCTTCTGGGATTACTAATCTCAAACTCTCTCATAGGGCTTTCCACTTAGTCTTATTTGGGTTCCCATAAACAAAGGCTATTAGCACACTGGCATGCTGATCACAACTAAAAACACGAGTCAGGATAAATTGAGGATTATTACAAATTACCTAGATCCTATGGGTGGCTTTCCAATTGATCTAGATGCCTCTAGAAAATCCCACCGCTTCAATCTAATGAGAGTGTTGAAAACCCAACTTAGCAATTACACATCTACTTTAAAACCACTAATTCTTGGTTCTTATCTTAAATTCTCTATTATATTCTTTAAAAATTCAAAGAAAATTAGATCCAACACAACATTGACAATTCCATGACATAATAGTGAAATTTAAATCCACATAACAAAAATTTGAAAAAAAAACCAAATAAAATAAGCTTATTGGTCATCCTGTTGTCTTTTACCATTAACTGTCGCAAGCTGAGTCGAGATAAAGTCAACCATTAAATTGATTGATTCAGCAAATGCACCCAAAGGCTACTAAAAAACTTTAAAACTACTCCCCAGTCCACGGATAGTTCTGTTCAAATTCTTTGTCCGTCGATTGTTGCCCATTTTTCCACGGCTGCCAGGCAAAGTTGAAGAGCTAGAAACACTCCTAGAAATATCGCCATTAATGTCTGGTACTAAACCCTTTAGATCATGGTTTTGGTTTTCTTTAAAAATGATTGCACTATGCTTTTCTTTGTCAAGCATCCCCTAATTGACCATTACCTCCATCTCAATAGAGCCTTCAAATACAGGGTTAAAATGGGATAAATTTACATTAAGGGATATGAATAAAAACCCCTACCCAAAACGACATTCTCTACTCCCAAACTTAAAACCTTAATTTCTTTATTATTAAAAACCTGCTCACTATTAGAGAGAGCCCCATCCAAAGGGATAAAATCCCCTATAGGACTATCGCCTAGTGATTCAATAGCAATTAGGTCAGTTAAATTAAAATTCCTACGTCCAAAATCTTGCATAGGCTTTTTACCTTGGGCTTTGGATTATTGAAAAAACCCATTTTCTTTACCTAAAACGGGCCTTGTAACCTTCCAAACAAGGCCTAGCCATTATGGCTAGATTGAGAAGGCTACATTAGCCATCGAAATGGCTAAGCTAACATACGTTACTTTTGAAGACCTTAAATAAACTCACTTTAGGGAAAAATCGAAGTTGTACTTTAAGTTAGTCTAAAACATTCATTTATTAGGTCAACTGTACTTAAGATTCATTTTATTATTGATAGTGTTGTTTTAGAAAAATCGTTTGCTTGTTGCTTTTCTTTGTAAAAACTCAACATTAAACTAATGCAGAGAAAAAAAACCATTTTCAAGTCATTTTGGAAACTTAGTTGCCTTATTGATTTGTTTTTTCAAAAACAATTCCTTTACAATACAGCGGAAATTAGGAAACAATTTCAAATTTTACTTAAGTTCGATATTATGCATTATCCAGTTATTATGCTTGAGTAATCCATACATGCAAAAATCCCAAAAAAGAAAAGTTACCAAGCCACAGACCAGAAATACTTAAAACTTACAAACCAAAACCAAAAGAAACTAATTAATATTTAAAAAATAGTCTAAGGTCCAAGGTGATTCTCTGAATGCTAGGTCCGGTCCAAATTTTGAGGTTTACCTGAAAAGTTAAACACTATGGGGGTGAGCTTTGAAAGCTCAGTGTGAGTCGAACAATTATTTAAATGGACAAAAATATCAAATACAGTGAAACATATTAGCATTAACAGAAGAACATAGAACCATCATAGGAATTTCATATCATTACATAACTATTATCAATATCGATGTCAAATAGTGTATGAGCATGGGTTATCATTCATTCGAGTAACAATCATTAATTTTTGATACCATTAAATACAACACAATACAATACATAGCATAAATCAACAACATTCAAGTATGTCTTGATCATGATGCAATGCAAAAAAGTTCCTACCCATACCATTCGCAACACACCACGAGTTCCCTAGAACCCGTTTTTCAAACACCAAAAAATGTGAGCATAGCTCAATGTGGTAAAAAACACCATATAACATAATTGCAAAAGATTTTTCGTATAACATACAAATGTGATAAAATCACCAATAACATATAATATGCGATAAAATCACCAATCCCCTCGATACTCCAATGTAGTGCATTGATTACGTATAAATGTAGGCTCAATATGCCGCCAGTACTCCATGGAACTCCTCCGTCAACCACAAAATATCCCATCCTAATGCATATGCAATATGTCACACAATATCATACATAATCATATATCAATACTATTCACATTTATTTGACATGCTCAATATGTCCTCAATCACACACTTTTAGTAAATGGAAATAGTGTTCCACTTTCAAATTACCATTACGATGGTATTTGTCAATTTTGTTCAATTTCACATACTTCACAAATTTTATTGTGTATAAATAGAAAACTTTTCAATGTACATCATAGAAAATATCTTATGCATTTAAATCATGCATAAACTTAATATCTCAACAAATCATACTATTCAATCAAACATTCTCATGTCACATAACACAATTACACATTACAATCTCAATCACACATTCATACTGTCAAACTAGAAGTTTTGCCAACATATCAATCTTTTAAGGCTTGAAATGTACCTGGTTTGGCCACTCACAAACTAATAATTTGGCTATTTAGCCAATCTAATCAACGAGCTAATTTATCAAATATAATATGAAAATTATTATTATCAAACAATTTTACAAGTTTAGGACCCACACTTTATTTTTTACTTTCTCACAACACACTAGCGAATCTTCCAATTTTCCTTTATAGAACTTTATATGGACCTAAACTAAAATTCAGTATAAATTCAATAAATTTACCTTTAAACAAGCCCTCATACACCCACTTATGAGTTCAAATCAATCGTTGAAATTATAACTATTTTATAAATCCAAACTAGTTATATTCCTTACACTGTATCGATGCAAACCGTACGTACAATAATCATTGGCCTTTACGGATGATTTGGGGCATTCGGGTCAGCACCTAATTCAATAATATACTGTAAAATCATTAGCTAATATTTATTAAATTCTTTCATCTAATCACACCATAACCTTTATCTAAAACTATGTCGAAATAACAAACTAGTTTACCCTTAATTACACTTACACTTCACGATTTGTGGGTTTTGAATGGCCAATTGATCAAGAACATTTTTCCATAATTGACATGGGTTTAAAAACTTATTAGGAGGGTTCAAGAACTCAAAGACATGGGTTTAAAAACTTATTAGGAGGGTTCAAGAACTCAAATTAAGGCTAGAATTAAATGGGTAAGATTCAAGCAACAAAATAGCTCTCTTTTCTACACATATGCGCACGCACCACCACCCATGGTGGCCAAAATTAGGGCTGAATTTTAAAATGGTTTGAGATCTCAATAAAAGTTGGAAAAATAAATTTAAAACATGTAAAATCCCAAAACTTTCAAATATGGAAATTTAGGTTTTTAATTGACAAGATTAATTAAGAAATTGAAGAAAAAAGAGATCTTACACAAGCTAGTTGAGAGAAACGATAATGACACTTTCTTGGCAATGTTTGGAATTGATCTTGGGGTTCAAGATTTTAGATTTGAAACTGATTTAGATGAGGATAAATGGTAGCAATAGATTAAAGAAGATGGTGCACAATCTTGATGCAGAAGAAGAAGAAAGAGATGGTGAAAGAGGAGGTGTAGGAGACGACAACAATGGAGGAAAGGAAAAAAAATTAAAATCAAAGAGAATGAGAGGAGGAGAGGAACGAATAGGGAAATCAAGAGGAGGATTAAAGGTTAATTATTTTTGAAAAATTAATACTTATACCTAGGTTAACTAGGCTTGGGTGGCCCACACATTAAAACAAAGGGATTTTGTAAAAAAATAAATAAATTATTTGTATGGGAAATGAATTGAACTTAAGACCTCAAGGATAAATTTACTAATTTTTAACCATAAAACCATTAAATAATTCTTGATATAATTTTGAAATATTTATTTTAAAAACAAGGTGTGTCACATACTAGGGTTTGAGGCAAATTTTGCAAAATAACAAAAAAATGGTGCAATATAAGGGATTTGAACTTGAATTTCAAGGAATGTTTCACTAACACTTATCCAACAAACCAATACCTCTTTATTTCCTAAAAGCACACAGATAATCTCAAAATTTAAGGCACGACTACTCTCTCTTTTGATTCACAAACCTGATTCTACTAACCCTAATTTTTGGGATGTTACAGGCTCCGTATTAGACTTCTCCAAAGAACCCACCTTCTTGACATTTAGGCTATCACTATTAGCATTAGAAGGCCCCTATTCAAAACTGATCCCCAAGTCCAATAGGACACCCTCAGTGCTCTTCCCTTGCATAATTCAATCCTTTTGTTTCTCACGATAAACCCTAATCCATTGATTATCGTTTTTCTCCTTATTATCAGCAGACAAAATACTGAAATGTGAACCCCAAATCCACCGTCAATTTCCCTAATCTCTCTAGATTTTTGCCTCAATATCCTCTCCACTAACATCCAAAGCTCATAATTTTTCGATCCCTCCTCCATTTCGACCAATTCTATAACCCTGTCGAATTTTTCATTTTCAACTTTGAAAAAAGATCACCCTCCTTAGTTTCACCCTTGTTGGCGTTGGGATACAATTCCTTACCATGACCATATTTGCCACATAAAAAATAAATAACTGGTAATGCCTCGTACTCCACCTGTTGAAGGATTTCATTGACCTGGATTTTGAGAAATCAAGGGTCTATCCAATTCCACGACAACGACCATACATGCGATGCAACACCCCTTACTCGTATTCCGGCTCGGAACAGAGTATGAGGTATTACTAAGTTTTTTTAAAAAATTTCGACAGCATTTCTGCTTAATTGTGCTTAAACCTCCTGCAAATTTAAATCACAATCCAATATATATATATCAACCAAACTCATTTATAATAATACTCACAATTTAACTATTAATGAACACCACATTTTAAATCAAACCATAACATATATTTACATGATGATTCCATATTTCATAGGTCGTCTATACATGCCATAATTTTCCGGAACGATAGTAGCAAAATACCCCAAGTGTGAAGGATAGTGTGGATGATTGTCTGACTTCGTTCCAAATTTCCGAGTTGTCAGAAGTCACTATAATCAAGGGAAAAATAAAATCGAGTAAGCATATAGCTTAGTAAGTAAACACATGATAAATAAGTAATTACTCACATAACTACACCAAAATATAAACTTATTCATGAATAACTTCATTGTTTAGGCAATTTCCAGCAAACTGTTTTTCTGCGTCATAGTCGCTAATTTATTTTTATCTGGAGCTACAGGGCTCCAAATTGAGTTTCGTAAATTTTCCCTGAAACTAGACTCATATACCATTTCACCATAAAAATTTCAGAATTTTTTTCCCAGCCAATTAGTACAGTTTATTCATTAAAACTTCCCCTGTTTCACTGCCCAACGGTTCTGACCCTTCCTCAACAAAATTCACTTAACTCTCTGTACAAAATTTTAAAAATGGTTTCGCTTGTTTCTATTAAAAATAGAGTCAATAAGGAATCCAAGAATATAAATTTCACACCATAATTATTTTTGTACAATTTTTGGTGATTTTCCAAAGTTAGAACAGGGGATCCCGAAATCAATCCAGCCCTGTTTCAGTAAAATTCAGATATCTCCAAAAATACAACTCTTTTGCTTATTCTATTTATTTCATATGAAAATAGACACATTCATCTTCAATTTCATATATTATTCAGCTTCCCATTCATTTTCCACCATTTATGGTGATTTTTCAAAGTTACCCATCTGCTGTTGTTCAACACAGTTTATAACTAAATCGTTCCTTTTTTCGTTTTTGATATTTTCTCCCATCTCATACATGGATCGATTTAGTATCCAACTCAATATTTGCCCCATAAAAATTTCCACCATATGGCAATATTCACCTTCCACACTTTTTCGTTGAGCACTCGGAATGTTAACCGTTATTGGTGGATCTCGCACTTAGCACCACCACTTAATCGGGGAATCAGCACTTAGCAACCCCTTGGGGGAATCAGCACATAGCAACCCCCTTTTTATTTCAGAGATACGGTGGATATCGCACTTAGCACCACCAATGAACTGGGGAATCAGCACTTAGCAACCCCTCGGGGGAATCAGCACATAGCAACCCCCTTTCACATTTCAAAGATACGGTGGATATCGCACATAGCACCACCAATGAATCGGGGAATCAGCACACAGCAACCCCTTTATGTACAACATACTTCGGCTTATTCCGAGTGTTCAACCCATAAATCATATATTGCAACCCTTTACCACCTTTCCCGATTTAACAACATTTTTAGGATATGGCCAAACATTTATTTTAATTCCAAATAAATCTCAACATATATCAATTAATGTCAAAATAATACATCAAGTCACGTGTTTACTTACCTCGGTGCAAAATATCGTAATATTGCACTTCACTCCACTATCTTTTCTTTTCCTCGTTTGAGATAATCTTCACGTCTTTCTTGATCTTAGCTATGGCTTCCTTCAAATTTCGGCAGCAACTAATGAGGAAGATGATGATTTTTGTCATCTTTTTCCCATTTTATTTTTTTATTACCAAATGACTAATATGCCCCCACTTAAAAAAAATCTATTTCTCTCATTTCTTATGTCTATTTTTGTCCATCAACCAACTAATGGTCTAATTACCACATAAAGACCTCCAATTTAAAATTTCATATCAATTAGATACTTCTACATATAGAACTCAACTTTTGCACTATTTACAATTTAGTCCTTTTGACTAAATTGAGTGCCCAAACGTCGAAATTTTCGAACGAAATTTTTACGAAAATTTTCCGTGAAATTGTAGACCATAAAAATATAATAATAACCATATTTTCCCTCGTCGGATTTGTGGTCCCGAAACCACTATTCCGACTAGGCCCAAAATCGGGCTGTTACAACTCTCCCCCCTTAAGGATTTTCGTCCCCGAAAATCTTACCGGAAAAGAGATTTGGGTACTGTTTCCTCATAATTTCCTCCGGTTCCCACGTAGCTTCCTCCATCCCATGTTTTTGCCACAGTACTTTTACTAAGGATACACTTTTATTCCTTAACTGCTTGACTTCCCGAGCCAAAATCTTTATTGGTTCTTCCTCATAAGTCATATCTGGTCTGACCTCAATCTCTGTAGGGTAAACTATATGTGAAGGATCCGAACGGTAACGTCGCAACATCGACACATGAAACACATTATGTATCTTTTCCAACTCCGGTGGTAAAGCTAACCGATATGCTACAGGGCCAACTCTCTCGGTAACTTCATATGGTCCAATAAATCGTGGACTTAGTTGCCTTTACGACCAAATCTCAGAATCTTCTTCCATGGAGACACCTTCAAGAACACCTTATCACCTACTTGAAACTCAATTTCTTTTCTCTTTAAATCCGCATACGACTTTTGCCGATCTGAGGCAGCCTTTAAACAGTCACGAATTATTTTCACCTTTTCTTCAGTTTCTTTCACCAAGTCGACTCCATGAATCCGGTTCTCACCGAGCTCAGTCCAATATAAAGGAGTTCTACACTTACGCCCATATAATGCTTCATACGGTGCCATTCGTATACTTGACTGATAGCTATTGTTATAAGCAAATTCAACCAATGGTAGATATTTCTCCCAACTGCCTTTCAATTCTAAAATACAACACCGGAGCATATCTTCAAGAATTTGAATCACTCTTTCCGATTGCCCGTCAGTTTGCGGATGAAACGCAGTACTGAAATTCAATTTTGTACCCAAGGCTTCCTGCAACTTTATCCAAAACCTCGAAGTAAATCTCGGATCTCTATCCGATATAATAGATTTAGGCACCCCATGTAATCTCACTATTTCAGCAACATATAATTCTGCCAACCTGTCAAGTGAGTAATCAATGCGTATCGGAATAAAATGAGCCGACTTTGTCAATCTATCAACAATTACCCAAATAGCATCTTTCTTCTTTGGAGTTAAAGGCAATCCTGTCACAAAATCCATCGTAATACTATCCCACTTCCACTCTGGAATCGTTATCGGTTGAAGTAAACCCGATGGTACTTGATGCTCAGCCTTCACTTGTTGACAGATTAAACACTTTGATACAAATTCCGAGATATCCTTTTTCATGCCTGGCCACCAATACAACTTCTTCAAATCATTATACATTTTCACACTACCCGGATGAACTGACAAGTCACCACTATGTGCCTCACATAAAATGGTCTGAATTAACTCATCATTTCTTGGTACACATACTCTATCCCGGAACATCAAGCAATCATCTGAACCAATTTGAAAATCTGAGTCAACACCTGCTTCACACTGAGCTCTCTTGGCTTGCAATTTACTGTCATTCTTTTGAGATTCTCGAATTTGCTGAAGAAATAATGGTCTAGCTCTCAATTCAACCAACATTGAGCCATCATCAGATAAAGTTAACATCGTACCCATAGCTCTCAAAGCAAATAGAGATTTTCTGCTCAAGGCATCAGCAACCACATTAGCTTTCCCGGGGTGATAATCAATCACTAGCTCATAGTCTTTGATTAGCTCGAGCCATCTTCGTTGCCGCAAATTCAAATCTTTTTGGCTCATCAAATACTTCAAACTCTTATGATCAGTGAAGATTCGGCACTTTTCACCATACAAATAATGACGCCAAATTTTTAAAGCAAAAACAATGGCAGCCAATTCTAAATCATGCGTCGGATAATTCTTCTCATGCGGTTTCAATTGTCTCGAAGCATAAGCTATTACTTTGCCCTCTTGCATTAACACACACCCAAGACCATTCAACGATGCATCACTGTAAATTACAAACTCCTTCCCGGACTCAGGTTGCACCAACACTGGCGCCTCAGTCAATAATGCCTTCAACTTTTCAAAACTCTGTTGACATTTATTGGTCCATTCAAACTTGACATTCTTCTGCAGTAACTTAGTCATAGGAGAAGCAATCATCGAAAATCCCTTGACAAAGCGTCTGTAATACCCAGCTAAGCCCAGAAAGCTTCTAACTTCTGTCACATTCTTTGGTGGCTCCCAATCAACAATTGCTGAAATTTTGCTTGGATCAACCCGAATACCTTCACTTGAAACTATATGTCCCAAGAATCCAACCTCACGAAGCCAAAACTCACTTTTGCTGAATTTAGCATACAATTTCTTTTCTCTCAGAATCTGCAACACAGTTCTTAAATGTTCTGCATGCTCAGATTCATCCCGAGAATAGATTAAAATATCATCTATGAACACCACCACGAACTTATCCAAGTACGGCCGAAAAATTCGGTTCATCAAGTCCATAAAAATAGCTGGAGCATTTGTTAACCCAAAAGGCATTACCAGAAATTCATAGTGTCCATACCTTGTTCTAAAGGCGGTTTTCGGCACATCAGACTCTTTAACTCTTAACTGATAGTAACCAGACCTCAAATCAATCTTAGAAAACACTGTTGCCCCTTTTAATTGATCAAATAAATCATCAATTCTCAGCAAAGGATACTTGTTCTTTATAGTCACCTTGTTGAGCTGACGATAGTCAATACAAAGTCTCATAGAGCCGTCTTTTTTTTTTCACAAATAACACAGGAGCACCCCAAGGAGAAAAACTCGGTCTCACAAATCCTTTATCTGTCAACTCTTGTAACTGAGCTTTTAATTCCTTCAACTCAGTCGGAGCCATTCGATACGGTGCAATAGAAATCGGTGCAGTACCAGGTAACAGATCAATAGAAAACTCAACTTCTCTAATCGGAGGTAACCCAGGCAATTCCTCTGGAAATACATCTGGAAATTCACAAACTACCGGCACTGATTCAAGCTTTGACCCAGTAATATCCGTGTTCAGCACATAAGCAAGATAAACTTCACATCCCTTTCTCAAGTATTTCTGAGCAGACATGTGCGAAATCACCATAGGCAACTTATTCGGCTCCTTTGTTTCAACCCGGAGAATTTCACCGTTTTCACAATTTAATTCAAGAATTTTCTGTCTACAATTTACCTTGGCATCATGCAATATCAACCAATCCATCCCCAAAATAACATCAAACTCATCAAATGGTAACAACATCAAATTAGCCGGGAAACAGTGACCTTGAATCATCAGGGGACAATTCTTGCAAACCTTATCGACTAAGACATATTTGCCTAAAGGATTTGATACTTTAACTACAAATTCAGTGTTTTCAACAGGCAATTTCTTACTAGACACCAAATTCATGCATATATATGAATGAGTAGAGCCGGGATCAATCAAAGCAATAACATCAATATCATGAAGAGAAAATGTACCAGTAATCACATCGGGAGATGAGGCATCCTCTCGAGCGCGTATAGCATAAGTCCTGGCAGGCGCTCTAGTTTCTGATCCTCCAGCTGCATCTTTTATCACACTCTTACCACTGGCTTTGCTTCCCACATTTCTCGGTGGTCTGCCTCTACTGACAACATCACCCGATCCAGCTCTTTGTAATCTTTCTTCTTCTATTCTCTCAGGGCAGTCTTTTACATAATGCTCTTGGGAACCACATCTGAAACAAGCTCGTTTAAATCCCCAACACTCACCAGTATGTCGCCTGCCACACTATTGACATTCAGGTATGGTGTTTCCTACATTACCCACACTTGCCACTGAGGTAGCTCGAGTTGTAGTTCCGGAATATGACCTCCCTCGGTCTCTGCGTGAATACCCAACTGAACCGGTTGGTCGTGGATCCATCCCTTTAAACTTCTTCGGGTGAGATTGAAATGTTCTGCCCATTGACCTCTTCCTTACATCTCGAGCTTCCATCTCTGCCCTTCTCTTTTCTCTACTCAGCTCTTCAGCTTTGCAAGCACGATCAACTAATACCACAAATTCTTTTAACTCTAAAATTCCAACATGTAATCTGATGTCTTCATTTAGCCCCTCTTCAAATCTTTTACACATAATAGCCTCCGTAGGCACACATTCCTGGGCATATTTACTAAGCCGGACAAACTCCCGTTCATATTCTGCTACTGACATTCGGCCCTGTTTCAATCCGAGAAACTCTTTGCGCTTCTGATCAATAAACCGTTGGCTTACATATTTCTTTCTGAATTCTTCCTAAAAGAAGTCCCAAGTAACTCTTTCTTTTGGAACCACCGTTATTAATGTTTTCCACCAACGGTATGCCGAATCCTTCAATAAAGACACAGCACATTTCAAACATTCCTCAGGAGTACAAGATAATTCATCAAATACCTGGATAGTATTTTCAAGCCAAAACTCGGCTTTTTCCGGATCATCATCAACATTGGCCCTGAAATCTTTAGCCCCATGCTTTCGAATTCTATCAACGGGTGGTTTACTTGATCTCACCAATTCAGCACTTCGTGGAGCTACGGGGACCGGCGGAGGAATAGGAGGGGGTGGAGGAGGTGGAACATTCGGATTTACACGGACATATTATGTATACCAATCACTCATCATTCGGAGGAAGGCTTCTCGAGCCTCATCCTGTCCATGTGTCTCATGTCTACTCTCTTCATGCGCGGTCCCTTGTGCGGGAACCGGCGTGTTACTTTCAACATCATCTGCCATACTTTGATTAGGATCCATTTACTATATAAAACAAAATTTTAAATTGTCAGAAATCATCACACTATCACAATATATTGATGGCATGTATAGACTGACTTTCACACATATTTTATTGGTCCGAGAACCGACTAAACCGTAGCTCTGATACCACTAAAATGTAACACCCCTTACTCGTATTCCGGCTCGAAACAGAGTATGAGGTATTACTAAGTTTTTTTAAAAAATTTCGACAGCATTTCTGCTTAATTGTGCTTAAACCTCCTGCAAATTTAAATCACAATCCAATATATATATATCAACCAAACTCATTTATAATAATACTCACAATTTAACTATTAATGAACACCACATTTTAAATCAAACCATAACATATATTTACATGATGATTCCATATTTCATAGGTCGTCTATACATGCCATAATTTTCCGGAACGATAGTAGCAAAATACCCCAAGTGTGAAGGATAGTGTGGATGATTGTCTGACTTCGTTCCAAATTTCCGAGTTGTCGGAAGTCACTATAATCAAGGGAAAAATAAAATCGAGTAAGCATATAGCTTAGTAAGTAAACACATGATAAATAAGTAATTACTCACATAACTACACCAAAATATAAACTTATTCATGAATAACTTCATTGTTTAGGCAATTTCCAGCAAACTGTTTTTCTGCGTCATAGTCGCTAATTTATTTTTATCCGGAGCTACAGGGCCCCAAATTGAGTTTCGTAAATTTTCCCTGAAACTAGACTCATATACCATTTCACCATAAAAATTTCAGAATTTTTTTCCCAGCCAATTAGTACAGTTTATTCATTAAAACTTCCCCTGTTTCACTGCCCAACGGTTCTGACCCTTCTTCAACAAAATTCACTTAACTCTCTGTACAAAATTTTAAAAATGGTTTCGCTTGTTTCTATTAAAAATAGAGTCAATAAGGAATCCAGGAATATAAATTTCACACCATAATTATTTTTGTACAATTTTTGGTGATTTTCCAAAGTTAGAACAAGGGATCCCGAAATCAATCCAGCCCTGTTTCAGTAAAATTCAGATATCTCCAAAAATACAACTCTTTTGCTTATTCTATTTATTTCATATGAAAATAGACACATTCAGCTTCAATTTCATATATTATTCAGCTTCCCATTCATTTTCCACCATTTATGGTGATTTTTCAAAGTTACCCATCTGCTGTTGTTCAACACAGTTTATAACTAAATCGTTCCTTTTTTCGTTTTTGATATTTTCTCCCATCTCATACATGGATCGATTTAGTATCCAACTCAATATTTGCCCCATAAAAATTTCCACCATATGGCAATATTCACCTTCCACACTTTTTCGTTGAGCACTCGGAATGTTAACCGTTATTGGTGGATCTCGCACTTAGCACCACCACTTAATCGGGGAATCAGCACTTAGCAACCCCTTGGGGGAATCAGCACATAGCAACCCCCTTTTTATTTCAGAGATACGGTGGATATCGCACTTAGCACCACCAATGAACTGGGGAATCAGCACTTAGCAACCCCTCGGGGGAATCAGCACATAGCAACCCCCTTTCACATTTCAAAGATACGGTGGATATCGCACATAGCACCACCAATGAATCGGGGAATCAGCACACAGCAACCCCTTTATGTACAACATACTTCGGCTTATTCCGAGTGTTCAACCCATAAATCATATATTGCAACCCTTTACCACCTTTCCCGATTTAACAACATTTTTAGGATATGGCCAAACATTTATTTTAATTCCAAATAAATCTCAACATATATCAATTAATGTCAAAATAATACATCAAGTCACGTGTTTACTTACCTCGGTGCAAAATATCGTAATATTGCACTTCACTCCACTATCTTTTCTTTTCCTCGTTTGAGATAATCTTCACGTCTTTCTTGATCTTAGCTATGGCTTCCTTCAAATTTCGGCAGCAACTAATGAGGAAGATGATGATTTTTGTCATCTTTTTCCCATTTTATTTTTTTTATTACCAAATGACTAATATGCCCCCACTTAAAAAAAATCTATTTCTCTCATTTCTTATGTCTATTTTTGTCCATCAACCAACTAATGGTCTAATAACCACATAAAGACCTCCAATTTAAAATTTCATATCAATTAGATACTTCTACATATAGAACTCAACTTTTGCACTATTTACAATTTAGTCCTTTTGACTAAATTGAGTGCCCAAACGTCGAAATTTTCGAACGAAATTTTTATGAAAATTTTCCGTGAAATTGTAGACCATAAAAATATAATAATAACCATATTTTCCCTCGTCGGATTTGTGGTCCCGAAACCACTATTCCGACTAGGCCCAAAATCGGGCTGTTACATGCGAACCTGCCTCGTGCTTTGTTGTCAGTGTTGAAGTTTAGCCTCACAACCTTACCAACCAGTTTGCTAATCACCTAGAGAATTTTACGATTGCAGAGGTAGCTCCGCAATCTAGGGAGTTGGATCCACATTTTTACCACAATTAGATATAGTTTATCTAGATCAAAATGTTGGAAAAAATGAGTTTGGAAAACGCAGTGGAAAATAAATTTAGGGAAAAACTATAGTTTTAAAATTTTTTTCCAAAACAAGATCTTGGTTGTGATATCTAAAGTAATAAATACTTAATTAAAATTATACATTTTTGATTCATCTAGGATGAGCATTTCAACCGATTAGTTTTCTCCACTATCCTCAAGTTGACGTCTACCGAGTGTGGGCTCGCTTCTAATCAAAAAAAATTTCACAAAAATTACCAGTAAGGTAATTTTGCAATTTCAATAAACTGTTGGGTCCCGTTGTAAATTAGAAAAATATCACTAGAAAATTTCTAGAATAGTCTCTTCAGAGAATTTTCTCTTTACAACTTTCTCTTGAATTCAAGGGTGTATGAAATAATAACCTAAGGCTGTCTTTATATAGGGAGAGTTTAGAGAGTTTAACTATGATTAAACTTAATCACTTTAATATTAAATTAATATAATATTTATTAAGATAAATATTAATAAATATTAGATTAATATTAATATAAAATCTTATTAAAATAATAGAATGTTTATCTGAAATCTTATTAATGTAAAATAATATTAAGATAATCACTTTAATATTAAATTAATAAAATACTATTAAGAAAAGTATTCAATTATAATTAATTTGAAATCAAATTCTCTAGTAGAGTTCCAATAGGAATGTCACTCTTCCATTGCTCAACAATTGATGACCAACAGTCTAACATCCCGAATTAGGGTCTAGTTGGAACAGTGATTTTGAGACCACGAATCCGAGATAGAAATAATTATTTTATGATTATTTGATGATCCATGGCATGATTGAATGTTTGTGTGAAATTTTCATGAAGAAATTCTATGCCTAAAGTGTCCAATTTGACTTTAGGGACTAAATTGAATAAGTTGCAAAACTTGTTTTCTAGAAGCTTTAAGCATGAAATTGCATTGGCTTATTAATTAGAGGTCCTTAAATAGCAATTAGTCCAAGTTCTAAAATTTTGGACAAAAAGGGCATGAATAGGAAAAATTGGAAAGAAAGGCCTTAAGGGTATTTTTGTCTTTTGGCAAATAAAAGAATAAAAAGGGAAAAAGAAAGAAAAATTTGTTCATCTTCTCCAAGTGCTAGCCAAAATTTTGGGGAGTCTCTATATCTAGGGTTTTCAACATTTCAAGCTTGATTGTAAGTGCTCCCAAGCCCCTTTTTTAATGTTCTTTACATTTTTGAAGTTGTCATCAACCGATCTAGCTATTTCTACTATTATTTTGAGCTAGGGTTCATGCATGAAATTTGACCCATGTGTAACATAGTTGTATTTTGATGTTTAATGGAGGAATATGAATGTTTGATGTGTGATATGCTAAGTGATTTTTAGTGAAAACATCTAAAAAGGACTTGTTTGAAAAAGGTGTAAAAATGAGTAGTAGAAATGTGAAATAAAGAAAAATAGGGGCTGATATGAGATAGAATATGAATCGTCTAGGCTTGAGTAACCGAGAAATTTCATGCATTTCATTTTACGAGCCTTAAGACTAAAGTGTAAATAAGTGAAAAGTTAGGGGTAAAAATGTAATTTTACCAAAGTATGTGTTATGGGTCGATATGAGCAATGTATGTATTGAACAAGTTGAATTTGGCATTATAGATCAAGAAAAATGTGATTCGGGTTTTGATCGAGGGAAAAATATAGTTTACGAGGATTAGGCTCGTTTTTATAATTTTGTACCGAGGTAAGTTCATTTGCAAATTATGCAACATATACCATACTTTAAATGTTTGATATTGCATGTATGGTGAGTATATATAATTAATGTGATATTGTACCATGTGTTAATGCTTAAATTTTACTATGAAATATGATTGCTTACTCCATGAGTATGTGATGGGTACTACGAGTATTGAAATTGACATTTCGAGCAAGCTCAACAGAAATGTGGTATCAAAAAATCTCGTTTGAACCTTAGGAATAGTTTAGGATACAAGTGACATGTCACTAGAAATTACGTGATTTGAACTCATTAAGTGGTGGTCTGAGTTCATGATATATATGACATCCGAATCTATTGAGTTGTGATCTGAGTTCGTGATATATATGACACATGTTTTGGTGTCCGGGTACTGGTGTCGTATATTCTATTGATGGCGAGGTAGTTCGACATGTGTTGCGAATACCTGACGGCCTGTATGAGCAATCCTATGAGTAGCTCGTAAGTGAGCAACATGTGATCTGACATATGAAGTAGTATTGGATACATATGAGGCACTTAGGTGCAAGCTTCCAATGTATACGATAGTATTTCGAGTGTTCAACGGGTAGTTCAAGAGAAGTTTAATGAGTAAGCTTAATGATGGAATCAAGACAAGAAAGTAAGTTATTATGTGCAAGTGGGCACAGTTATGTACATTGAACTTATGTGTATGACATGAAATACAATGAGCTAGTGGAAAGAACGTGTGTATATATATACATGAATAATAAGTTTATGAGATTTGATAAAATGCAAGATTGTGTTCGTTATGTTAAATGCATGATTAATGCTTGATTAAGTTGCATTTTATTCGCATGTGAACTTACTAAGCTTTAAAGCTTACCCCCTTCCTTTCTTTTTCTTATAGTGTCGCCAAGTAGCTCGGGGATCGGAAGACGTTGGAGACACGATCACACTATTAGTTGGACATTTGGGTATAGCTAGCCTTATCATTTTGAGTATGGCATGTATAGGGATTTGGTCTTTTTGGTATGTGTCATATTGATTAGCCAAATGTGTTGGCTCACGATGTTATTATGATTATTTTGTATATGGCTATGAAAGGTGGCTTTTATTGATTATTTGGGTTGTAACCTTAATTATGGAGCATTCATGCAAATGTGCTTATGCTTTAATGTGGTTATAATTGCTTATGGTTAATGAGTGTGATGGATGGCTTGTATGTTGAGTGTATGAAATATGATTAATGCGTATATAATAAATATGGTGTAAATGTGTAACTTGAAGTAGGTTAGCAAGGATGATGAATAAATATGAAATTGGTGTGGAATGCCATATGAAAGCATAATAGTTTGGATAGGTGATATGTTGACATTGTTAAGTCATAATTTATCCATGAATGTAAATGTTTGAGTAATCAAATGTGCCATGTTGCATGCCATGATATGAGTATAAGTATGTGAGTGTTTAAGGGTCGCAAATGGCTTGGAAAATAGCCTAGAAATTGTCCACACGGTTAGACACACGAGCATGTGTCTAGACCGTAGTGACACATGGTCTGCCCCATGGGTGTATGATCCGGCTGTGTGTCCCCTGCACCCTAATCATACAAAATAGAATGCCTAGTAGTAAACACACGGGCAGAGACACGGCCGTGTGTCTCAGCCATGTGAAGGACACGGCCTTAGGACATGGGCGTGTGCCCAGGCCGTGTGAAGTCTGCACTTAATTTTTGGAATTTAATTCGCCACACGGCCTAAGGACACTGACATGTGACTTGGCTGTGTGACCTTATTTTGTTGATGACGTCATAGTCAGAGAGTTACACGGGTTGAGGACACGGATGTGTCCCAAGCCACATGGGCGTGTGTGACCACATGGCCTACAATTTTCTTCTGATTCAAATGCAGCCTGATCGAGTTTTTGTTGAGCTAGCGGAGGGGTCAATCGGACACATACAATTAGGCTCTATTGATGGGAATTATGTCCAGAAGCATCGTTCCAATAATTCACAATTACTTAATCATAGAGTCAGTCCACAAGAAGTACCGTGATTGAAAACTCTTTATTGTGTACTCTTTACGAAAGCAATTCATCCAACTACTTTGTCAAATGACCTCATCATGTGTGTGTTTCCCTCATATGATATCTTTGATTCTTTTGAGTTAAAGTCGTTCACTCAATACAATCCTATTTTATCTCATTGTCACCATTGTGTCTTCTTAATGATTAATATGATCAATGTCAACAAAAGACTGTGATAAACTGCTTGTTTGAGAATAAGTAACCCATGACAATGTTCCATATTTATCAATCCACACAATGTCAATGAGATGATATCATTAACTCTTTGATTGAGCTATAAATTCCACTGATTGCCATATACAAGTCCTGTACCCAACATACTGGCTATGGGCTCGATCATCTTTAGAGCATAAGCCTTCACTTATATCAAAACACATAAGTTGCATAAGCATGGTCAGTGACTAACTCAGGATTTAGGTAAATCTCATCATGAATGCCACAAGTAAATTAATTCACAAATAGATTCATAATTAATTCATCTTGGATCTACTCCAATGTATCATTCTACCAATGAATACATCTATGTCTCTACTTGTGGAGTCTACTACTCTAATAGCCAAGACTAGCCATCTCTCCAATTGGAATCGTAGACAGTATAATAATCCTTCTCAGTATTTGAATCAAATGTTCACTTTGATTCTTTTACGGGATTATGGACTCATTTAGATTATCTACTGATGTAAGTTGTCTTTCTCGTAATGTAAACATTCTTACAATGCCACTTATCTTCAGTTTAAACTTTAGGCAATCAATGAGCTAATATTTGCTTGTTACAGTTTCACTGTGCATGCAAAATTTAAAAGACAGAAAATACAAAAGATATAATAGTAAAATATGAAATTAACTTTATTTATTTATTCATCGTTTAAATAAATAGAAAATAGTTACATGTTTACTATAATATTGCACATTTCCCAACACAAAATACTTTGACCACGGTTGAACCATAAGGTATTGCCCAAATATTATCCATGGTCCCTATGATAGTACTTTGCCATAGTCTTCTTGGTCTTGGAATTTTACTAAATAATTTCCATTTTTGATGTCCATTAGATGAAATGGCATCGAAGGTCTCCACTGACTTGAGATCCTGTTTTGAATAGTCATGAACCCAATGTTCCTACCTAGCAATTTGACTACGACCGTTAAGGCCATGTATTTGACTAACAATTGGTAGATACTTTTAGAAAAATCAATAGACAGGGACATATTTAATATATGATTTCTTGATGTCCCCTTCTATAAACTCCAGATCAGGCTCCAGATCCATCACTAAAGACTCATTCATCGTTTCCAATAGCAAATAAATTCCTACCTTTTTGTCTTTTTAGGTCACATCTGGTGTTTGGGTCGAATTTTATGTAATTGACATATTTGAATATATCTGTTGATCCTTGTTTCGGGCTTTTTTGATAGAATGGTCTTTAGGCGAACCAGTGTCGTTAGCTTCACTGGTAATTGTACTAAAAGAAATCATAGTACATCCCATTTTCAATCTAAAATGTTTTTTTTTTAATACAAGAGAGAGAATGGATTTTTATGAAGTTTAAACTTTCGATAACTTCTTAATTTGGTATTAAAGATTATTAAATGAAAGGTATTTTTTACTAGTTATATTTAATAATTCAATCACTTTAAAATAATTATAATTTAAAATTTATTCAAAAACGAAAAAATTCATTTTTGCAAAAAAAATAAAAGATAAAGATCAAAGTGGATTTTCATTACTCTTTGATTTATTATCCTTTTTCGTTGATTTAAAATAGTTCTGATTTATTATTTATCTTAATCTATTAAATTCATCGGATAATTGATTTCAATCTATTAGTTTAATTTGATTATGACAACAATTATTTTTAATGAATTATATTTTATTAGTTTAATTTAAAAAAAACCGAGCCCGCCACTCCTCACTTTTCACTTTTCTCACGCGCGATAAAAGAGGCCGTTGTTCACTGCTATTAGGACTCCCTATCTCCCCATATTTCTGTCTAATCTCTAAAACCTCAGAAGACAATTTCAATTGCGGTTTTAAAAAAACCCTAACTAGGTTTCTCTCCATAATTACTTTTTATTAAAAATTATTCTGATTTTTTTTCTCCAATTTTTTTGAACAAATTGATTGTTTAGAATTTATTCTAAAGGACCTTCGCGAGCCATAGATCACTAAAAAATCAGGGGGAAAAACGGGAGAGGCGAGGCGGCATCAGTCTCAGGAAATAAAAGGATTTTTTTTGGAAACACTATCCAGGGGTCAATTCGATCTGTTATCGGGTCGGTCGGTGGGTCGGTCAACGGAGGTTACCGTACAGCTGAATTTGTTTTTCTTGATTTTAGTTTCTTACCATAACATTCTTCCCTCAGTATTCCCTTCTAGACCTTTGTTTAAAAAAATTATTCAAAAATAAAATTCCCGCGAGAATGGCTTCGGGTTTGACGACGGCTGATTCGACGGCGAAGCTTCTCTCCGACCTCAAAATCGACGCTGGAGATTGGCCTCCTACTCTTGTCAAGAATCTGCACCTCCTTTCTCCGGATCAGGTCTTGCATGTTTCAGACTCCGTACTTTTGTAATAAACTTACCGGATATTTATGTGTTCATATATATAATATTTATTCGACTATGTAATGTAATCGTTATTTTTTGTTGTTTTGGCAGATCCAATCAGGGAAGATGTTGTTGGAGATGGGACAGAGTCATTTGTTTCAGCATTGGGCAGAGCCTGGCGTCGATGACGACCAAAAGAAAGCTTTCTTCACTCAGGTCTCTGTTGTTTGAAGCGATTGAGTTCTACAGTATTCTACTATGATTTTTTTTTCTTAATTAGAATTTTTTTTTGGCTACTAAGGAAAATTAAGGCATTCAAGGAGTGACTGTTTATTTTTACCGTTTATGTTTGAATTGTAGTTAAATGATTTTCAGTATTGTACATCTTAAGAGTGTCCTTTTTTTTTTCCTTTAGTTATCTAAGCTAAATTCAAGCTATCCCGGGGGTTTGGCATCGTATATTAAAACCGCTAGGGAGCTCTTAGCCGACTCAAAAGCTGGGAAGAATCCATATGATGGCTTCACACCTTCGGTAATGAAGTTACTCACTCGAAATTTTCTAAATTTTTATAGAAATTACCGTAATCAATATTCAGTTGTCTTAGTTAATATGATTCATATTATTATTAGTTTAATTGGAATATATCAAGTTTTCTTTACTTGTATTATTGTATATGTTCTTATCTTCACTCTCTTCTATGCAACTGTTTTAAACATGGTAATTCTTTTTGCAGGTCCCAATTGGAGAAGTTCTCTCTCTTGGTGATGATAATTTCATCAAATTTGAGGATGTTGGTGTCAAAGAAGCCAAAAACGCAGCATTTGTTCTTGTTGCGGGTGGGCTTGGTGAACGTCTAGGATACAATGGAATTAAGGTATATAACCTATAGACCAACTGTTAATATTTTGCTTTTCTTTGCCCCTTTTTGAAGAGGATTAATCTTATTTTTTGCATCGTATTGATTGAGCCTGTTCCTACACCCGTGACTACTTTTGCTCTACAAACAACATATTTGACTAGCTACTCTTGACATCTTGTAGGTGGCACTTCCTGCAGAGACCACAACTGGAACATGTTTCTTACAACTCTACATTGAGTCCATTCTGGCACTTCAGGAAGCTAGCAGTCGGCTCACACAAGGTATGCATGGTATCTCTGTTGTTAGGAGGCATCCTGCATTACATAGCTTTTTTGAACTTTTTGTGTATTGAGTCTATTCTGGTTCATCAGGAAAGCTAGTAGTTGGCTCACGCAAGGTTTCTGTGGTATCTTATTTGTTAGGAGGCCTTCCGCTTTAAATAGCCTTTTGAGCTTTTTGTCCTTGACTTAATCATGAAAGATTAAGTGTTATTTTCCTTCAGTACTGTTGATTGCTGCAACCAATGGGAGATTATTGACCATTTCATAGTAGTCTATTTCACTTGTTGAAATGCGTCAACAATTGCTTAGTGCAGGAACTGTGGAAAAAAAATACTTTTTGATGTACTTAACTTTAAATTATAGTAATCATCAGAAAAGCCACTATTGAATAAGACAAGAATTTACCACTTTACCTGTAAAATGGCCATCATTCATTAGGAAAATTGATAGAGTGAACAAGTAGAAAAGAGTTTGAAGGCAGGCTGTATTGTTTTCTCTGTAATCAACTATAGCAAATGAGCTTATTTATTTAACCAACCTCTTTCATCTCACTAGCATAAGCAGTTCATATTCTTACAATCATTTTCTTATGTTTGAAGTGCCTAGGTCAACATATTTGCCTCAATAAGTAAAAAGAAAAATAATGAACCTTTAAGCCTTCAGAAAATATTTTATTGATTGTTGCATTTTACAACTTATTTGCTCTCTAACTCCTTCTGAGTGTGTGTCTTAAATTAAGGTACATGTCAAAAGGAGATTCCTTTTGTTATCATGACATCAGATGACACACATACCTGTACACTGGACCTTTTAGAATCAAATTCTTATTTTGGGATGAAAGCTTCACAAGTTAAACTTCTTAAGCAGGTATGTTATCTCTCATTGATGTGTGGTTGGTGAAAGCTGTTAGTTGCTTTACCTTGTTGTATTTGCTTGCAGGAAAAAGTTGCATGCTTAGATGATAATGATGCTAGGCTTGCTTTGGACCCTCATAACAAATACAAAATTCAGGTAGTCCCCATAAATGCTGTATAAAAAACATGTTTATATTTTGATTGCTAAAGCCATTAGGTTCTTCTCTTGACTCTTTTCTGGTCTTTTTAGACAAAACCTCATGGCCATGGTGATGTACACTCACTTCTTTATTCTAGTGGCCTTCTGAATGTATGGTATGTCTCTCAAATACTCTTCTCATGCCTTTGCTGGTTTTCTTTACATTTAGATTTGACTGTTGTCAAAACTTATTTCTTAAAGGCACAAAAACTCCTTATATGATGCCCTTGCCCTTGCATCTCTGTATGGTAGTAAAACTAAAACAATGTTGGTCTCAAACCAACATTAAGCTAAAGAATCCATGTGGCTCTCTTAACTAGCTAGCATATACTTATAAATAATGCATTTCCTAATGCTTCTTGACCTTAATCGTCTCAAAATTTATTTATACTAGGTCAGTGGCATTGCATAGAAAAGTCAACTGTCAGACACTGGAAATTGGTTTAATGGATAATTCTTTTTAAATTTCACCATGTTGAACTTTTTATCTTCACTTTTTGCTAGGCATGATTCTAGATTGAGATGGGTTATCTTTTTCCAAGATACAAATGGGCTGTTGTTCAAGGTTAGAATCTTGATTTCCATGATTTTATCTATAATTTTCTTATGTCAGGAGTGCAAAACTGGTAGAAATAAAAATTTACTATTTCAATGTAGGCAATTCCAGCATCCCTTGGAGTCAGTGCAACTAAAGAGTACCATGTCAATTCTCTTGCTGTTCCACGGAAAGCAAAAGAAGCTATTGGAGGAATTACTAAACTCACTCATAGTGATGGTATTTATATACAATACTGAAACTTCTATAACTATTGGAAGCTAGAATTCTTTATATGCTTATAACCTATTTCTCTAGGGATGATGGCATTTAACTAAAAAAAGGTCTACATTTCAGTAATTTTTTTTTTATTTTTCTAGTGCCAACTTCTTGTTTGTGCTTGTACGTGTTAATGCTCTTTTACAATATATAGGATAATGCAAATTGCGTCTTTTCCTCCCCCCCCTCCAATCTCCTTTCATTTTCTTCTATATGATACAATTGTTCTATGATGGGTATTTTGGGCATGAAAAACCGTATGCTTTATGCTTCATAATTAGTAATGCACCATGAAATTAACTTCAGGGAGATCGATGGTGATCAACGTGGAATACAATCAGCTTGATCCTTTGCTTAGAGCCACTGGACATCCAGATGGAGATGTTAATTGTGAGACTGGTTATTCTCCTTTTCCAGGAAATATAAACCAGGTAAATTTTCCAGCTCAAAATCATTATTTAGATGTTTCACTTCTAGGAAGATGTCTAGTGTGATAACGAGGATTCTTTAATTTTGTCATTGATATGGTTGGAAGTACAAAGAATCACTGCATTTTACACCTGCTGAAATCTTCATTATCTTTGTGATATTCATTAAATTTGATCTGGTTTTTGCAGTGGAACCTCTTATACATATGTAGAAAATGTTCCATTCATTTTCTAATTCTGTCTCCTGTATTTTTGTTTCTATTTACCAGTTGATTTTGGAGCTTGATCCATACATTAAGGAGCTTACCAAAACAGGAGGTGCTGTTAAGGAATTCGTTAACCCCAAGTAAATTGTTCACCAGAGCCTTATAATTTCTGTTTTTATATATTTTGTTATTTGTAAAGAAGAAAGCAAGTGCATATGTCATCTGTTTTGCCCTATGTTACTGCAGGTATAAAGATGCTAGTAAAACATCATTTAAGTCCTCAACTCGACTAGAGTGTATGATGCAAGATTATCCTAAAACATTGCCTCCATCAGCAAGAGTCGGATTTACGGTAATTAGTGGTTTGAATCCTTTTGTACAATTTCACTGGAGTCTTTTAGTGTTAATAGGCCTCACTTCCTTTCTTACGTCAGATAGGATCCTACTTTTGTGGTTTTGTGAATGAATTTGCTTCTAATGTAAATATATACTCATCCTTAACCTGATGTAATGTGACCGTATAGGTAATTGATACATGGCTTGCTTATGCACCAGTGAAAAATAATCCTGAGGCTGCTAACATACCAAAACAGAACCCATATCATAGTGCAACTTCTGGAGAAATGGCTATATATCGTGCGAACAGTCTCATTCTTAAAAAAGTGTGTTGTTTTTCTGTTAAAATTTAGCTTTATATTTTCTCATTGTTTAGGATTTTTACACTAATTGTCTTATTTTATTCTGAACTATTTTTATTCATTTGCTAGGCGGGTGTTCAAGTGGAGGATCCTGTGCAACAGGTTTTCAACAACCAAGAAGTGGAAGTGTGGCCCCGTGTTACTTGGAAGCCTAAATGGGGGATCACTTTTGCTGAGATCCAAAGTAAAGTTGGTGGAGGTTGCTTTATTTCTCAAAAGTCTACCATGGCCCTTAAGGGGCGTCATATCTTTCTTGAAAACCTAACCTTGGATGGAACTCTTATCATCAATTCCTCTGACGATGCAAAGGTATGTCATCGACAATTAATTGACGGAAGAGGCATGCTATTGTTTAATCCATTCCTTTGCACTCTTTTGCCACAATGTTTATTAGATTTGCTATTCAATTCCATGTTTTGGATGTTTTTTGTGACTTAAATTTTCTTACATTCTTCTTGCTTTGATAACTCTGACTTGATCACTGTCTTCCCTGTCGTTTCATTATTTATGCCATTTACCCATTGTCATTATTAGCTCAAATCCTTTTCTGCTTGTAAATGTGCAAGTAAACTTTTTATGTTGGATGGATAATTTAGTTCAGTTGAATAACAGCGCGATTTTGGAAATAGGTAAAAGTTGGAGGATCAATAAAGAACAAGGGTTGGCTGATCGAGAGAATTGATTATAAAGATATAACATTTCCAGAAGAATTGAGGATACGAGGTTTTAAAATAGAGAAAAAGGAACAATTAGAGAAAACATATGGTAATTTTTGCTATTGAGTTTGTAATTTTTGTTTAATTTTATCAGTTACGTAGTTGGAGTATTGAAATTCAAGCTAAAAAGCAAAATCGGGTTAAATTGGAGCATAAATAATAAAAGAGTGCCGAATTTAAATTTTGAGAAATTGATAGTTGATCAGATTTTTTTTATTTGATTTTGTAAAAACTAGATTTAGAAGACTAGATTTATGTGGTTGGTGATTAGATGAGTTAGACTAAATTATATATGAACACATTGTATGGTGGCTTTGAAAAATACACTAAAAATTGAATAAAAACAATTTATTTCTTCTCTTCCCTGCGTGTATTAAGTTTGTAAGCAGTGTCATTTCACTTTATTTTCCTTGTTCCTTAACATTTTCGGTTCAATTGCTTCAAGGTCTTTTTCCATATTCCACCATTCATCATTACCATTAAATTCTTTTTCATAAATAAGCAAAGCATTATTAATTTCATGTTGAACTAAATTCTATATAGTTTTAGTTTGATTATCATTTCGAAAATAAATTGTGAGATATGGGCTTGCACTAAAATATATTTTAATACAATATTTGCTATTTTTTCTGTATATGAGATAGTTACAATCGTTTTTAAAGTTGATTTAATTTTAGCTTAAAATGTACGTTGGATAGGAGTTGTATTGGCCTATAGTTGGGAAAACGAGTCGGTCGCCTATCGAGTTCAAATTGTCATGAATAAGTTGGCGTGTTCAATTGTAAAAAGCTAGTTAGATTTTGTCAAGAGAGACAATGATTGAATTTAAACGATCCATGCCGTTGAGGCCATTAATTTGAGTTGGGTTTTTTAAATTGCAAAATTATTGAAATCTTAAATTGTGGACACGTGTTATGTGGTTAGATAATCGGTAAGAGTTGATTTGCAAGTTGTATCGAAACCAACTACACTAGGAAAAGTTGACGATTGAGGCATCTTGATCGCAATGATCAACTTATCATTTAAAAGGGAAAATCTATTTTTTAAGAATCGATTTAATTTCAGAGTGTACCGAGACTAAAGTGCGTTAATAAATTTGATTTACCAATTTAATTTAATTTCTTTAATTTTATTTTGTAATTATAATTCTTATTTTATTTTATTTTATATTTGTTTTTTTATTTTCTTTATCAACTAAAAACCCCCATTTTATTTATTTTATAACTCCGCATGCAAAAGTCGAGGGCATGACAACTGCATAGATTTATAAATTTGATCGCATATATAAGAAAATTAAAAATCCTAGTCTCTGTAAGATTGACCCAACCACTCTATATTATTTAATTAAGTTAGAGTATGAAAAATTATATTTAGTAATTTTGACGCTCATTATACACCTTAAAGCATGAACCTGATGAACAAGTCATTTTTCATTCTCTTACATTTACTTTTTTGGGAAATGAAATAAAACTGCTATTAACATTTGAAATGAGGTTTTCAAAACTATCAAATTGGATTTACGAATATTAGATTTTAACCTTCCAATATTTTCGTACAAACTAACTAAATTTAATTTTTTTACACTAATTACTAATGTGTTATATAATATGGAAATATCTACTTTACATTTGTAAGTCTTGCTTTTATACCATTATAATACTATTAAACTATATAATTCAAAATTGCATAAATAATATAATTTTAAATTCAATAAATTTTAATATTCAAATTTAATAATTAAAAAATATTATTCAAATGTCCATGTATTAGTATCATAAGTGATAAAAGATATTTTTAATATTTCAAAAATTAATAATAGAAGTAAAATGTTATTTAAATATCAATATAGTAATTTTTTTCAATTTAAAGGTTTCCTTTATAAAAACTTGTGCTATTATAATATAAAATTTATATTATTAAAAATTTATATTCTAAAAAATAATTATTATTAAAATTTAAATAAATATATAATGTTTTAAATATTTATAAATAGTAAGGTATGAAACTATCCGGGATAACCCACAAAATTCTTGGTCAAATGATAACGGAATTGTTTCTGTTAGATTTGGGTCACAAATTGGTTACATGAGGTAAAAACTTCTTTAGTACCTTTTAATTTTGAAATTGAGTGAATTAGTTCCAATAAAAAATTAGAATAATTTAGTCATTATTAATTTTGAAACTGAACAACCGAGGATAACAATTAACGACAGTAACACTTTCTGTTCATATTACTACTTTAATATAACATCATTTTATTAAAGATTTTATATGGTCGTGAAAAAATACAAAAAAAATTAAAAACTTTAATTTACATTTTTTCTTAAATAATAAGGCTAATTTTAATGGAATTGTTATTAAAGATCATACTTTAATTTGATTTTTTAAAAACTCGATCATATGCAAAAAAATAAAAAATAAAAAATAAACTCTAATTAAATAAACTATAAAACTTTAACTTGGAACCTAATTAAAAGCTTTATTTTTTCAATAAATATAACTTTAATTAAAACTAATCTCATAAACACTCAATAATACGGAAATTTTAATTTAGAGCAAAAATTCATAAATTAATTTTATTAAACAAAAAAATTGTTAATTTTTTTATTTGATAAGTATAACTACTGAGTTAACATTTAAGATAATTTTATTGAAAAATATCCCCTAATTAAAAATTAATAATAACATATAAACAGTAAAATCTAATCTAAGTTGATGGTGTTGAAGTTATTTCTTCAGAGCAAAACCCCTTGAATTTGGAATTCATTACGCTCGGCAACAAATATTACTTCTTTAAAGCAATAATTTGGAATTGCCATAATTCTAGAACAATATTATGTTGGAATTAAAACCTTGTGGGAACTAAAAGATTTTAACATATTTTGTGGGAACCGTGGCAAAAAATTATTAAGTTGCTTAGTTGAATGATAATCATTAATAAAAAATTTTTGTCCGAACAATGTGATTGAGAAAGGCAAAATAAATAACGAAGTTAACAAGACACCATTCACATCAATGAAACTTTGAAAAGATAAACAAAGTTGAAAGAAAGAAAATAGATTATAATTTTGTAATGCATATAACTAGTAGAATAAGCTTATATTTATAGCAAGAAAATTTTATCTTATTTTTCAAATAATTATACACTAGATGATACATAACAATCTTATCAATTGATTGTACATAAAAACTAATTTTTGAAATGAAATAATTTAAAGCAAATCATAACCTCTTTTATCTAATATCAACAAAATTTGAAAAAAATATATTTATAAATTAAATAAATTTTTTTCTACTTGATGTCCACGAAACCAACTAAAAATACGACAAAGGCAAGTGCACCTATCGATAAATAGTATAGTTACGGTGAGCAAAAATATCATTCTCACGAAGACTAAAAGTATTAGTAATTACTTTCTTTCTATTATTTAACAGACAAATTGGAGAGATTGATTTAAAACTAAAACTAACTAAATTAATTAACTAAAGAACAAATTAGGAAAACAAACGTTTAACAACTAAGAAGCGAAACAATCCCCAGAAAAAATTCCACCTAGATTTCATCTGTTGTTATCAATATCCTTAAATTATGCTAATATCTCTTTCGAGAGTAAGAGCAACTGACTCTAGGTTGATTAATTGAAATTCTTTCTAATTAAAACCTCTATTATCTCATTAACTCGATCTATGGATCTCCCTATTAGATTTGACTCTGATCCAGTAGATTTATGTCGTCTTATTTCTAGGATTATATGCAACTCCATTCAATTATACTAGATCTACTCTTAATCATGGACTTTTTCTCCTCTGATTTAAGCACATCAAATATGGATTAATAGTCCCAAAATATCAAACCAAGACTTAAGCACACATAATTAAGAACAAGATTCAAGTATTTATTACGTAAAATAGAAATAAAAAAAAACAAAAGTCATCATAGGGTTCATCTTCCCTAGGTGTTTAGAAAATTAGTTCATCATCACAAATAAAAACATTTCAGAAATAGTATAACCACAAAAAATAAAGAAACTCATAATAAAATTCAAAGAAATCAAAAGGAGATCTTCAATCTTGATGAAAATCTGCTTCAGAGTGCTTATTTTCTTGAATTTCTCTGAAGGCTTACTCCATCTTCTTATCTTTGTCATGTATAGGTTTCAGAATGCCTGAAAATCCTAAAAATTCTGTTTTTTCGCGTGTTTGGGGTGTAATTTGTGAAATCGATACGGTCTGGCACATGGCTGCGAGGCAGCCCTGTGGCTCACACGACCGTGTGTCCAGTCCATATGGAATGACCCAAGCCGTGTGGCTCTTGAAATCTACTCCAATTTTCTAATTTTCTCTCTTTTTGCTCCCAAATGCTCTGCTAAGTATAGAAACATGAATTTAAAGGATTAAGAGTATAAAATTCACCATTTTACATCGATCAATCATCCAAAAATGCATTAAGAACAAGATTAAAACATGTTACTTTTAGCACTTATCTTAACTAATTGAATAAAATTTATTAATATCATATGTGTGAATACAAAGGAAGAATTTGTTTGTCATTGTTTAAGCTAGTTGGCTAGTTGCAACATTTCCTGATCATTTCTATAACAACACGTTTTCAGTGGTGTCGAAAAATAATGGTTTCGTAACCACAATTCTGACATATCAATTTGTAAATATTAATAATTTAATATTTACGAGTTCATCTAGGTCGTATTAAAATTTGGTTAAGAGATTATATCGTTTATATAGTTAATTAAGTAAAAATGACTAAATCGTAAAAGTTGCAAAAGTAGATTTCCATTAATTATAAGTGCTAGATGTCAATTGAAAGGTAAAGTAAGATATTTAAATGGTAATTATACCATTTATGAGGTTAGTGGATGGTTTTGGGACTATGTTTGTTAAAAATTTGAATAAAAATCATTAAGGGCAAATTTGTAATTTGGAAATAATATAGATTAAAGTAAAACCAAAGGAAATTTGAGCATTTTATCATCTTCTTCACCAAGTTTATACTGAAACCCTAAAAGAAGAAGTAGAAATCATTCGAATAGCTTTGGTTATCAAATCGAGTGAGTAAATCTCGTTCGTTTTTAGTGTTTTTTTTATGTTTTTGAGCTTGTATGAGCTTAATCTAGTTAACCCAAATATCAATTTGTAAAACTGTCAAACGTTATAATTTTTTCCATTGATGAGTTGAGTTTTTTCTTGATTATTTATGGAAGACTATTGAGTTTAATTGACAGTTAAGATAATTTTGTAAAGTAATTTTTGATGATTTTAATGTTTAAGGATTAAATTGCCAAAGTAATAAAAATCTAAGGACTTGATGTGTATTTATAAAAAATGTAACACCCTTAACCTGTATCCATCACCGGAATAGGGCTACGAGGTATTACAGATCATTATACAACATATAGCATACATTCTCATACATTTATGCATTCATACTCAAATACCCTTCAATGATATTCACATTGTCCCTTATAAGGGCCTATGATGCCTTAAACAAACTTTAGAAGTGGTTCGGGACTAAACCGATAACATACAAAATTTTAGAAACTTATAAAAATTTCAAACACATAAGGGTCACACGTCCGTATGAACAGGCTGTGTGCCTCACACGACTCCAAACACGCCCATGTCCTAGACCGTGTGAAAACAGGGTGTACATACTGACTTGGGTCACACGGCCGACCACACGCCCATGTGTCAAGCCTGTGTGACCATACACGCCCGTGTGCCAGGCCATGTACTAGGCCGTGCCAAACCTGTAGGGTATACTGACTTATGCAACACGGTCAAGTCACACACCCGTGTGCTAGGCCGTGTGCTATTTAGGGGGGAATACTGACTCGTGCCACACGGCCAGTCACACACCTGTGTGTGAGACCGTGTGGAACATACTGACTTCAATTCAATTTCACACCAGGAGACACACGGCCGTGTAACCTAACTGTGTGTCGCACACGGCTGAGACACATGCCTGTGTATCTACCTGTGTGGACAAAAAATAGGCCATTTGCAAAGCCAATTTGCCACCCTTTTTACACATACCTATACAAGTTCATATGGTAACATTTTAAGTCACAAATATGCAGCCAAAGTTCACCAACCAACACATAATCATCCATTATCTATTTCAACTAAATTCAATACCCAATTCTATACCATTTACTCAATCAAATACCAAACAATTTAACTTGCTTTACTAAGCATAATTCACATATATATATTTCATTTAACTAAACCAATTCAAACATATGTAACCACTTTCATTCAACATAGGGCTATTACCAAACATTAAGAGTAGAACTATTTGCATATTCATAAACATCATCAAGTTCATCAACTTATGCCAACACAAATGGCCAAATACATGTTCATCAAACATACCAAAATGACACAAGCCTATACATGCCATATAACATATATACATTGTTTCATAAGTACCAAAATAGATGATCGATAGTGCGATGAAGTCTCTGACGATTCCCGAATCCGAGCTAGCTTTGTAGAACTATAAAACATAGGAATAATTAAACAAAGTAAGCTATAAGCTTAGTAAGTTCGTATGTGAACATGAATTAATCACAACATTCATATAGCAATTCAAAATAGATAATATCATCAACATTTAAAACATTAATTCATGAGCTAACATAAAATTTATTCATATAATCATTCATGAGTTCTCAACTTCATCTATCTCGATACTTAAATAGTTTTCCGTACATACCTGTACTGATACATTTCTATTTCTCATCAATACTCTTATCAAATCACTCCGTTTTATAAGTGCTTATGATACAAATTCATCGATTTTTCCAATGCCATAGTCCCACTATGGTCTTACACATACATTGCCAAGGCCCTGCCGTGGTCTTTCGTTCACATGCCATAACCCGGTTATGGTCTTATGATTCAATTGCCATAGCCCAGCTATGGTCTTATTCGGTAACTTGCCTTACTCAATTTGTACTTTTCATTTAATATCTCAACATGTATCCAATAAAATAAATACTATCTCAATTTCATCCATCAAATAAATAGATACATATTGAAGTTCAATTATATGAACTTACCTCGTATTCGAAATTGACAGATTGGATCGACTATTCAATAACTTTGCTTTTCCCCCGATCTAAATCCGAATTCTTTCTTTCTTGATCTTAATTGCTTGAATTTACTTGGCCAAATGAAGAACCCTAATTCTTCTTGTTCTTCCTTTAAAATTCAGCTAACAAGATGATAATGAAGCCTAATTTTTATTTTTTTTGTTTTATTAATATATCATTTAATAACTAAATACCAATTTTAACCTTAATGAACATTAATAATAACACCAAATGCCATGCCATTATCATCCATTAACTATCAAATGGTTTAATATCATCATAAGGACCTTTGGTTTAATAAATCATAGCAATTAAATACCTTTAACAAATAGAATGCAACTTTTACATTTTACGCGATTTAATCCTTTTTTTTTCAAATTGAGCTATTAAACAATAAAATTAGCTCACGAAATTTTCACACATACATGCTATCATGCTGTGAAGACCAAAAATAATATTAAAATAATTTTTTGACATTGGATTTGTGGTTCCGAAACCATTGTTTCGATTTAGCTAAAATCGGGCTGTTACAAAAAATATGGGCTGTAATGAGATTTATTAATATTAAGCTAGGATGGGTCTTTGATAAAAATGGGTAATTTGCATGATTGGGGCCTAGGGACTAAATTGAATAAAATGAAATGTGAGGGTAAATTTGTAAAATATCAAAAAGGACTTAATTGCATGAAATGATGTAATTTTGCTGTTGTATAATTAATTGAATGAAATATTATTTTAGATCAAGAATGCGTTGAGATCCGTGAAAAAAAGACAGTAGCGGATTAGTCCCTATTCCTTTGTTGTCACTACAAATTAGTCAGTAAGTTTGCTTGGACTAATTTTAATACTTTTACTTTCATTGTTGGATGAATTAAATTTCAATGACTTGGATATTATTGTTATGTATGCATTGAGAATTGAACAACAAATCATTATAGAATTCATTACCGTTGAAATCTCTTGAATCGATGAATGTAGGATAGGGTATGATTGGCATGCCAATAGGTTATAGTGTGTGTTTTATGGGATTAATTTGAGATAAGATGATGATTCCTACTTATTTCTTATTTACCTGAATATATTAAAGTCCAGCATTTTTTGCGGGCTATCGAGTTATACTCTAGTTTTTTTGGCGTGTTTTTTGGGTGGTTGTTAGCCTTCGGGCTAGGCAATTAGTGTTGAGGTGTGTTATGGTTGGATTAGCTCTTATGAGTATTTGGCATGTTTCGGATGATTGACCATGGGCTCGTATCCATAAATCATTCATCGTGCATTGATTATTGATCATATTAACATTTGAACACTTCTCACCTATTGTGAACTGTGTTTGACAGGAATTCTGATATTAAGTTGTAACAAGTAGTTTATTCACTTAACTAATTATCTGAAATATTATGTTATTTTGGTAAGATTTATTGTTTAATCAACAAGCTCACTAAGCTTTATTAAAGCTTACTCGTGTTTTATTGTGCTCTCTTGTAGATAGCATTTTATGGATAATCGGGCGATCGGATCAACTCGAAGAATCACACTATCTTGAGAACTCTTATGGTAGAATTTTACAAACAATTTGGCTTATATGGCATGTATTAGGAAAATGATTATGATGTAATGTTTCAAAGCTAAAAATGATTATGATGTAATGTTTCAAAGCTATGTATGGTGTTTTGGTATATTGAATGTATTTGAGTAGTAGACTTATGGTGTGCTTAATATACCTAGAGTGTTTGTTCATGGAATGGCAAGTGATATATTAGGTTGGTGTGATATAGTTAAGTTTATTGAATTGTATGTAAAATGGTTGAAATGTGGTAGTTATGATGGTAAATGTATGTGTGCCTTATATTGTGTTAAGTGAATAATGCTTTATTAAGGTTTTAAGTAGTTGACAATGGCATGAATTGGTTGCCTTTTGCGTACTTAGGGTCTTGTTAATATATGTTAAGTAATGAAATAACCTCCTAAACCCGACCTAGATGTTATGGATAGATTGAGAAGGCTACATTAGCCATTGAAATGGCTAAGCTAACTTACATTTCTTTTAAAGACCTTAAATAAACCCATTTTAGAGAAAACTGTAATTGTACTTTGAGTTAGCTTAAAAGCATTCATTCATTAGGTCATGTATACTTAGGATTCAATTTTTTGTTGATAGTGTTGTCTTGAAAAACCATTTGCTTGTCACTCTTCTTTTAAAAAAACTCAATGTTAAACTAATGCAGTAGAAAAATAATTTTTCAAGTTATTTTGGAAACTTAGTTCCCTTATGAATTTGTTTTTCAAAAATGGTTCCTTTGCAATACAACGGAAACTAGGGAACAATATCAAATTTTACTTAAGCCCGATATCATGCATTATTTGGTTTTTATGCTTGAGTAATCCATGCATGTAACACCCCAAACTTGGCCTGGATGTTATAGCCGAATCTGGTGATGTTACATGATAGCGTGTTGAAAACTGAGTTGTTGCGATAAAACCATTTTCATGTGTTGACTTTTGTTATCTCCAAAATCATTTACCTAATTAATCGATTGTTTTAAAACATAATTTCAATGCGGAAGCTTTAGCAATCATTTGTTTTGAGCAAACCAGTTCATTTTATGGAAAAACCTTGATTGCTTGGAAAATTCGTATTTTGTTCAGTTTTAAGTTAAAACCCATGAAAACATTTAAGTCTTTCCAAAGCTTAAGTAAACACTCCATAAAGTCCAAATACATAAACATTTCCCCAAAATAAATAAATCCATAAATGAGAGAAAAGTAGCTTAAATACATGTGGCCACTGTTGAGTCCTCCGTTGGGCTGATCCATCATGACTGGGGATTACCTGTACAGATTAAACAGAAAGGGTGAGTTTTCACAAAGTCAGAGTGTAATCCCCACAGAATACATATATAAACAAACACATCAGTATACAATCAAATACAGATTGGGCCTAAGCCCATTGTAGATTCATTTTGGGCCTTAGCCCACTCGGATGTAGAATCATAAATGTACTAGGGCCTTAGCCCAATCAGATACAGAATCAGGCATATATATTAGGGCCTTTGCCCATCTCAGATATAGTATGTATAACAAAATAGATTAAACAGAGTCCTACCCACCAGCCTCTACACACCAACTCCGTCCAACTTTATACACCATGTGGGGATAAAATCGACCCACCCATCCTTACACACCATGCTGTACCGAAATGTGGCACATAATCAGATAATTGCACCTGAGCTGCAAGATATCAGACTGAAGAGCCTTTCAAAATTCTTCCTCCAAAACATCAACCCAACCTCGATGCAATGCTATATACAAATATGACATGCAAATATGCAACTAACAGATCATACATACAATCGGTGTACATGCTAAGGCACTTATCAACATAGTCAGATCACGTAATTAGGGGTCTAGTAACTTTTATCGACCCTACAGTAGGTCTCAGTCGACTTGGGTGACCTGAGCAACCTTTCAGAGTATTTTAGAAAATTGGGCTCACATGCACATGTGGCCTGCCCTTGTGGGCCCACATGCCTGTGTGGCCCATACGGCCCAAATTGGCTTTGGCCGTGCGGATCACACGGCCTGACCCAGAATTCTACACGGCCTACACAGCCCAAAAGGTCGAGCTCGTGTGTCGCACATGACTTCACCGGCCATCACACGGCCGTGTCATGCACCCGTGTCTTTGAGCACGACCTGACTTGTCGATCACATGCCCGTGTACTGCTACACGGCCTACCACACGGGCGACCACACGTCCGTGTGGCGTTGACAGTTTCATTTTTCGGCTTTCACTGATTCTTGTTTTCTGTGCTTTCGGGTACACACCTAGTTTTGATTGAAGCTAAGACGAACTCTGAGCCTTTTCGAACCTATATTTTCCCAGCACTACTTAGTTAGACACTCAATCATCAAATTAAAACAAATCCAAACGGATTACTCAATCGACGAGTGATTGAAACTTACCCCTAACGCTTCAAATTCGGTTTGCTAATGAAGCAGCACGAGAAGAGTCTTAATTTCAGCAATGCGATGCTGCCAAATCATCAAAATAAATATCCTCAACAAATCTTAATGTCCAAATTCATATTCACCAGAGACTACTTACCGCAGTACTTTGAGAAATGTCACAGATGGGGGAGGGAGAACAATTATCGTCCAAAAAGGTAGCAAAAAGAAGAATGAAGGGAGAAGGGAGGATTTTAGGATGGGGAAAGGGAATAATGAACAACAGAATTTCCTTAGGAGGGGAGAGAAACCGAATTGTTCAAAAAAATTGCTGGGTAAAGTTGAACTCACCCCAAATCCCTTAATTCCCTCATACTTCCACTCCCCCACTCCCTCACTACACACCACTACTCAGAGTCCCTAATCAGTACAACTCTAGCCAATACTAAAAGCAAAAATACAACCCTTGCCGTCCTAGAGAGTCGAACTCAAGACTTCCCTCAGACCAGTACTCCACTTAGCCACCAGACTAGCAGGCCCATTCTAATATATTCTTTATCAAAAATTAAACATAATCCCATAGAGCAAGGTTGAGGCTTTATTTAGAAAAAAATACCAAAATTTTCCCAAGTAAGGCTTGAACTTAGGACCACACACACACACCCAAAACACTTAACCACTGAAGCAGATACACACTAATGTCATAAATTTACAAAAAAAAAAAAAATTGGGGCGTTACAACTCTACCCCCTAATAGAAAATTTTTTCCTCGAAATTTACCTGATCAGAATAGATGAGGATACTGCTAGCGCATTGCATCCTCAGGCTCCCACGTAGCCTCCTCAGTGCTATAATTCCACCACAGAACCTTCACTAAATGAATGGATTTCCTTCTCAGAACCTTAACGTCGTGATCCAGGATTTGAACCGGCTTCTCCTCGAAGGTCAGATCTGGTTGAACCTCAATTTTCTCAACCGAAATAATATGCGTGGGATCAGAGCGGTAGCGCCTCAACATTGAGACGTGGAATACATCATGAATGCAGTCTAACTCTAGAGGTTAGTCCAACTGATAAGCGATCGGCCTCACTCGCCTTAGAATACGGTACGACCCAATAAATCTAGGGCTTAGCTTACCCTTGCGACCGAACCTCAGAACCTTTTTCCATGACGAGACCTTGAGAAAGATAAATTCTCCCACATAATACTCTATCTCTCGACGTTTTAGATCTGTATAAGATTTTTGCCTATCAGAAGCAGCTTTTAATCGACCTCGAATCAAACGGATCTTGTCCTCAGTCTCAGAAACCAATTTCGGACCTAGAATACATCGCTCACCCAACTCAGTCCAGCATAAGGGAGTGCGACACTTACGACCATACAATGCCTCGTAAGGTGCCATCTGTATACTAGAGTGGTAGCTGTTATTGTAAGCGAACTCTGCTAACGGCAAGTGCTCCTCCCAACTACCTCGGAAGTTAATCACATAACTCCGCAACATGTCCTCCAGTATCTGAATCACCTTCTCTGACTGACCATCTGTTTGAGGATAGAATGCAGTACTAAAGTCTGACCTTGAACCCAGAGCTTCATGAAGTTTCTTCTAAAATCGAGATGTGAAATGAGGATCCCTATCAGAGATGATCGAGACAGGCACCCCATGTAGCCTCACTATTTCAGAAATGTAGAGTTTAGCCAGCTTTTGCACAAGAAGTCTGTCCTGACCCAAATGAAGTGAGCAGACTTGGTCAATTGATCCACGATGACCCATATAGAATCCTTCTTAGTGGGTGTTAGAGGCAACCCATTAATGAAATCTATCGTTACTCGCTCTCATTTCTATAACGGTATTTTAACCGGTTGCAGCAAATTCGAAGGTAACTGATGCTCAGCCTTAACCTGTTGACAAGTCAAGCATCGAGCAACGAAGTCAGTAACCTTATGCTTCAACCCTGGCCACCGGTATAATTCTTGTAGATCTTGGTACATCTTGTTCCCGTTGGGATGCACATCATAAAGGCTACTATGTGCTTCCCTCAGAATCGACTGTCTCAAGTCCTCATCATTCGGTACACAAATCCAACTGCGAAAACACAATATCCCATCCTTATTAATCCTAAAATCCGCAGTAACACCATTCTCCACCTGACAAAAACGCAACTCTAGAGACTTGTCCCCCAACTGTTTATCTCTGATCTGATCAATCCATGTCGGTTTCACTTGAAGTTCTACCAACAGACTCCTATTGTCGAAAAGACTTAGTCTAGCGAACATCACTCTCAGATCAGTCATAGCCCTACGACTTAACGCATCAGCCACCACATTGGCCTTACCAGGATGGTACTCGATAGTGCAGTCGTAATCCTTAAGTAGTTCAACCCATTTACGCTGCCTAAGATTTAAATCCTTCTGGGTGAGGAGATATTTGAGGCTCTTATGATCATTGTAAATAGTACACTTCTCACCAGACAGATATTGCGTCCAAATTTTCAGAGCGAAGACTACCGCTGCCAACTCCAGATCATGCATCGGATAGTTAACATCATGAGTCTTGAGCTGTCAAGACGCATAAGCCACTACCTTTCTGTCTTGCATCAGAACACAGCCTAGACCCACATCCAATGCATCACTGTATACCACGAAGTCTTTACCTGGCTCACGCTGTATCAGAACAGGAACTTGAGCTAAAATCATCTTGGGCTTATCAAAGCTCTCCTGCTGTGCATCAGTCCAAATGAAAGGAACTCCCTTATGCAGTAGCTTAGTCATCGGAGCTGCGATAAAAGTGAACCCTTCTACGAAACGTCGATAATATCCTGCTAGCCCCAGGAAGCTACAGATCTTAGACATATTCTTCGACTGTTTCCAACCTAACACAGCCTCAATCTTACGAGGATTGACTCGTACCCCTCAGCGGAAACTACATTCTCATAAATGTCACTTCCTAAAGCCAGAACTCACACTTGCTGAACTTCGCATACAACTATTTCTTACGAAGAATCTGTAGAACAACTTTGAGATGCTCATCGTGCTCATCCTCTGTCTTAGAATACACCAATATGTCGCCGATGAACACCACTACAAACTGATCCAGATAGGGCTGAAATACTTAGTTAATTAAATCCATAAATGCCACCGGTGTATTAGTCAAACCAAAGGGCATAATTAGGAACTTATAATGTCCATAATGAGTCCTAAATACTGTCTTACGCACATTGGCGTCCTTGACTCTCAACTGATGGTAACCCGAATGTAGATCAATCCTAGAAAACATAGAAGCCCCTCTTAACTGGTTGAATAAGTTGTCTATCCTCAGAAGTGGGTACTTGTTCTTAATCGTTAGCTTTGTTCAGCTGTCGATAATCGATGCACATCCTCATCGTCCTATCTTTCTTCTTTACAAATAGAACAGGTGCCCCCGACGGAGATACACTGGGACGAATGAACCCACAGTCTAATAGTTCCTGAATCTGAGCCTTAAATTCCATTAGCTCTTTTGGTGCTATTCAGTAAGGGGCGATAGACACCGGAGCTGTGCCAGGAATCAACTCAATCCCAAACTCTACCTCTAGCTCAGAGGCAACCTCGGTAGTTCCTTAGTGAATACATCTGGAAAGTCTCTCATGGTTCTGATGTCCTGAACCGAAGAGTCTTCAGAATTTGAAACACTCACATAAGCCAGATAAGCCTCACATCCTTTTCGAACCAACTTTTCTGCCACCAACGCAGAAATCAAATTGGTAAGAAAATCTTGACGTTCCCCAATCACAACTACCTCAACGTCCTCTTCGGTTCTCAGAACAACCATCTTAGTCGCACAATCCAGACTTACTCGGTGCTTTACCAACCAATTCATCCTCAATATCAAATCGAACTCCCCAAACGGAAGCTTCATCAGATCAGCCCGAAATACTGTCCCTTGAACCTTTAACAGAACGTCTCTATACAATTTACTAACTCGAATGGATTGCCCCAAAGGACTCACAATAGTCACCTCACTAGAAGTATCCTCGACCGAAATCCCTAAAGTTTCAGACACAGTGCTAGCTACATAGGAGTGTGTAGAGCCTATGTCTATCAGTGCAAGATAAGGTACATCAAAAATTAAGAACGTACTCGTAATGACTTCTGAAGCATCTCAGTCATCACGGCGATGTACAGCATAAACCAGTGTAGGCTGCCTCGCCTCAATCGGTTTAGGACCTTTGCCCGGTGCTCTCTGACCTCAGCCCATACCATTACCATCCCTGGCCTGACCTCAGCCCCTAGGTGGCTACTGAACTACCTTCGGTGGCTGTGCAGTACCAGTACCCGTAGCTTGCATCTGCTCAGTCCTCAATGGACAATCCCGTACATGGTGCTCAATTAACCCACACCTCAAGCATGTCCAGTAGTCCTCCAACACTCTTCCGGATGGCATCTACCACAGTGCTCACAGAGCACCACCCCAGAAGGTGCAACTGGATACCCAACTCTCACTGGCCCATCAGATCTGGCCTTCTTCTTAGGCCTCATCCCAGAACTCGAGGGCTCCAAATCCCTCTTGTTCTTACCCCTCTCGCGATCTCTATTTTGGAGCTCTGCGCGCTTAACATCCTCAGTAATCTTGACTTTTTTGACCAAAACAATAAACTCACGCTCTCTCTACAGAGTTATCAGCACCCTCAGGTTATACCTAAGACCGTCCTCAAAAACGGACACATCTCTCATATTCAGTAACCACCATGCCTAGCGTATAGCCGCTTAGTCTAAGAAATTCGACCTCATACTCGGTCGTTGAACGGTCTCCCTTGGTGAGATTAAGGAACTCACGCCTCTTGGCATCAATGTAGTTGGCCCCAACATATTTACCCTGGAACGTAGTATTAAAATAATCCCAAGTCAATCAGTTGGGCTGAGTGCCCTCCTTAACCGTGAGCCACCACTGGTATGCCTCATCACGTAACAGAGAAACAACCCCCTTAAGCTTCTGTTCAGCAGTAAAATCTAGGTCATCCATAATTCTCCTCGTGGCCTTCATCCAGTACTAGGCCACATTAGGGGCGACTCCAGCGACACCCTTGAATAACTCAGCCTTATTGGACCGGAGTCGTCCCGTAATCGACCTTTGGCCCCCAGATCTAGTGTTGGGCCCTGCGACCCTCTCCAAAATCCTAAGCATAGCCTGGGGCAATGCATCGTCCCTGACCATGCGATCATGAGACCCAATCTCAATAGCAGGCGACACTGGCGTCTCACTCGTGTCCAAATACGGTATATTATCCATAGAAGAGGACTCAACTCGAGTCTCTCTACGGCCTCTACCACGGCCTCTAGTACCTCGTCCATGAGTAGCACGTGTGCTCATCGTAAATTTCAAAATTTATCTGTATTAACAATTTTATGCATTAGTTACAGTTCCAATATTTGTTAATAGGTATTTTCTGTAGTACAGTATCAGAATATTTAGAGTCGATTATCGTGAGTAGTAGTCTCACTACAGTTTTCAGTCTACACTACCTAGAGTGTTTTCAGTGTAATATACTACCTAAAATAGTTTCAGTATATTCTAATCATGTTTTCACACAATTCTAAACAGATCATTTATTTAAAACCAATATTTAAAACCCAAATCCATAGCCGATTTTTGCAACCTGGCTCTAATACCACTAAATGTAACACCCTAAATCTGACCTGGACGTTATGGCTGAATCTGGTGATGTCACATGATAGCGTGTTGAAAACTGAGTTGTTGTGATAAAACTATTTTCATGTGTTGACTTTTGTTATCTCCAAAATCATTTACCTAATTAATCGATTTTTTTAAAACATAATTTTGATGCGGAATCTTTGGCAATCATTTGTTTTGAGCAAACCAGTTCATTTTATGGAAAAACCTTGATTGTTGGGAAAATTTGTATTTTGTTAAGTTTGAAGTTAAAACCCCTGAAAACATGTAAGTCTTTCCCAAAATAAATAAATCCATAAATGAGAGAAAACTAGCTTAAATACGTGTGGCCACTGTCGAGTCCTCCGTTGCGCTGATCAATCAAGATTGGGGATTACCTATATAGATTAAATAGAAAGGGTGAGTTTTCGCAAACTCAGTGTGTAATCCCCACAGAAAACATATATAAACAAACACATCAGAATACAATCAAATACAGACTGGGCCTAAGCCCATTGTATATTCAGTTTGGACCTTAGTCCACTCGGATGCAGAATCATAAATGTACTAGGGCCTTAGCCCAATCAGATACAGAATTAGACAAATATATTAGGGCTTTTACCTATCTCAGATATAGTATGCAGAACAGAACAGATTAAACAGAGTCTTACCCACTAGCCTCTACACACCAACTCCGTCCAACCCTACACAACATGTGGGGATAAAATCGGCCCACCCATCCCTACACACTATGCTGCATCAAAATGCGGCACATAATCAGATAATTGCAGCTGAGCTGTCAGATATCAGGCTTAAAAGCCTTTTAGAATACTTCCTCCAAAACATCAGCCCAACCCCGATGCAATGCTACATACAAATATGACATGCAAATATGCAATTAATAGATCATACATACAATCGGTGTACATGCTAAGGCACTTATCAACATAGTCAGATCATGTAATTAGGGGTCCAGTAACTCTTACCGACCCTACAGTAGGTCCTACTCAACTTGGGCGACCCGAGCAACCTTTCAGAGTATTTCAGAAAATTGGGCTCACACGCCAATGTGGCTTGCCCGTTTGGGCCTACACTATCGAAATTGGCTTTGTCCATGTAGACCACATGGCCTGGCTCTGAATTCCACACGTCCATGTGGTTCACCCGTGTAGGCCCACACGCTCGTGTGGCCCACACGGGCCAATAGGTCGATCCCGTATGTCGCACAACCTCACCGACCATCGCATGGCTGTGTCATGCCCCCGTGTCTTGTGTGCACGGATTGGCTCATTGATCACACGCCTGTGTACTGCCACACGGCCTACCACATGGGTGACCACGCGCCCGTGTAGTGTCGACAGTTCTATTTTTCGACTTTCGTTGATTCTTATTTTCTATATTTCCGGGTACACACCTGGTTTTGATTGAAGCTAAGATGAACTTCGAGCCTTCCTGAACCTATATTTTCCCAACACTACTCAATTAGACACTCAATCATCGAATTAAAACCAATCTAAATGGATTACTCAATCAAAAAGTGATTGATACTTACCCCTAACGCTTGAAATTTGGTTTGCTAACGAAGCAACACGAAAAGAGTCTTGATCTTAGCAATGTGATGCTGCCAAATCATCAAAATAAATTTCCTCAACAAAAATTAACGTCCAAATTCACAACCGCCAGAGACTACTTACTGCAGTACTTTAAGAAATGTCACAGATGGGGGAGGGAGAACAATTACCATCCAAAAAGGGAGCAAAAAAGAAGAATAAGAGAGAAGGGAGATTTTCAGCTGGGGAAAGGGAAGAATGAACAATAGAATTTCCTTCAGGAGGGGAGAAAAACTGAATTTTTCAAAAAATTGCTGGGTAAAGTTTAACTCACCCTAAATCTCTTAATTCCCTTCTACTTCCACTCCCACAGTCCCCCACTACACACCACTACTCAGAGTCCCTAATCAACACAACGCTAGCCAATACTAGAAGTAAAAATACAACCCTTGCCGTCCTAGAGAGTCAAACCTAAGACCTCTCTCACACCAACACTCCACTTAGCCACCAGACCAGCAGGCCCATTCTAATATATTCTGTATAAAAAATTAAACATAATCCTATTGAGCAAGGTTTAGGCTTTATTAAAAAAAAAACCAAAATTTTCCCAAGTAAAGCTTGAACTTGGGACCTCATACACACACCCAGAACACTTAACCACCGAAGCAGATACACACTGATGTCATAAAGTCACAAAAACAAAAACATAAATTTTGGGGCGTTATAATGCATGCAAAAATCCCCACATAAAAAGTTACCAAGCCACATACAAAAAATAATTAAAAAAATGCAAAGCAAAACTAATAGAAATTGATTAATACTTATTGAAAATAGTCCAAGGTCCAAGGTGATTCTCTAAATGCCGAGTTCGATCCTAATTTCGAGGTTTACTTGAAAATTTAAACACATTTGGGGTTGAGTTATGAAAAGCTCAATGTGAGTCAGACAATTATTTAAACAAACATAAATATTGAATACAATGAAACAGATCAGCTTTAATAGAAGAAAATAGAACCATCATAGGAATTTCATATAATTACATAACCATTATCAATATCAATGTCAAACGGTGTATGAGCATGGGTCATCATTCATTCAAGTAACGATCATTAATTTCGATACCATTCAATACAATACATATCATAAATTAGTAACATTCGAATATGTCGTGAGCATGATCCAATGCAAAAAATTTCCTTACCATACCATCCGCTACACACCACGACTTCCTCAAAACTCGTCATCCAAACTCCAAAACATTATGGGCTTAAACTAGTAACAATATGCATAAAATTCTGTCAGTAAAAATACAAACAAACTGCCAATAAAAATGCGATAAATCACCATTCCCCTCGGTACTCCAGGTGCAGTGCACTGACTACAAATAATGCGGACTTAATATGTCACCGGTACTTCGTAGAACTCCTCCGTCAACCACAAAATCCCAACCCAATGCATATGTAATATGTCACACAATATCATACATAATCATATCTCAATACTTTTCACATTCATTTTACATGCTCAACATGTCCTCAATAATCACATACTTTCAGTAAATGGAAATAGTGTTCCAAACTTTCAAATTATCACTGTGTTGGTATCAATCAATATCGTTCAATTTCACATACTTTACGAATTTTCATTGTGCATAAATATCACCCTTCTCAGTACACAATATAACAAATATCTCATGTGTTTAAATAATACATAAGCTTAATATCTCAACACATTATATCATTCAATCAAACATTCTTATATCTCATAAATCAAATATGCAATTACAAACTCAATCAAACATTCATACTATCAGACTAGCAATTTTGCCAACATGTCAATCTTTTAAGGCTCGAAACATACCTGGTTCGACCACAGAAAAAATCAATAATTTGGCTATTAAGCCAATCCAATCAGCAAGCTAATTTATCAAATATAACATGATATTTAATAGTTTCAAACAATTTTATGAGTTTAGGACCCACACCTTATTTTTTGCTTCCCCGTAACACATTAGTGAATCTTCCAATTTTCCTTAATAATTCCTTAAATGAACCTAAACCAAAATTCAGTATAAATTCAATCAATTTACCACTAAACCAGCCCCTAAACACTCACTTATGAGTTCAAACCAATCGTTGAAATTATAACTATTTTATGAATCCAAATTAGTTAGATTCCTTACACTGTATTTATACGAACCGTATGTACAATCGTTCTTCGCCTTTACGGATGATTTGGGGTGTTTGGGTCAGCACCTAATTCAATAATATACTAGAAAATTAGTATCTAATTAATATTACATTTCTTCATTTAATCAATTCATAACCTTTACCCAATAACTATGTCGAAATAAAGAACTAGTTATTATTAATTGCACTGACGCTTCATGATTTGCAGGATCCAATTGACTAATTGATCAAGAACGTCTCTCCATAATTAATATGTGATTAAAGACTGATTAGGAGCATTTAGGAACAAAATTTAATGATGGAAAAATATGGGAAAGACCCAAGAAACAAAACAACTCCCTTTATTGCACATAGGCGCACACACCACTACCTATGGTGGCTAAAATTAGGGCTGAATTTTAAAACAGTTTGAGATCTCATTAAAATCTGGAAAAATACATTTGAAATAATTTAAAATCCCCCAAATTAAAAATATAGAAATTTTTGTTTTTAATTAACAAGATTAATCAAGAAATTGAAGAGAAAAGAGATCTTATCCAAGATAGTTGAGAGAAACGACAATGGCACTTTCTTGGCAATGTTCAGGATCGATCTTGGGATTCCAGATTTTAAATTTGAGGATAATTTAGATGAATATAAATGGAAGCAACATAGTAAAGAATATTGTGCACAATCTTGATGCAAAAAGAATGAGAAAGAGATGGTAAAATGGGAGGTGTAGGTGACGATAACAATTGGAGAAAGAAAGAAAAGAGGAGAGGAAGAGGGTGAATGACTAGGGTAAGGAAAAATTGAATTAAAAGCTGAAAAATAGAATAAAAATTTGTATTTATACTTAGGTTTCAAGGGTATGGATGACACATACATTAAAAAGACAAGGGATTCTGCAAAATTTAATCATTTCGCAAGGGAAAGGGTTCGAACTTGGGACCTTATTTATTTTCATGATTTCTCATACTTATTTTAACCATTAGGCTTTTTCCTCATTCTTGAAATAATTTTGCAATATTTATTTTAAAAACAAGGCATGTCACATACTAATAGTATGTTTGGTTGGGTAAGCCATTACAACTAAATTCAGTGGGCCCATCTCTATTCCATTGTTTGGTTGGCTGTAATGGGCTATTACAACCCTATTCCATACAACCTTATTGATAAGTCGTAATTTATACATATTTTTATCCCATGCTTAGTGTATTTTTCGGATGAATTATCATTAGATTTGTGGAATTTGATGCTCCTAATCTTTTAATTTCATGTTTTATACTTAGATGAGCATAGGAGAGTAAAAAGAGAGAGAAACAGGCCAAAAACGGAGAAAATGGGTCGACATGAGAAATCAACACGGCCTGGACTTACTCACACGGGTAAACCACATGCCTGTGCCTATTTAACAGACTCTAAACACGGCCCAAGCCACATCACACGCCTGTGTCTATTTAACAGACTGTAAACACGGCCTGGACCACTTCACACGGGAATACCACACGCTCGTGCCTATTTAACAGATGATTAACACGGTTTGAAGCACTTGCACATGGACGTGTCACACGGGCGTGTCCCTGTCGAGCCCAAGTTTAGTTCTATTCGAAAAAGGGCACTTTTGAGGCTTGGGAAGCATTCTAAAGCCTATATAAACATCCTAGAGGAGGCACAAAAGACACACAAAGTAGGAGGCAAGAAATTACTCGAAGAAAGCCGATTGATCCATCTTAGAAGCCAGATTCTCCTTCAAGACTGAAGATCTCCCTTCAATTTCCTCCAGGAGTTTTTGGGTTTTCTTTATACTTTTTTATCATTATTCTTCTGAGATGTTTTCTTTTATACTTATGAACTAAATCCCCTAAATACCTAAGGGGAATGAAACCTAAGACAGATCTTGTTATTATTTTCTGAATTGTATGATAAATATTTAATTTGTTCTTAATTATGTGTTCTTAATTCTTGCTTTGATATTCCAGGATATTGATTAAAGTATTGATGTGCTTATACAAAGGAGCAAAATTCCTTGTTTAAGAGTAGATCTAGCATAATTAAGCAGAGTTGATTGCACCTCTAGACATAGGGCGACGAAAATCTGCCGGATTAGGGTCAAACCTAATAAGGAAATCCATAGATTGAGTTAATGCAACAGTAGAGGTTTTAATTAGAAAGAGATATCAATTAATCAACTTAGGGTTAGATGTTGTTAGTCTCGAGAGAGATAATAATATAATTCAGGGATTTCTATGGATCAAGTCAAGTGAATAAATTGTCTAATTCAGAGTCAAATAACAAATGAAGTCTAGGTGGATTTTTCCCTTGGGTATTGTCAAAATCAATTAGTTTTCCCAAAAGTATTTCCCCAATTTACTTTCTGTGCAATCTTAGTTTAGTTAATTAGTTTAGACAAAGAAAATCCCTTATTCTTAGGCTAGATAATAAAGAGAAGGTTAATACTTGTACTTTTAGTTCCTGTGGGTTCGACATTCAGGTCTTGGTAAAGCTATACTACTGCTCGATAGGTGCGCTTGCCTTTATCGTGATAATAGTTAGTTCTCAAGTATGATCAATCATAAATATAAAACTTATCACGTACAATCACTTATTCAAGGAAAAACTACCGTTTACAATTCAGCACTCCCCTCACAGAATACCAATTCAGCGTGAAAATTTTTCAACTTTACCCTTCTCATTTCTTTCTCACATATGAGCATTTTCTTCTTTTTTTCACGTCTAATTCCCATTTCCTTCCAACCTTCTCCCTCTTTTTCATGTCTGAAGCATCCTAAACAACTTTATCCAAGCCTGAACCTAGATTCGATTTCAAATTAAAAGCCACCAAAATCTTACCTACCGACGAATTTCATCGATTCTCGCTCCTCTTAGGCTCCAAAAATTCATCCTTAAGCTCTGGTTGAAATCAGGATCAAAGGTTTCAATTTCCTCTCAACAAAAATGAAGCTTGAAATCTAGATTTCTCAGTTTTCTCGAGAAAATCTAACTTCGGTGTGAGAGGAAAGGGCTAACGATCCAACACCTAGATGTTAAATCAGTGCTGAATCGAGTGAAACAGTTCACTGACAAGGTATTAAGTTTTTTCTTTGTCTTAATGAAAACTACTCTTAATGGCTTCACAACTGATTAGAGTCTCATCCTATGAAGCTCACAATCAGCTAGAACTCTTTCTAAGGCAAGCTTTTGACCTTTTTCAATAGAAATTAAGACCCCCCTTTTCATTAACTATCCCAGATCCCCAAGAATACACTCTACTTAATCAAGCTATTCTCTATGGTGTTTTAATCGAACCCTATTTCGTCAAAATTCATATTAAACACTTACATGCTATTGTCATTGATATGTATAAGTTGTTTTTAAGTTTACTTGTTGGAATTGTTAATGAATTGTATGGAAAGCTTGTTGATTTGGTAAAGGAACAATTAATTTGGGTTACTAAAGAAATGATTGATGTTTCTACTACAGGAATTGATAGCTTGTTAGTGTGTTTAATAAGGAAAATTGTTGGTGGTGATTTTAGTGATAGGAATATTTGGTTATGTTTCGAGTTAGTGAGCCTTTGTTTAAGTAAATGAGATTGTTTGTTACAAGAAAAGCCTGTAGTTTTGACCAGTGCACTATATACATTTCTTCATTTATTATCTGATCTTTGTAGTTTTGACCAGTGCACTATATATAGTTCTCTTTGTCTCCAGAATTTCCTTCCACAGCCCATCTTTATCTTTAGCCATTGATCTACAGTGATTTACCATCTCATCCTTTTCCTTGATTAGGATATGCCATTCAACCTTCTTTTGTGTCAGTTCTTTCGTAGTTCCTTCAAGTATCTTCTCCATTTTTGAAAATTTCAATCTCAAGTTATCATCTTTGTTATCATCTTCATAGTGTGACATAGAAAGCATAGAATTCATGGGTATGTTCATTGCCAACGGGGTTGCTCGTACCCCTCCAATGGGGTATCAATTCTTTCACTTTTTATTTTATAAAAAAAAAGTGATTAATTTTATCATTGTTTGCAGGTGGAATAGCTAGAATCACTTTAATTGTGATATAGATGAGAAGACTATAAAAAGTACTGGTAAGCTTCTCAACTTACTCTAGTTATTTATATATAGTCATTTTCATTTTAATTAAATAAAACCCAGAATTTACATTTAAGTACTTGCTAATATTTTCACCTTTAAATACCCAAAATTTTAAAAATTGTGCTTGAGCATTAATTAAATTCAATATTGAACTTGGATCATGCATGCTTATCCATTAATTTGATTGGTATAGTAGAATCAACAGATGCTTTAAACCACCACCATCACCATGCAGTTCCAGCCTTTAAATCTAATTTATACTTCCATTTTCTTAGTTTTTTGACTTTGAATATTCCAACAGTAGATAATTTCATAATACCCTTTTACCAGCAGTGTTTCAGTGTTCTTCCTATTACAGTAATTAATTCTGGTTTGAAACTTTGGGTATTAGTTGCTATTTGTGTGCTTGAAATGAATGAAAAATGCCCATGAATTGCCTGCACACTTGTTTATTAGGATTTGAATCAGTCCAATCAAGAAATTCTTGAAATTTAATTATAGATTTGATAAATTGCCTTATATTATGTTTAAAATGAAGAAAATAATTTTTATTCAATACAACCCAGAATTTTTATTCAAGTACTTGCTAAGATTTTCAACTTCAAATACCCAATATTTTAAAACTTGTAGTTGAGCATTAATTAAATTCAATGTTGGACTTGGATCATGCATGCTTATTTATTAATTTGATTGTTATTTTGTTGCTGAAAATTAGTGAATAGAATCAATTGATGCTTGAGACCACCGCCATCACCACTACGCTATTTACAGCTTTTAAATCTAATTTATACTTTCTGTTTTTGTTTTTTAGACTTTAAATATTCCTCAGTTCTCTTTCTATTACAGTAATTAATTGGGGTTTGAAATTTTGGATGAATTTCATATTTGCATGGTTAACATGAGCCCTGTAATATAATTGCTTGCTTGTACTAAAAATAAAATATTTCCATGCTTAAAACTTTCTATCCATGGTTTTTATTTATTTATTGAATATAAGAAGACAAAATCTTTTTTATGAACAATGTGACATAGCACGTTCCATTTCTGTTGATAAAATTCTTACTTTTATCAATTGTCGCATCTGTTAAATAGTCTTGATTTCATTTTGAAACTAATTATAGTGTTCTAGTCCCACATATTCACTTATCCATGAATGAGCTTTGCTATTTTGTTTACAATATGCTACTGGGAAAAGGCAAATTATAATGAAGTTATGTTTTTGGCATGATATGTAACAGCCCGGTATTAGCTAAATTAGAATAGTAGTTTTTGGACCACAAATCCGAGGTTAAAAAATTATTTTAATATTATTTTATGTGTTTACAGTATGTGAATATATATGTATGAAAATTTCGTGAGCTAATTTTATCGTTTAATAGCTCAATTTGATAAAAGGGCTAAATCGCGTAAAATGCAAAAGTTGCATTCCACTTGTTAAAAGTGTTTAATTGCCATGGTTTATTAAATTAAGGGTCCTTATGATGATATTATTCCATTGATGAGGTTAATGGACATAAATGGCCTAATGTTTGATGATTAAATGGTTTAATAACCAAGGGTAAAAATGTAAACTATGTATTAAGGTATTATTAATAAAAAAAACATAAAAATATGGTTTCATTCATCTTACTTCAACTGAATAAAAAAATAAGAAGAAGCCATTGAAGCTTTCTAACATTCGGCCATTGCATGATTAAATAGGTAAGTCCATTTTGCTCAGTTTTTGATGATTTTTACGTTTTTGTGATCGTTGCTTCGTGTTCTAGCTAGCCCATGCCCTAATTTTTAATTTGGTTGATGATTTTGGAAGTTTTTATTGATGAATTCATGTGTTTTGTGATGTTTGATGATGAATTATGAAAGCTTGATGCTTGATATACATGTATTGTAAAGTGATTTTAAGTAAAAATGCATATTAGGGATTTGATTGAGAAAATTGGACATTGATGGGTTAAATTATAAAATAAATGAAAGTTTTGGGCTGCTAGGGGTCCCTAGGAAGTATGGCTAGCATGTAATTGAATTTAATTGTGTGAATTTTGTGTATTTTTTAAATAGGGACAAAATTGTAAGAAATGTGAAAGTTTAGGGCCAAAGTGCAAATTGACTTAAATATATGTTTATGGATGAAATTGAAAGATTATGTGATTAAATGAGTTGAATTGTTATAATATAGATCAAGAAAAGAGGAACCCGGACTTAGATCTAGGCAAGAGCAAAGTACTCGATTGATCGACTAGTTTTATCGTTTTTACGTCCGAGGTAAGTTCGTACATGATAAAAATTGTTATAGTTATGTTTTTAATGCTTTAATAATGCATAAATTGTATATATGCGACTACGATTGTGTACGATGACTAATCTATGATATTTGGCACTTTGTGTGCGTTTCGAGATAGCTTCGACTATATACAACACTTAGTGTGTGAATTGGAATAGTTTCAACTTTATGTGGCACTAAGTGTGCGATACCGAGATAGCTTTAGTTTAATGTGATGGCACAAAATGTGCGATATCATTATAGTTTCGGCTAAACATTTATACACTAAGTATGCGAGTTCTTAAAGCATTGAAAGATTTTTAAACGATTTAATGTATTGAACAAAGAGGTGAGAATGAAATAAATAAATACGGAAAAGTATAGGTACGAACGATACCTATATGGTAGTTGATACTATGTATATGAAGCTTGATGCATTTGTATATTATGAACTATAGAGTATTTTTGGTACGAACTTACTAAGCTATGAAGCTTATTGTATGCTATTTGTCTTTGTTTTATAGAGTATCAAAGCTAGCTCGGAGATTGGGAATCATCGGGAACCATCATCACACTATCGAATACTTGTTGGTATATTTAGATGCTTGTAAATATGGTATATGACATGTATAGGCTAGTGAGTTGATGATATGTTTTGAATTATGATTTAAGCCATGAGGTTTGGCTTACTTTTGGCTTGACATGTTGGTATGTATTTGGTCATTTAAGTTGGCCTAAGTATTGTGCATAATGCTTTATATATATATTGGCTTGTTCTGGGTATATTGGCCTTAGTTGTTGATATAGTTTAATGATGTGTTTTGTGATATGAAATAGATGATAATATGATGAATTAATGTATATGGAACTTATGCAAGTTGTGATGATTTTGGCATAATGATTTGGTATGTTTTGAATGTGGAGTTAAGTAGTTAAAATGGTTGATGATAGATGGTATGATATGTGTGTGAATTGGTATGTTTTGGGCTAACTATAAGTGTAAAAAAGGCTCCAAATTGGTTGCTATGTGTGCATGAGTGAAAGGTGGCAAATTGGCTTTGCAAATGGCCTATTTTTGTCCATACGGGCGGAGACAAGGGCGTGTGTCTTAGTCGTGTATGACACACGGCTATGTTACACGGCCGTATGTCCCCTGGGGTACCTTTTCGAATTAAGGCAGTATACCCTGCATGTGACAGCCCTAAATTGACCCTAGTCGAAAAGTGGTTTCGGGACCGCTAAACTGAGTCACCGAAGTATTTGAGTATAATATTTATTGTCTAAAATATGTGAATATGAGTGTGTGAAAGTTTTAAGCTTCGATTTAGTTAATTGCATGTGAATTTAGTTAATAGGACTTATGTGTGACACTTTTGAAATGTGATAGGTTAATCTATAAGGATCTATTAGTGCATGTAATCAAAAGGGTGGACTTGCATGTCAATTTCCCCACTTTGATAGTAGTGGCCGGCCATGACAATGAGGATAGACAAAATGTGATGGGTAATAACAATAAAATAATGTATTAATGGCATAAAAAATAAAGAAAAAGGGTGTTAAACTAATTAAGTGAATAAAACAAAGAAAAGAAAAAAAAGTGTTCATCTTTTAACATCCTTGGCCGAAAATGCTAAGAAGAAAGGGGAAGGGGAAGCAAATATTCGGCCACTCCTTCTAGTCTTGAATAAGGTAAGTAATTCATGGTAGCTTTTGAAATTGTTGAATGTATTAAGCTAGTTACTAAGTCCCTTAGTTAGCCCATGTCCAAATTTTGGATCTTGTTGGTAACATGAGTAATCGGTCATGAGATAATGTTCAAGAAATGGTTGTTGTTCATGTTATTTGGATGAGAAATGGTAGTTAGGTGAAGTAGAGTCTAACAAATGAGCACATATGTGCATTAGTTGTTAAATGGAGAAAAATCGGCTAACAAGTGTGTACTAAGGCCGAATATGATTTTGAATATTATTGAGTAATGTATGTGTTTTGAATTGATGGAATGGAGAGGATGCTTTAATTGTGATATGAACAATTATATGTTAAATTAAGGTTTGCTAAGCTAGCTATTAAGGTGAAATGCAAATGTTAGTATTTGATTACTAGTGTATATATGTGTATTAGCCGAGTTTTGAACTTGAAACAAAATGGTATTTAGTCAATACAAGTAACCATATTTGTAGAATGTATTAAGTATATAATCGGCCTCAACATAGACATGCATATTCAGCCACATGAATGAATACATAGATTGATGTTGTACGTTCGGCTATAGGTAAGCATATTGATGGCTTTATCTTGACTTAGAAAATCAGCTAAAGGAGAATATTGGCTAATATGTTGAATTTGATTCATGATTTCATACATATATGACTCCAATGCCTAATATATATGGGCTAAGTACCTTAAATTTCTCTTTGATGTTCAAAATGATTAAATCAATTTATTTGTTAAATTAAGCTCAAGAGCAAAGGGGAACTAAATCCGATAAAGGAAAGGAAAGAGGTGATCGAATAGCCGTTGAAATCGTTCGACAACATCCGAGGTAAGTTTTTGAGTAATGGAACTTAGATTATGATTCGATTAGGTCATGACATATAAGCATAACAAATAAACGGTGATATAATGATTCTACTTGAATTATATATTGAGGTAATTAGTTTATACTTATGACGGGCAGCCGAATGCGTATGGAGATCATGTTATATAGCGAATCAAAACCATGCTCTTTGTATGTGGCTATTGAGCCGAAAATGGTAATGGTAGATAAGTGCCTTGTGTCTGAGTTCTAGTAATGAAAACGAAATAAAGATGTGTTATGATTTGTGGACATATGTGCATGATTATTCGGATGATAACCGGACTAAGATCCGAAGGCATTCGTGCGAGTTGCTATATTCGGGCTATGTCCCGAAGGCATTTATGCTAGTGATTATATCCGGGCTAAGACCCGAAGGCATTTGTGCGAGTTGTTATATCCGGCTAAATCCCGAAGATACTTGGGTTTGGAAGTGAGCGATCTTGCTGTAATAATTTCAATTAATACGTTCATAAAATCCAAATGATAAGGTATGCTTCGTATATGCATCGGAAAAGTCGATTCATTTTAAATAGTATTCGTTCAATTGATTAACGAACTTTCGGCCTTTAGTTAGGTTTGATACCTTGTGTATGAATATATTGATTGAAGCGTGAAGTAAGTATGATTATGAGAATGTGCATATATGAAGTTATTCATTTAGCCATATGAATGTTATACTTTAGTCAAAACTAATTTCATTACTCAAAACTTACTAAGCATTAAATGCTTATTCCGTTTCTTTGATTCTCTGTTTTATAGATTTTGGTTCGTCAGCTATCGGACTCGGGAGTGTCAAAGTCGAAGTCGTCCACACTATCTAAACCACTTTTGGTACTCTTTTAGTTCAATTTGAAAATGGCATGTATAGGGCTGACCCTTGTTGTTAATTGAGTACCCATTTGTAATGTATATTCGTATAGCCATGCGAAAATGGCTCGTATATTTTGAAGTATAACATCATGGTCTTATGGTATGGCTATTAAATGACGTGGAAATGTTTGGTAATGACTAGCCATTGGAATGGCCAATCATGGTTCTATTGGTGCTACGTACGTCGTGGCTAATCGTAAACATACTTGGAAATAATGTATGTTAATTTGCTAATTGAATCATGGAAACTATGAAATAGGTGAAATTTGCCTTAAAATAGATGCTGACAGCAGCAGTGTTGTAAGTTTGAAAAATCACTAAAAATAGTATAAATGTAAATAAATAATGAATAAATTATGTAATCGAACCTTTATGAGTCTATTTTCATATGGAAGAAGCAAAACTACCATATGAGCCGTAATTTACGAGATGTTTAAGTTTTCGTGAAATAGGGCCAGAGCGATTACTGGATCCCTTGTTCTGACTTTGGAAATTTACCATATATTAACCAGAGATAATTAGAAGTCATGCCTTATATGTACGTATTCATTTTTGAGTCTAGTTTCATTAGAAATAAACGGTATATGTATTGAAGCCCTGTACAGGGAGATATCTAAATCGTAATGCATGAAGGTCAGAGTAGTCAAACCCTGAAACAGGGGAGACTTTAACTAATAAAATGTACTAATTGGCCAGACCAAAAATTCTAGAAAAAAATTTTTAGATGGATATATGAGTCTAGTTTCAGGGAAAATTTACAGAATCAGTTTTCGAGTTTTGGAGCTCGAGATATGATTTTTAAGGTGACAGTGATGCAGTTAGCCAGCTTATCTGGAAACTTTTAAAATGAACTGTATAAATAAATGAATTAAGTCCGTTAACACCTCGTGTCCGACTCCGGCAATGGTCTCGGGTACGGGGCGCTACACTGCAGTTTTGACACGGCCTAGACACATGGGCTAACACATGGGTGTGTGGCCGGCCGTGTGACCCAAGTTAGTATCCCCTTTAGATTTCACATGGCCTGGCACACGGGCGTATCCTCGACCGTGTGGTACAAGTTAGTATGTATGCCCTGTTTTCACACGGTGTATGACACGGGTGTGTCTGGTGGTCATATGAGGCTCACAGTCTGTTCACACGGGCGTGTGACCCTGAAATTAAAAAAAAATTTCTTAGTTTCTCAAAGTTTGCAAAAGTTATCGATTTAATCCCGAACCTCTTCTAAGCATGATTCAAGGTTTCGTAGGACCTTAGAAGGTACAATAAGATTGAAATGAATGGATTTTTATTATGATTGCTCAAATGTATGATTTATGTTATGGTTGAATGATAATGCCTCGTAATCCTATTCTGGCGACCGATACGGGTTAGGGGTGTTACATTTAATTGGTATCAGAGCTACAATTTAGTCGATTCTAGGACTAACGTAGTGAGTGAGAGTCTAGCTATACATGCCATATATATAAATTGTGATAGTGTGATGATTCTTGAAAGTTAAAATGTGTTTTTTTCGTATAGCAAATGGATCCTGATTGAGCTGTAGCTGATGATGTTGAAAGTAATGCACCCACTCCTACTCAAGGGACAATGCAGTCTGATTCTAGGCTTGTAACTAGTAACCAAGGGGGAGAGGCTAAGCAAGCCTTCTTCCAAATGATGAGTAAGTGGTTCACGGAGTTTGTTCGAACAAATTCAGCTGCTCAACAACCTCCATCCCCACCTGTTCCTCAACAAGTTCCAGTTGTACCACAAGTGATGGATCTGATTTGATTAAGTAAGCCGCCAATGGATAAGATATGTAAACACAGGGCCGAAGAGTTTCGAGCTACAGTTGAGGATGATACTGAGAGGGCTGAATTTTGGCTCGAGAATACAATTCGAATATTCAAGGAATTGTCCTATACTCTAGGAGAATTAATCAAATGTGTGGTATCTTTGCTTAGAGATTGTGCATATCATTAGTGGAAAACTTTAACATCTGTTGTTCCTAGAGAATGAGTCACCTGGGAGTTCTTTCAAATAGAATTATGAAAGAAATACATAAGTCAATGATTTCTTGATAAAAAACATAAAGAGTTTCTAGAGTTGAAGCAGGGTCAAATGACCGTGACAGAATATGAAGGAGAATTTGTACATTTGAGCAAGTATGCTTGGGAATATGTTTCCACTAAAGAGATCATGTTTAAACGATTTGTTAACGGGTTGAATGAAGATATAAAGCTGCTAGTCGGGATACTTGAATTGAAAGAATTTGTTGTACTAGTTGAGAGGGCTTGTAAAGCTGAGGATCTCAGCAAAGAAAAGAGAAAGGCTGATTTAGAGGCAATAGATTCGAGAAAAAGATCAATGAGTAAATCTTATCATTCCTCATCGAAGAAATCTAGAGACTATTTTAACCGATCAGTAGCTTCAGTGGGATATTAGAATAGAGATTGCGGAAAGCAATACACCAACCCTAAAGCTCAAGCCACATCGGTATCGAGTGTGGGTAACATAAAAGATGTTAAACCCGATTGTCAACAATGTGGAAGATGTCATTTTGGAGATTGTTGGGTGAAAAATAATAATAGAACTTGTTACAGTTGTTGTTCACGAGATCACTTTATTAATGATTGCCCAGAGTTAGTTGAAAAAGATAATGCTCAGAACACAAGGCCGAGTAACACTGCAGTTAGAGGAAGACCATCCAGTAGTGTTGGAAATGTGAGTAGTGGTAGAGGTGCGACACGAGACACAGCTACGGGATATGATGTTAGAGCACCTGCACGAGCCTATACTATTCGCGCTCACGCAGAAGTGTCATCTCCAGATGTTATCACCGGTACTTTTACTCTTTATGATACTAAAGTTATTGTATTGATAGATCTAGGATCAACTCATTAGTATTTATGTGTGAATTTAGTATCCAATAAGTCTTTGCCTGTAGAGTCTACTGAATTTGTTATTAGAGTATTGAACCCCTTAGGCAAGTGTGTGTTGGTTGATAAAGTGTGTAAAAACTATCCGTTGATAATTCAGGATAATTTTTTTGGCTGATTTGATGTTGTTGCCATTTGACAAGTTTGATATAATCCTGGGTATGGATTGGCTAATGCTGCATGATGCTATTGTGAACTGTAAATGAAAGAAGATTGATCTGAGATGTTAAAATAATGAGGTTATCCGAATTGAGTCAGATGATCTGAATGGCTTGCCAGTGGTGATTTCATCAATGTTAGCTAAAAAATATGAGAGAAAGGGTTGCAAAGCTTATTTTGCTTATGTGCTTGATATGAAAGTAACTGAAAGGAAGATTGAATTAGTACTAGTTGTGTGTGAGTATCCAGATGTATTTCCTGAAGAGGTACTGGTTTTACCACCGATCCGAGAGGTTGAGTTTGGCATTGAACTAGTGCCAGGAACTACGTCGATATCAATAGCTCCGTACAGAATGGCTCCGACAGAGTTAAAAGAATTAAAAGCTCAGTTGTAAGAAGTAACTGATAGAGTATTTGCACGACCGAGTTTCTCGCCATGGGTGCTTCAGTGTTGTTTGTGAAAAAGAACGATGGCATGATGAGAATGTGTATTGATTACCGATAGTTGAATAAAGTGATGATCAAGAAAAAATATCCTCTGCCCAGAATAGATGATTTGTTTGGTCAATTGAAAGGGGTACAGTATTTTTGAAAATAGACTTGAGATCGGGTTATTATCAATTGCGAGTTAAAGACTCTGATGTGCCGAAGACTGCATTCAGAACGAGGTACGGGCATTATGAATTTTTAGTTATGCCTTTTGGACTAACGAATGCTCTTTTAGTCTTTATGGATTTAATGAACCAAATTTTTATACTGTACTTAGATCGATTTGTTGTTGTATTTATTGACGATATTTTGATTTATTCACGAGATGAAACTAAGCATGCCAAGCATTTGAGAATTGTATTGTAGACTCTGCGTGATAAGCAGTTATATGCAAAGTTTAGTCAATATGAATTCTGGTTACGTGAGATTGGTTTTCTGGGGCATATTGTGTCAGCATCGGATATTCGAGTCAATCCAAGTAAGATTTCTGCAATAATGGATTGGAAGCCTCCGAGAAATGTATCCAAGGTCTACAGTTTTTTAGGACTTGCAGGCTATTATAGACAATTTGTAAAAGGCTTTTCAATGATTGTGACTCCATTAACAAGATTGCTTCAGAAAGATATAAAGTTTGAATGGTCTAAGAAATGTCAGAAAAGTTTTGATCAGCTGAAGGTTCTTTTGACTGAAGCTCCAGTGTTGGTACAGCCAGAATCGGGTAAAGAATTTGTGATCTATAGTGATGCATCATTAAATGGCGTGGGCTGTGTTTTGATGCAAGAAGGCAAAGTCATAGCTTATGCCTCGAGACAGTTGAAGCCGCATGAAAAGAATTTACCAACGCACGATTTAGAGTTAGCAACCATTATGTTTGCGCTAAAGATTTGACGTCATTATCTATTTGGTGAGAAAGGCCATGTTTACTCTTATCACAAAAGCTTGAAATATTTGATGACTTAGAAAGATTTGAATTTGTGAGAGCGGCGATTGCTAGAATTGCTAAAAGACTATGAGTTAGTAATTGATTACCATCTGAGAAAAGCAAATGTTGTTGCGATGCATTAAGTCAGAAATCTTTGTTTGCTCTATGTGCAATGAATACTCAGCTAGCTCTTTTTGATGACGGCTCGATAGTAGCTGAGTTGAAAGCGAAACCGTTGTTTGTACAGCAGATTTATGAAGCTCAGAAGACTGATAATGAAATGTTAGCAAAAAGAGCTCAATGTGATTTGAACCCTAATTCAGAATTTCAAGTTGATTCTGATGAATGTTTAAGATTCAGAGGCCGAATATGTATTCTAAGAAATTTAGAGTTGATTCAAATGATTTTAAACGAAGCACATGGTAGTCATTTATCTATTCATCCGGGAAGCACGAAAATGTATAATGATTTGAAATAGCTCTATTGGTGGCATGGAATGAAACGTGATATTTCGGAATTTGTTTTGAAATGTTTGATTTGTCAGCAAGTAAAAGTTGAGCATCAAGTATCGTCAGGTTTCTTACAGCCTATCATGATTCCTGAGTGGAAATGGATAGAGTAACTATGGATTTTGTGTCGGGATTGCCTTTATGTCCGAGTAAGAAAGATGTGATCTGGGTTGTTCTGGACAGATTGTCTAAATTGGCTTATTTCATTCCAGTACGTATGAAATATTCGCTTGAAAAGTTAGCTGAGGTGTATATCTCCGAGGTTGTGAGATTACACGGAGTACCTATTTCTATTGTTTCGGATAGAGATCCGGAGTTTACATCGAGATTTTGGAAGAAACTATAAGATGCATTGAGTACTAAACTACATTTTAGTACTGCATTTCACCCTCAGATGGATGGTCAATCCGAAATGAGTTATACAAATACTTGAAGATATGTTGAGATGTTGCACTCTTGAGTTTGAAGGTACGTGGGAAAAGTATTTGCCGTTGATTGAATTTGCGTATAACAATAGTTTTCAATCGAGTATTTAAATGGCACCTTACGAAGCTTTATACGGTCGGAAGTGTTGAACACCATTACACTGGACTGAGCTTAGCGAAAATAAGATTTACGAGGTCAATCTGATTAGAGAAAAGAAGAGAAAGTGAAAGTGATTTGTAATAGTTTGAAAGCAGCATCAGATCGCCAGAAATCATATACAGACTTGAAAAGAAAAGATATCGAGTTTCAGATTGGGGATAGAGTGTTTTTGAAAGTATCTCCGTGGAAGAAAATACTTCGATTTGGTCGTAAAGGAAAATTGAGCCTGAGATTCATCGGGCTGTATGAGATTAATGAGCGAGTTGCACCAGTTGCATCTTGGCTAGCATTTCCATCTGAGTTAGAAAGGATTCACAATGTATTTCATGTATCGATGCTTCGGCGATGCCGATCATATCCTTCGCATGTTATTTCCCCGACCGAAGTTGAGATTCAGTCAGATTTATCGTACAGTGAAGAGCCGATCCGAATTCTAGCTCGTAAGATCAAAGAGCTGAGAAATAAAAGAACAACGTTAGTAAAAGTGTTATGGAATTGACACGGGCTAAGAGAAGCTACGTGGGAACCCGAGGATGCTATGAGAAAGCAATATCCAAACCTATTCGCTGGTAAGATTTTCGAGGACAAAAATCCTTAAGGTGGAGAGTTGTAACAACCCCATGTTAGCTAAATCAGAATAGTGGTTTCGAGACCACAAATTTGAGGTCAAAAAATTATTTTAATATTATTTTATTTGTAAAAATTATTTTAATATTATTTTATGTGTCTACAGCATGTGAATATATATGTGTGAAAATTTCGTGAGCTAATTTTATCATTTAATATCTCAATTTGATAAAAGGGCTAAATCGTGTAAAATTCAAAAGTTGCATTTCACTTGTTAAAAGTGTTTAATTGCCATGTGATAAACCGTAATTTATACATATTTTTACCCCATGTTTAACGCATTTTATGGATGATTTCCCATTAGAATTGGTGAATTCGATGCTCCTAATGCTTTAATTTCATGTTTTATACTTAGAAGAGCATAGGAGAGCGAAAGGAATGAGAAACGGGCCCAAAACGGGGAAAATAGGCCAAAGTACGAAATCAACACAGCCTGGACCTCCTCACACGGGTAGACCACACGGCTGTGTCAATTTGGTAGGCTCGAGCACGACCTGGAGTAATCGCACATGGGCGTGTCATACGGGCGTGTCCCTACCGAGCCCAAGTTGAGTCCGATTCGGAAAAGGCTAATTTTGAGGGTTATTAGGCATTCTGAAGCCTATAAATACACCCTAAAGGAGGAATAAAAGGGAGACACAGAATAGGGAGTAAGGAATTACTCCAAGGAAGCCGATTGATCCATCTCAGAAGCCGGATTCACCATCAAGACTGAAGATCTCTCTTCAATTTCCCTTTCAGGAGTTTTGGGTTTTCTTTATGTTTTTTATTCTTTATTATTCTGAGATGTTTTCTTATTTAGTTATGAACTAAAACCCCTAAATACCTAAGGGGAATGAAACCTATGACGAATCTTGTTATTATTTTCTGAATTGTATGATAAATATTTAACTTGTTCTTAATTATGTATTCTTAATTCTTGTTTTGATATCCCAGGATACTAATTCAAGATAAGCTCTTATTCAGAGGAGGAATAGACCCTGTTTAAGAGTACATTTGTCATAATTAAGCGGAGTTGTTTGAGCGCAAGATTTTGCCAGATTAGGGTGAAACCTAATAAGGGGATCCATAGATCGAGTGAATGTAACCCTAGGGTGTTAATTAAAGAAAGGTCTTAATTATTCAATTTAGGGATTAGTCGTTATTAGTCTTGAATAGGGATAGTAACATAAGTTAGGGATCTCTACGGAACAAGTTAAGTGAATAAATCGTCTGATTCAGAGCCAGAAGAACAAGTACAGTCTAGGTCGATTTTTCCTTAGGTATTGTCTTAAGTCAATCGATTTTCCCAAAAGGAATTCCCTAATTCTATTCTCTGTGAGTTCTTAGTTTAGATAATTAGTTAGTTGAAACAAAACCTCTTTATTCTTAGGCTAGATAGTAAAAAGACAGCCATTACTAGTACTTTTAGTTCTATTGGGTTCGACAATCTGTCTTGCTAAAACTATACTACTGTTCGATAGGCACACTTGCCTACATCGCGATAATAGTTAGTTTCAAGAACGATTAATTATAAATATTTAAAACCTATCACGAAATCAGGCGATCACCATGGTTTATTAAATTAAGGGTCCTTATGATGATAATATGCCATTGATAAGGTTAATGGACATAAATGGCCTAATTTTTTATGATTAAACGGTTTAATAACTAAGGGTAAAAATGTAAACTATGTATTAAGGTATTATTAATAAAACAAAAAAATAAAATATAGTTTCATTCATCTTTCTTCAACCGAATAACAAAGGAAGAAGAAGCCATTGAAGCTTTCTAACATTCGGCCATTGCATGATTAAATAGGTAAGTCCATTTTGCTCGATTTTTGATGATTTTTACGTTTTTGTGATTGTTGCTTCATGTTCTAGCTAACCCATGCCCTAATTTTTGATTTGGTTGATGATTTTGGAAGTTTCCATTGATGAATTCATGTGTTTTATGATGTTTGATGATGAATTATGAAAGTTTAGTGCTTGATATACATGTTTTGTAAAGTGATTTTGAGTAAAAATGCATATTAGGGATTAAATTGAGAAAAGTGTAAATTGATGGGTTAAATTATGAAATAAATGAAAGTTTTGGGCTGCTAGGGGTCCCTAGGAAGTTCGGCTAGCATGTAATTGAATTTAATTGTGTGAATTTTGTGTATTTTTGAAATAGGGACTAAAGTGTAAGAAATGTAAAAGTTTAGGGCCAAAGTGAAAATTAGCTTAAATATATATTTATTGATGAAATTGAAAGATTATGTGATTAAATGAGTTGAATTGTTATAATATAGATCAATAAAAGAGGAACCCAGGTAAGTTCGTACATGATAAACATTGTTACAATTATGTTTTTAATGCTTTAATAATGCATAAATTGTATATATGCGACTACGATTGTGTACGACGACAAATCTATGATATTTGGCACTTAGTGTGTGTTTTGAGAGAGCTTTGGCTATATACAACACTTAGTGTGCGAATTGGAATAGTTTCAACTTTATGTGGCACTGAGTGTACGATACTGAGATAGATTTGGTTTAATGTATGGCACTAAGTGTACGATATCGTTATAGTTTTGGGTAAACATTTATACACTAAGTGTGCGATATCGTTATCATTATTAGTCTTTGTTTTATAGAGTATCAAAGCTAGCTCGGAGATCGGGGATCATCGAGAACCATCATCACACTATCGAATACTTGTTGGTATTTTTGGATACTTGTAAATATGGTATAAGGCATGTCTAGGCTAGTGAATTGATGATATGTTTTGAATTATGATTTAAGCAATGATATTTAGCTTACTTTTGGCTTGAAATGTTGGAATGTATTTGGTCATTTAAGTTGGCCTACGTGTTGTGCATAATGGCTTATATATATTGGCTTGTTCTGGGTATATTGGCCTTAGTTGTTGATATGGTTTAATGATGTGTTTTGTGATATGAAATAGATGATAATATGATGAATTAATGTATATGGAACTTATGCAAGTTGTGATGATTTTAGCATAATGATTTGGTATGTTTTGAATGTGGAATTGAGTAGTTAAAATGGTTGATGATAGATGGTATGATATGTATGTGAATTGGTATGTTTTGGGCTACTTATAAGTGTATGGAAATTGTTCCAAAATGGTTTCTATGTGTCCATGAGTGAGGGGTGGCAAATTGGCTTTGCAAATGGCCAATTCTTGTCCACACGGGTGGAGACACGGGCGTGTGTCTCAGCCATGTGTGACACACGGGCGATATACCCTAAACCCTAAACCCTAAACCCTAAACCCTTTTGAATTAAGGCAATATACCCTACAGTTTTGACACGGCCTAGACACACGAGCTTGTCTAGTGACCATGTATGGCACACGGGCGTGTGGCAGGCCGTGTGACCTAAGTTAGTAACCCCTTTAGATTTCACACGGCCTGGCACACGGGCATGTCCTCGGCCATGTTGTACAAGTCAGTATGTATGCCCTGTTTTTACACGGTCTATGACACGGGCGTGTCTGGTGGTCATGTGAGGCACACGGCCTGTTCACACGGGGGTGTGACCCTGAAATTAAAAAAAATTCTAAATTTCTCAAAGTTTGCAAATGTTATCGATTTAGTCTCGAACCTCTTCTAAGCATGATTTAAGGTTTCATAGGACCTTAAAAGGGACAATATGATTGAGATGAATGAATTTTTATTATGATTGCTCAAATGTATGATTTATGTTGTGGTTGAATAGTAATTCCTCGTAATCCTATTCTGGCGACGGATATGGGTTAGGGGTGTTACATGATACATATCTTCTGCTTGCTATTCTACTTGTGATTAACTTCTAATATTTCACTTGTTACAGATCATCTTATCACAGGAGAAGAACATTCAGAGACTTTAGGAACTTGTGCGAAGCCTTCAGCAGCAACTTTTGCAGTGCAAGGGCTATTAGTGTGAACAGTTTTGGCTCAGTAGTATGTTAGTGCATGATAGTAATGCTTGTGACTTTGTTAGCTAAAATTTAATACATTCACATGGAGTTTAAACACTGTATCTTCGCCATATTCAGATGTGGAGTCTTTGAAACACTGGTTATATTGGTAATCAACCTGTAGATGGATAGCTATATATTAGTTCATGATAGCAACTTATCTTAAACAAATCATCTTACATATCTACCCTCTTTCTTTTCTTTTTTTTAAAGAAAAAAATTGCATTCAGAACACAGGAAAATCATAAGCCACATTTTCATTCAATCAACCTAATTAATTGCAAGTTTTGAATGTTTGAAGCCAAATAATTTATTTTGTTGAAATAATTTAAATAATTGAAATACAAATAACTGAAATACAAACAACACAAAAAAAGGGATAAAAACATAAAACAAGAGAGTTGTAGGATAAAGTAGTGAATTTATTTTGTATTTTTTTAAAGATTCTTAATATGTATTGTCCGTTTTTCTTAATATGTATTTTTTTTAAAGATTCTAAATAGACCCTTATATTTAGTTGTAATTTTTTTTCTTTGACAGTTTGTTATCGCTTCCTCTTCTTATTTGGCTTGTTTGATTGTTTCCTCCACCCAGAGTTGAGTATATTGTATTCATTGAACCACTGTAAGTTCTTTGGAAATTAAATTCTTTAATTTTATTTTACTGTTATTAAAATTAGTATTGGAGAAATGTGACCCTTTTACTACAATTTGAAGATATGTAAACTTTAATATCTTGTAGCAATGGCTCGTCTGCTTTTAATAGGTCTTGCTATTACAATATGGTTGCAAATGTATACAGTTGCGAGTTGGTTCTTAGTTACATTGGGTGCCATCCGTAGCCTATATACTTATAAACCAAGAATTACCTTTTTTAACTATGTGAGATGTTACAAAATTTAGGGGGATTGAAGTCATCAAGGAACATGCTTGTTGATGGGCAAGTGGCAATGTTTTTTCATATCATTTCTCATCACCTTAAAAATCGAGTTATCAACTATCACTTTAATAGGTCTGGGGAAACCGTTAGCAGATCATTTCACAATGTTTTAAATGCTGTCATACGTTTACAAGATGTGTTATTTAAAAAGGCAGAGACAATTACAGCTAATTCTACATACCCAAGGTGGAAATGGTTTAAGGTATTGGAGTGAGTTCTATATATAGCTCGTACATAATTTAGTCAATTCAGATTTAAATATAGTATCCTAACACGAGGTTTTATACATATGATTTAAATTGCTTAGGTGCTTTAGATGGAACCCACATCAAGATTAGGGTTCCAACAGTTGATAAACCTAGATATCAAACGCAAAAAGGTGACATAGCAACAAATATGTTAGCTGTTTGTACACCTGATATGCAATTTCTTTACGTACTTCCTAGTTGGGAAGGTTCTTATTGGCAATCATCCATACTTTGGAAAGTTAAAGATATGGGTATCAAAATGTTGGCAATAGAAATCTGAGATTTAAGGCACCAAAAGTGGGATTGAGATTTGGCATGAGATAATTGCAATTTTTGGTCCCTAATTGTATAGTGACTTTGCAAGTTGATCCCTGAACCTCAACTATAAATAGGCCTAACCATTTCTCATTTCATCAACCCATATTTTCCATTCTCTATTTAAGGCATTGTTCTCCCTCTTTGTAAATCTTCACTTGTATTTTGGAGTGAAATATATTTGATAGTGTCCGAGGACGTAGGCAAAATTTGCTGAACATCGTTAAAATTCTATTGTTTTTTATTGTATTATTTTGCATATTTTGTGAGTGTGATTGTAGTGATTTATTGTGCTATTAAATTACGATAGAGGGATATTCTGGCTAGGAAAAACCTGGTACTTAAGCGATTCTTGTGATCCACCTCTCTTTCCCGGGACTTAAACTTATTATGATTTTTTAGTACAATAAATTTTACTCTTTTACACGCTTCCGCACAACAATTGCTATCAAAGCTAGATTCATATTTAGGGAATATGATCGTTTATGATACTATTTGCGTATACGATATTGTTCATCCACGGTACTATTCATGTTGACGGTACTGTTCACATATACAGTAGTGGGGATTGAGGAGAAAAATGGCAAAGGCATCGTCATCAATGAAGACTATTGTGACCAATACAAAATTTGAAGTAGAGAAATTTGATTATACCAATAATTTTGGTATGTGGCTGATAAACCATAATTTATACATATTTTTACCCCATGTTTAACGCATTTTATGGATGATTTCCTATTAGAATTGGTGAATTCAATGCTCCTAATGCTTTAATTTCATGTTTTATACTTAAAAGAGCATAGGAGAGCGAAATGAACGAGAAACGGGCCAAAAACGGAGAAAATGGGCCAAAGTACGAAACTAACATAGCCTGGACCTCCTCACATAGGCAGACCACACGGCCGTGTCAATTTGGTAGGCTCGAGTACGGCTTGGAGTAATTGCACACGAGCGTGTCCCTGTCGAGCCCAAGTTGAATCCAATTCATAAAAGGCTAATTTTGAGGGCTCTTAGGCATTCCAAAGCCTTTAAATACACCGTTGAGGTGAAAGAAAAGGGAGACACAAAATAGGGAGTAAGAAATTACTTTAAGGAAGCCGATTGATCATCTCAGAAGCCGGATTCATCATCAAGACTAAAGATCTCTCCTCAATTTCACCTTTAGGAGTTTTGGGTTTTATTCTGAGATGTTTTCTTATCCAGTTATGAACTAAATCCCCTAAATACCTAAGGAGAATGAAACCTAAGACGAATCCTGTCATTATTTTCTAAATTGTATGATGAATATTTGACTTGTTCTTAATTATGTGTTCTTAATTCTTGTTTTGATATCCCAAGATACTAATTCAAGATAAGCTCTTATTCAGAGGAGGAATAGACCCTGTCTAAGAGTACATTTGTCATAATTAAGCGGAGTTATTTGCGCGCAAGATTTTGCTGGATTAGGGTGAAACCTAATAAGGGGATCCATAGATCAAGTGAATACAACCCTAGGGTGTTAATTAGAGAAATGTCTTAATTATTAAATCTAGGGATTAGACATTATTAGTCTTGAATAGGGATAATAACATAACTTAGGGATCTTTACGGAACAAGTTAACTGAATAAATCATCCGATTCGGAGCCAGAATAACAAGTACAGTCTAGGTGGATTTTTCCTTAAGTATTGTCTTAATTCAATCGATTTTCCCAAAAACAATTCCCCAATTCTATTCTCTGTGAGTTCTTAGTTTAGATAATTAGTTAGTTAAAACAAAAACTCCTTATTCTTAGGCTAGATAATAAAATGACAGTTATTACTAGTACTTTTAGTTCCTTTGGGTTCGACAATTCGATCTTGCTAAAACTTTACTACTGTTCCATAGGTACACTTGTCTACATCGCGATAATAGTTAGTTTCAAGAACGATTAATTATAAATATTTAAAACCTATCACGAAATCACGTGATCAAGTTTTTGGTGCCGTTGCCGGGGAACTAAGATATTAGGAACGCTCAATTTTTATTACTTTAGCCATTTATTTTTCTTGCAATTTAATTTAATTTAATTATTATTATTTATTACTTTACTTTTTCTTTCTCTTGGCAGGTTTTTATAGTTTATGACTAGAAGAAACCCATCAGGACCACTACTTTTTGACGAAGAAATCGATCGCACAGTTCGCAGAAACCAAAGAGAAATAAGGCGAAGGCTAAGATACACAGAGAACGAGCAAGAAGATGATACTCAACCTCCAACCGAAAAGATGGTTGAAAACCAAGACAATCAGCTACCTCTTGCAATTGCGGCTAATCAAAATCCTACTCCACGCACTATGTATGATTATGCTAAACCCTCTTTAACAAGAACTGAATCAAGCATAGTTAGACCTGCTGTAGCTGCAAATACTTTTGAACTAAAACCTAACACAATTCAAATGATACAACAGTTTGTTCAGTTTGATGGTTTGCAGGATGAAGATCCCAACGCTCACTTAGCAAACCTTTTGAAACTATGCGATACATTTAAAATTAATGGCATTTCTGATGATGCCATTCGTCTTCGGTTATTTCCTTTCTCATTGAGGAACAAAGCTAAACAGTGGTTGAACTCGTTACCACGAGGGTCAATTACTACTTGGGAACAAATGACCGAAAAATTTTTACTAAAATATTTTCCGCCGGCTAAAACGGCTAAATTACGTAATGATATCTCTTCTTTTGTGTAGATGGATTTAGAAACACTTTACGATGCATGGGAGAGATACAAAGACCTTTTGAGAAGGTGCCCTCACCATGGGTTACCGCTTTGGCTTCAGGTTCAAACATTCCATAATAGCCTGAATCCTTCGACTCGACAAATGGTTGACGCAGCTGCTGGCGGAACCATCAACAATAAAACACCTGAAGATGCTTATGAGATCATAGAGGAGATGTCATTGAATAATTATCAATGGCAAGTCATGAGGACAAAGCCAACGAAAACAGTCGGTGTTTATAACATCTATTCTATCACCATGCTCTCTAATCAGGTAGAACTCTTGAATAAGAAAATTGATGGGTTTCTTAGTTCTTCACAGGTTCACCCAGTAACGCAGTGCGAAGCAAGTGGAGGTGGAAGAAGTCATTCAGAATACCAACCTTATGGCGACAACATGGATAACGAGCAATTAAATTACATGGGTAATAATCCTTGACCTCAAAACAAATCATATAGTAACACTTATAATTTAGGTTGGAGGAACCACCCAAATTTCTCATGGGGAGGCCAAGGAAATCAGCGGCCACCTCCGGGCTACTAACAGCCACCCTATCAACAGGAAAAGAAACCGAACCTTAAAGAGATGCTCACAAAGTTTATCTCGGTATCAGAAACCTATTTTCAGAACACTGAAACGACCCTTAAAAATCAACAAGCGTCAATCCAAGGGATCGAAACTCAGATAGGCCAGCTTTCTAAACTAATCTCCGAACGACCACAAGGTAGCTTGCCAAGTAATACTAAACCTAACCTAAGGGAACAACTCAACGCGATTAATGTTTAAAATGAAGAAGGATTTGTTGAGCCTGAGCCAGAACCGAGGCAAGAAACGATGGTAAGCAAAGGTAAATGTGAGGTAGATTATAATAAAAACAAACTAGTGACTGCCGAATATAAACCTCATGTGCCATACCCCAACACAACAAGGAAAGACCGCTCAGATGAACAATTTGATAAATTCCTTAAACTTTTAAAAAAATTACATATTAACTTACCGTTTATTGAAGCTCTATCGCAGATGCCAAACGTAATGAAATTTTTAAAGGAGCTTTTAGCAAATAAGCGGAAGTTGGATGAGGCGTCGCATGTGGAGCTGAACGCAGTTTGCTCAGCTATTCTCCAAAATAAACTACCCAAAAAACTAAAAGATCCAGGGAGTTTTACGATTCCTTGCTTAATTGGTAGTTTAGATGTTAATAATGCATTAGCTGATTTAGGGGCTAGTATCAACGTCATGCCTTAAAAATGTTTAAGCAACAAGGTCTCAAGAAACCCAAACATACTAGGATGAGCATTCAATTAACAGCAAAAACTATAAGATTCCCTAGGGGTATTATTGAAGATGTGCTAGTTAAAATTGATAAATTTATATTTCCCATTAACTTCATTGTTCTAGACATAGAGGAGGATAGCAACACTCCTTTAATTCTAGGAAGGCCCTTTTTAGCAACTACTAAAACAATTATTGATGTTGGCACAGGTGAACTCACGCTCCGTGTGGGAGACGAAACAATCACCCTTCAAGCTCGTAATTCTGGCAACACAATGGAAATTGAAGGTGATCGTCTAAACCATGTTACTAAAACTGACAATTTGGTACAACCTACTTTGCAGGAAATGAGCTTGAAGGAAGTACATGAGTCATTCCCAAGCAGTAACAGAGGACCTATTCATGAAGGTCGAAGGCTACAAATTGAGGAACTAGATGAATGGCAGACGCATAAACTGAGAACACATGATAAACCAAAACTATGCCAGAACGAGTTCAACACCTTCCCACATCAACTTAAGGTTGGAGATAAATTTGTATTAGATGCCGCAGATCCTCACATTGTCACTACCACACCGAATGGAGAAATCCCTCTTACGGTACTTAGCATTTTCCCATTCGGTACAGTCGAGGTAAGTCATCCCAAGTTTGGCACTTTTAAGGTAAACAACACCCGTCTGAAACCTTAATTTGATGAGAATGATAGTAGGAATGAGGAGTATAAACTCCTCAAACCAACATGACCATTCAATGGAGAGGTAAGTCGAGCTTAGACTATAAATAAGCACTTCTCGAGAGGCAACCCGAGCACTAACTGCATTAACTTCTTTAAAATTTAGTCTTCAACACCTAACTTATTAACAGAGCTCTCGAATAAACAGGTTTTCCACAGAGACACGGCCAAGCACACGGGCGTGCTTAGGGCCGTGTGAAAACAAGGCAAAGATTTCCCCAAACATGGGCTACAATAAAATGCCACGGCCATACGACATGGTCGTGGTCGAGCCTGCCAAAACAACATGGGCGTGCAACACGCCCGTGTGGAAGAACCGTGGGTGAACCTGTTAAAACAGCACGGGTGTGCGACACGTCCGTGTCTAGCACCCATGGTCGAACCTGTTAAATTAACATGAGCTTGGACCTTGTATACATGACCGTGCGAGAAGCGAATGAAGCTAGCCATGGTCGTTCGACATGGCCGTGTGCACCCACATGCCCAAGGAACGCGGTCGTGTACTAAATGTCAGACGCGCCCAAATTCAAAATTTGTGAATCACACGGGTTGAAATTGGGGAACACGGTCGTGTTACCTGGCTGTGTGCCCCAAAATTTATAAAAACCCTGCACTATTCATTGTCTCCCCCACACAAAAACCCTAACCCTAGCCGTTACAAGTCCACACACCTCCCTACCACGCCCGTACGCCGGATCCAACTCTATTTTTGCCGCTCATTCTCTCTTTTCTAGCGTTTGTTTACTTTTTTCCCTTTAATTGCACTCATTTTTTATGTTAGTTATCATAGAACTATGCATTTTTCATGATTATTTCATCTTTCTATCACTCACATTTTATCCATAGAACAAGCTATTATTTTTTTTATGTGCAAACTCTTACTCTTTATATGATTTCTCTACTTTATTTGATTAAGTTAGAAGTAAATATTCATGATTAGAACAATAGACATACTCATGCCTTTAGTGTTAACATTTTCATCCGTCACACATGTTGCATTGCATGAAATTCATGGCCATTTTCACACCATACAATTGATTGCTTTGATTAATTTGTTAGTCTTAGTAGTTGCTGAAATTATGATTGTTATTTACATTTTGTCTTCATTTTACTTTGATCATTCCTCAAGATGAATTAACGGTTTTGATTGCAGGTACCATGTTATCTTCACGAGGAAAGAAAACTACCGTACCTGCTTCCAAGAAACGGAAGCGTCATCTTTCACGGGTCCAACCGCGAAAATTCGTCACCCTCTCCCACAGTTCCCCCGTGGACCCTAGGAAGAAATTTTCCAAATACTTCAGGCCTGACCTTTAATTGCGAACCACTGCATCGACTAGGCTACTGTAGAACAAGTTCAGTTGGCTGATGCGATTCGGGCCGTCCTAACCACAGACCTTTGGAAGCTATTCTTTGGGATCATCGAGCCAACATACCTCGAGCTCACGATGAAACTATGCTGAACGTTCCATCTTCAGACCGTAATGACAAACTATGAAGATCCTGGCACGGTCAAATATCGTCTAGGCAGATTAATCCACCAGCTAAGCATCCCAGAGTTCGGTGCTCCACTAGGCTTATATACGGAGGAGTTCAAGGAGGAGAATGAACTACATACTCTCACTCGCCACATACACTTCTCTCCCTCGAAGTGCTGGCACACTTTGGCCCCTGGCGCTGCCTCCTACAATCCTAGCCATTCCAAGGCATCAGTTCTCCCACCATCCCTGAGGTACTTACACGTCATTTTGGCTCACACAATTACAGGAAGGTGAGAGAGCACTGGCGTCGTCAACACTCACGACGCCTACTTTTTATGGTGTATGTTGTACAGGCACGTCATCGACCTTGCCTATTTCATTGCCCTCGCGATTCAGCATCAAACAGAGCGGTATAAAAAGGGAGTCATCTCCATTGGCCCCTTCGTGACTCGGTTGGCTCGACACTTCAGGCTCTTTAACACCGCGGCCCAAGAATCATCCTTAACCCTCATTGGCCAGATATCTCCACAGGGCATCTCGAGTATGCTTAGTATGAGGATGATCAAGAGGCGCCGAGGAACCTACCCTCCTCAATATCATCTCACCCAATCTACCGAGGAGGAGGCCTACGAGGACATTCCTGATGATGTCCCTCCATAGCATGAGGACCCACCGACTCAGCCACCACCACCCTCTCGTCCAGTTCATGCGGTGGCTTCATATGCTGACCTCTTTGAGCCGCCTCACTCGATTTGAGCAGCAGTGTTTTCAATGATTTGACAACATTGATGCTACTTTACAGCAGATTTTTCAGCACCTCCACATCTCATCGCCAGTCCCACCTCGCGAACCATTCAGCGATGAAGATGTTTAAAACATTTATTTAGTATTCTATGTTTTTTATTTTTATTAGAGTCTAGATTTTTTTTATCAATCTTGGTTATTTCTTTATTAGTAATTATTCTTCCTAATATCCCCTAAAAAATTCTTGATTTTATCACAGTTATATAGAGCTCTTAAGCTCATCATCGCATAAGAACTAAAAACTCCATCAAGAAAGGTTCTCTACGACTGCCATGTCCTGATCGACCATGACCATAGCTACCACTAGATATAATATTATTTTGGCGCAGGACTTATGGACTAATGAACTTCTACCACCGCCGAAGTATCCTGCTCCACTCTCGCACCGATTACTCTCCAAAACTCCAGTTCGAGGAATTCATCATACAGGAAGTTTCACTTCTCTCCCTATCTTATTTTTATATTCTAATATCTATCTTTGTACATTGAGGGCAATGCACATCTTAAGTGTGGGGGGATATTTATTTCATTATCAGAAAAATCCCTGAATGACTGCCTTGTTCTCTTAAAAAGCTCTCATATCGTATTTAGGATAAAATTTTGACTGATTTATGATTTTGATTGATATATCTTAAATTAAAACATAAACATTTATGCATTGATTGTTTAAACTTTAAGACATTAGAGAATCAAGCATGACAAGTTGATTTTTCAGAATTTAAAATCTTAGGTTGTTTCCCCAAAGTTTAGGTATTAATTTGAGTTGGAATTCACAAGTTTTAAACATCAAAAAGCCATAATTTTTGTGAGATTTTTGAGCCTTTTGAGCATCTATTAATTCTTTCATGCTCACTTTTATTATTGCTTTGAGTGCGTCAATATCGAACTGTTATTCTAGAACTTGCTTGATTATGCATGTCAAGACCACACCATTTGATTTGATATATTAAGTCACTTAGGATTAACCCACTCATGCCATGAAAAGCCTACCTCCATGATTAACCCCTAGTAAACCCCCTTGAGCCTAACAAGCCATTTCTTGTATTACCCTTAATATTAACCCTTAACCCATTATTGTTGAAATCCACTAAATTAATCCCTATTTTTGTCGAGAGTTGAGTTGAATAAATTGCTTAGCTATGTCTTGTTCTTAATAGTTAGTCTATGTTATTTGACTTGTTCTTAAAAAAACAAACATGTATACATATTAGTAGTGATCTTTTGTTTGTAAGCTTCAGTATTTAAATTCCATAGTCAGAAAAGGAATTATGTTGTACGTAAGTGATGATTAAATATATTTCTAGTTAAGTAATTTTTCAACTCAATCTCAATTCTAACCCTTTCTTTCAACTTGTGACCACACCCCCTAACCAAAAGTCATTACAACCCTCTAAAGACCTTTTGATTGATGTATTATCTTAAATTATAGTGGTGGAGATTTGATTTTCATGTAAGCCTATGGTAATGACTTTTCATTATTGACTATTGAGTGCTTCATTTATTATCTTTAAACACATCGAGTGATTTGAGTGAATCTTTAGTGAGGATGTGAAACTCTGTGATATTCTGAATCAAAGGTAATTACTTAGATGAGGGGAGACACCTATGTCTTCAGAACAAAATGCTCAACTTAGAATGATTGAAACTATGATATTCTTTTAGTTGAATTCTCAATGTATGATTACCTATGGATTATTTTGAGATATTATCGATAGAAATTATAAGTTGAGAAGAATTTATTTTGATTATGAGTTGAGAATTTTGCTTGAGGACAAGAAAATGCTTAAGTGTGGGGGTATTTGATAAACCGTAATTTATGCAAATTTTTACCCCATGTTTAACGCATTTTATGGATGATTTCCCGTTAGAATTGGAGAATTTGATGCTCCTAATGCTTTAATTTCATATTTTATACTTAGAAGAGCATAGGAGAGCGAAAGGAACGAGAAACGAGCCAAAAACGGAGAAAATGGGCCAAAGAACGAAATCAACACGGCCTGGACCTCCTCACACGGGCAGACCACACGACTGTGTCAATTTGGCAGGCTCAAGCATAGCCTAGAGTAATCGCACAAGGGCATGTCCCTGCAGAGCCCAAGTTGAGTCCAATTCGAAAAAGGCTAATTTTGAGGGCTCTTAGGCATTCCAAAGCCTATAAATAACCTTAGAGGAGGAAGAAAAGGGAGACACAAAATAGGGAGTAAGGAATTACTCCAAGGAAGCCGATTGATTCATCTCAGAAGCCGGATTCATCATCAAGACTGAAGATCTCTCCTCAATTTCCCCTTCAAAAGTTTGGGTTTTCTTTGTGTTTTGTATTCTTTATTATTCTGAAATGTTTTCTTATCCAGTTATGAACTAAATCCCCTAAATACCTAAGGGGAATGAAACCTGGGATGAATCTTGTTATTATTTTCTGAATTGTATGATGAATATTTAACTTGTTCTTAATTATGTGTTCTTAATTCTTGTTTTGATATCCCAGGATACTAATTCAAGATAGACTCTTATTTAGAGGAGAAATAGACCCTGTCTAAGGGTACATTTGTCATAATTAAGTGGAGTTGTTTGCGCGCCTAGACATAGGGTGACAAGATTTTACCAGATTAGGGTGAAACCTAATAAAGGGATCCATAGAACGAGTTAATGCAACCCTAGGGTGTTAATTAGAGAAAGGTCTCAATTATTCAATCTAGGGATTAGACGTTATTAGTCTTGAATAGGGATAATAACATAACTTAGGGATCTCTACGGAATAAGTTAAATGAATAAATCGTCCGATTCAGAGCCAGAATAACAAGTACAGTCTAGGTGGATTTTTCCTTAGGTATTGTCTTAATTCAATCGATTTTCCCAAAAGTAATTCCCCAATTCTATTCTCTGTGAGTTCTTAGTTTAGATAATTAGTTAGTTAAAACAAAACCTCCTTATTCTTAGGCTAGATAATAAAAAGACATTCATTACTAGTACTTTTAGTTCCTTTGGGTTCGACAATCCGGTCTTGCTAAAACTTTACTACTGTTCCATGGTACACTTGCCTACATCTCGATAATAGTTAGTTTCAAGAACGATTAATTATAAATATTTAAAACCTATCATGAAATCACGCGATCAGTGGCAATGTGGGATCCTGAATGTCTTATGTCAGCAAGAGTTGAATATAGCCCTTGAAGAAAAACCTGACGAGATGGATGCTAAGGAGTGGGCCAAGATCAATAGACAGACGTGTGGTACACTCCGCCTATGTTTGGCCAAAGAGCAGAAGTACTCTGTCATGAGGGAGACATCGGCGAAGAAGTTGTGGGATACACTGGAAGAAAAGTTTCTAACGAAAAGTCTTGAAAATAGGCTTTATATGAAAAAAACCTTTATCGATTCACATATGCACCCGGTATGTTGATGAATGACCATGTGAACTCATTCAATAAAATTTTAGCAGACTTGCTAAATTTGTATGAGAAATTTGAAGATGAAGACAAGACATTATTGTTGTTGAATTCTCTTCTTAATGAATATGATCATCTTACCACCATATTGCTTCATGGGAAGGATACGATCACATTTGATGCAGTCTGTAGTCGTTGTATAAATCTGAGACTCGAAAGAAAGATAAAAGAGATCACAGAGATACAACTACTGAAGTCTTAACAGTAAGAGGCCGTTCGCACAGCAACAAATCTGGTAGGAGTAAGTCTAAAAGAAGACCTGCCAAATATGAATGTGCTTTTTGTCGTGAAAAAGGGCATTGGAAAAAGAATTTTCCTAAGTTACAAAAAGGGCAAGGCTATTTCTAATGCATGTGTAGTGGAGCATGATGAGGAGTCAGGCTTTAGCTTGGTTGGCATGGCAATGGCATGTCATACAGATGAGTGGATTTTGGATTTAGGATGTACATACCATATGTGTCCTAATAAGGACTAGTTTTATAGTCTTAAAGAACTAAAAAGTGGACTTGTTTTTATGGGCACTGACAACTCTTGTAAGACAATGGGAGTAGGCACAATCCAATTGAAGAATCACGACGGCTCAATCCAAGTCTTGACAGATGTTCGCTACGTACCTAGCTTGAAGAAAAATCTCATCTCATTAGGGATCCTAGAATCTAAAGGGCTCACAATCACTTTGAAAGATGGATTACTAAAGGTAATAGTTGGGGTATTGACGGTAATGAAAGGCACAAGAAGAAATCACTTGTACTATTTAAATGAAAGTACATTTATTGGATCAACATCAACAGCTTCTGCAAAAGATGCAGATTTAGAGGCTACCAAGTTATGACATATGCGATTGGGACATGCTGGTCAAAAAGCTTTGCAGAATTTGGTGAAGCAAGGCTTGTTGAAAGGTGCAAATTCTAACAAATTGGAATTCTGTGAACATTGTGTTCTGGGCAAGCAGACGAATTCACAATACAAAAGGAATTCTGGACTACGTTCACAGTATGTGTGGAGACCTACCAAAGTGACTTCTTTGGGAGGTATGCACTATTTTTGTTACTTTTGTTGATGATTATTCAAGAAAAGTATGGGTGTATCAAATGAATAGAAAAAGTGAAGTTTTGGATGCATTTCTAAAATGAAAGAAGGTGGTGGAGACTCAGACTGGTCGAAAGGTCAAACGACTTCGATCAGACAATGGTACTGAGTACAAGAATGATCGATTTTTACAAGCATGTCAAGATGAGGGCATTGTGCAACACTTCACTATTTGGGATACACCACAGTAGAACAGGGTGGTAGAATGTATGAATCAAACTATACTGGAGAAAGTTCGATGTATGTTGTCCAATACTGGATTAGGCAAGGAATTTTGGGCTGAGACAGTTACATATGCATGCCATCTAATTAACCGGTTGCCATCAGCTGCAATAAATGGAAAAACTCCTATGGAGATGTGGACTGGTAAACCTACTACTGATTATGTTTCTTTACATTTTTTTTGTTCCACTGCATATTATCATGTAAAAGAATCTAAGTTAAACCCAAGAGTAAAGAAAACATTATTCGTAGGTATAACTAATGAAGTAAAAGGATACCGCCTCTGGTGTCTTGATACAAGGAAGATTGTTTTCAGTAGAGATGTGACTTTTGATGAATCAACCATGATGAAGAATAAGGATTAACAAAAGATGACAAAACTAGTAGTACTTTGCAGCAGGTGGAGCTTGAAAAGGTTAATGATGATCCAGCTAATATTGAAGGAACAAATGATGAAGAAGTTTCGACCCAAGAACTTCTATAGCAACAAGATTCAATTGCATATAGGAGGCCAAGAAAAGAGATTCGTATGCCTGCTCGCTTTGATGATATAGTGGCTTATGCACTTCCAATTGCAGATGGTGATGTTCCTTCTACTTACACAGAAGCAAGAAGTAACCCTAATGGTGTAATGTGAAAGCAAGTTATGAATGAAGAAATGCAGTCTCTTCATAAAAATAGGACTTAGGAGTTAGTGACACTGCCCAAAGGAAAGAAGGCAATTGGATGCAAATGGGTATATGCAAAGAAGGAATGATTTCCTGGTAAAAATGAAATTCGATACAAGGCTAGATTGGTAGCAAAGAGTTACACTCAGAAAGAAGGAATAGACTACAATGAAGTGTTTTCTCCAGTTGTAAAGCATTCGTCTATTTGAATTTTGCTAGCCTTGGTTGCGCAATATGATCTTGAAATAGTTTAGCTCGATGTGAAGGCCGCATTTTTACACGGTAATTTGGAAGAGAAAATCTATATGACTCAGCCACATGGATTCAAGGTTGCTGATAAAGAAAATTGGGTTTGCAAATTGACAAAGTCGCTTTATGAAACAATCTCCGAGGCAGTGGTACAAGCGATTTGATCAGTTCATGAAAGGGCAAAGGTACACAAGAAGTAAATTTGATCATTGCGTGTATTTTTAGAAGCTACAAGAAGGAATTTTCATATACTTGCTCTTATATGTTGATGATATATTGATAGCATCTAAGTGTAAAGTTGAAATTGAGAGATTGAAGACTCAACTCAACCTTGAGTTTGAGATGAAAGATCTAGGTGAAGCTAAGAAGATTCTTGGCATAGAAATATGTAGAGATAGAGCTCATGGAAGAGTTAGCTTGTCTCAGAAGCAATATTTGAAGAAGGTACTACAGTAGTTTGGCATGAACGAGCAGACAAAACTTGTAAGTACACCGTTGGCTTCTCATTTCAAGCTTTCTGCACAACTATCTCCTTCGACGAATACGAAAAAGAATACATGTTAGAAGTTCTGTATTCTAATGCAATAGGTAGCTTGATGTATGCAATGGTGTGTACAAGACCCGACATTTCACAGGCAGTTAGTATAGTGAGCAGGTATATACATAATCCTCGAAAAGGACATTGACAAACTGTGAAATGGATTCTACGATATATTTAGAAGACCATGGATGTTGGATTACCATTCAAGTAGGATACTACATTTGGTAAATGTGTTATTGGGTACATTGATTCTGACTATGCCGGTGATTTGGACAAACGAAGATCAACCACCGGTTATGTGTTTACACTTGCTAGAGTACCAATAAGTTGGAAGTCTACACTACAGTCTACAGTTGCGTTGTCAACCACAGAAGCCAAATACATTGCTGTAACAGAGGTTGTAAAGGAAGCTATTTGGTTACAAGGTATGGTTAAAACCTTGGTATTGGTTCAGGAGCATATTAATGTGTATTGTGGTAATCAAAGTGGTATTCATTTAGCAAAGAATCAAGTCTATCATGCACGTACAAAGCATATCGACGTACGATTCCATTTTTTGCTGAAAATTATTGATGAGGGGAAAATTTATCTTCAGAAGATTAAGACTGTAAATAATCCCACAGACATGATGACCAAGGTGGTAACAACAACCAAGTTTGAACATTGTTTGAACTTGATCAATATCCTGCAAGTTTAACAGTTGAAGAAGGCACTATCAAGTATTGTTGACAATGGCAGAAAGAATTGTGTGAAGATAAGATTATCCAAATCAAATCTTCAAGGTGGAGATTATTGGCAATCATCTATACTTTGGAAAGTCAAAGATATGGGTATCAAAATGTTGTCACTAGAAATCTGAGATTTAAGGCACCAAAAGTGGGATTGAGATTTGGCATGAGATAATTGCAAGTTTTGGTCCCTAATTGTATAATGACTTTGCAAGTTGATCCTTAAACCTCAACTATAAATAGGACTAACCATTTCTCATTTCATCAGCCTACATTTTTCATTTTCTACTTAAGGCATTGTTCTCTCTCTTTGTAAATCTTCACTTGTATTTTGGAGTGAAATATATTTGGTAGTGCCCAAAGACGTAGCAAAATTTGCTGAACCTCATTAAAATTCTAATGTCCTTTATCATATTAGTTTTCATATTTTGTGAGTGTGATTGTAGTGATTTATTGTGCTATTAAATTATGATAGAGGGATATTCTGGCTAGGAAAAACCTGGTACTTAAGTGATCCTTGTGATCCACCTCTCTTTTCTGGGAATTGAACTTAGTGTGATTTTTCAGTACAATAATTTTACTCTTTTACACGCTTCCGCACAATAGTTCTGTTGCTGATGGACGAGTTCTTCTAGATGCCATTAGTAGGAGACATGGACTAAAAGTTGCTTATGGTAAAGTGCAAAATTAGAGGAATTTGAATTAATTTTTAAGATCATACTTTTTTTGGCAAATTAATCATGATAAATAGTTTCTTTTTATAGGTTGTTATTATCTAGTTGATGCTGGATACACAAATTGTAAGGGATTTCTTGTTCCTTTTAGAGGACAAAGATATCATTTGAATGAGTGGCATCAGGGTTACCAGCCAAGTACTCCGAAAGAATTTTTCAATATGAAACATGCTTCAGCGCGTAATGTTATTGAAAGATGTTTTGGGTTATTAAAACTTAGATGGGGAATACTTAGGAGTCCATCATTCTATCCTGTAGGGTGTACAATAGAATCATTATTTCATGTTGTTTGCTCCATGATTTTATTCGAACCTATATGAGTCTTGATCCTATTGAAGCGGAGTTGGGAGAAGGATTACCTAGTAATCTGATAGATGACGATGAATCGAATATCGTAAATATTCATCCATCAGATGCATGGGCTACTTTTCTAAAGAACATGTGAAAAATTGTTAGGAATTGCGGATTTATTAATTCAATTCAATGATGCTAATGCATCGTTGAATTGAATTAATAAATATTCAAATAGATAGAATAGATAGAATTCAAATATCGAGCGGGTAGCGGGAATTGAACCCGTATCGTTAGCTTGGAAGGCTAGGGGTTATAGTCGACGTTGATTCATTATTTTTAGCGTCTCTAATTCAAAACCGAACATGAAATTTTTGTTTCATTCGGCTCCTTTATGGAAGATGGATAAATAAAAAAAAGAAATAAATCAAATAGAATATAAATAAGATAATAAGATAAAGATAAGGCAGGAACGAAATGAAATAAGAATTTGGCCCATAACATCTATGTTAGCTTTTCTGTCTGAATGCATTCAAAACAATTCGCTTTATTTCTCTGAATTACTCTATCTCCTTCCCCTGTTTTCAACCTAATCGAGAAAACCCCTTTTCTAATTTAGTGGATATACAAATAGTGTATCAATTTGAAGTGATCTAAAGAAATCCTATGTTTGTATAAGAAAATGTAAGAAAATAAATCAAGACATATTTTTAGAATTCGAAATACTTTTTTGAAGTATGGTACAATTATGACAGGAATCGAAACGCTTTTTATATAACGTAACGGGTACAACCCAATATCTAGTTGGTTTGATAAATCCTTAAAACAAATGCAAAATGCTA